>NC_138771.1:50321203-50896203 GCF_965119305.1 Pelophylax lessonae
TGCAACTGCATTTGCAAAGTGCACAGCCTATTTGCCTTTTGTAAATCTATCCCATTAAATTTATTTCTTAAATACACTCAGTAAAATGAGCAAAATCTGTTTTAACCGCTTGCCGACCGCCGCAAGTAAATTTACTGCGGCGGTCTGCCCCTGCCAGGCAGAGTGACGTTAATTAACGTCACTAGTCTGGGAGGGTCTGGGGAGCGAGCGCGCGCCCGCGGAGGCGCGCTCCCGCTCCCGCGTGGTCACGGACCCCCCCGTGCGTGTGACCAGGGGACCCGATGTCGGGGGAGAGGGAGAATGTCAGGCAGCTTGTGTAAACAAGCTGCCTGTCATTCTCCTCGCTGTATGTAGATCCGTTGATCAGTGTCCTTACAGCTAGAGCCACAGCCAATCACAGTAAGAATCCCGCCCCTAGGGACACACACAGCCCCTCCCTCCCAAATAAAGTTAACCCCTTCACTGCCAGTGTATTTTTACAGTAACAGTGCATATGTATAGCACTGATTACTGTAGAAATGTCACTGGTAACCCCAAAAGTGTCAAAAATGTCAGTCAAGGGTCCGATCTGTCCGCCGCAATGTCGCAGTACCGCAAAAAAAATCGCAGATCGCCGCCATTACGCGTTAAAAAAAAAACAACAAAAATGACAAAAATCTTTCCCTTTGTTAGTAAACGCGATAACTTTTGCGCAAACCAATCAAAATACGCTTTTTGCGATTTTTTTTTACCAAACATAGGTAGCATAAAACAAATTGGCCAAAAATTTTAAAAAATTTTGATTTTTACATTTTTTTTTGGGGGAATTTCATGTAAAAAAATTTGAAAAATATTGCTATTTTTGCAAAATTGTCGCTCTTCTTTTGTTTATAGCGCGTGATCAAAAAATCGCACAGGTGATCAAATACCACCAAAAGAAAGCTCTGTTTGTGGGAAAAAAAGGACGTCAAATTTGTTTAGGTACAGCGTCGCACGACCGCGCAATTGTCCGTTAAAGTCACGCAGTGCCGAATCGCAAAATACCCCCTTGTCTTTTAGCAGGAAAATCCTCCGGGGCTTAAGTGGTTAATAATAGCTTCCCCTTTGTCACTGCAGGGATTAAAATTGGGAGAGGAACATATATCATTGTCAGCAGTGCCAGGAC
The DNA here is from genome assembly GCF_965119305.1 of Pelophylax lessonae. Classification (NCBI taxonomy): domain Eukaryota; kingdom Metazoa; phylum Chordata; class Amphibia; order Anura; family Ranidae; genus Pelophylax; species Pelophylax lessonae. Next base: position 50,322,348 of record NC_138771.1, read on the forward strand.
AAGGCTATCTGGAGCCAAGGGCGAACATGCCAAATTGCGCCCCCCCCCCCCCCAATATGTATGAACATTATGTATCCTCAAAAAAATTACCACTCCTGGTACCGCTCCCCAAATGTCCCCTACTAGAATAATTCTTATCCCCTGCCACCCCCAAACTCCCCCTCCCAACACAAATCCCTTCCCCCCAACCTCCTTGTGGTGCCCCACCTCACATGATACCCCAGTGCCCAGGGCAACCCTCCCTCCTGCCCACCCCTTGTATCGACCCTCCTGCCCACCCCTTGTATCGACCCTGATTGTCAGCGATTCAGGCTAAATTGCATTGCATAGCATGGCCTAATGCAGTGTGACAGTTATCAGTATGATGAAGCGCTGTCTTGTCAGTATGACTGGGGGTGGGGCAGGTGACAACCTATTTTGTTTGACTACAGCAGAGAAAAAGTGAGGCCAACAATTGCGTGAGGCCGGGTTATCTTGATCAAGAGTTTAGCCTTAAGATCAGACAAGCCGTGTTTGTACTTCTGTATGTTACATTTTATATATGTCATTTGATATATCTGTCTTTTTTTTTTTCAAATAAAGACTTACCTCCGTCTGAAACGTGGCAAAGGCGCGGGTACAGAAAGGATTGCTCCTAACCATCTGCAGGACTTCACTTTCAGTGCGGATGAAGATCGGGTCTGTAATCAGATCGATCTTTCTCACCATCTTAATGGCCACCAGTGCTCCGGTGTCACGGTGGGTTGCCAGCATCACCTGTAAGAGAAGAAACGTTAGTACATCATCTTTTCCATGTGCTTTACCTATAACATCATTTCTACACATTCTTCATGTTCTGTGCTCAATTGTCTGTCTTACTTTTCCCCCTTTTTCTGTCCTTCTGGCTTTGCCATTTACTGAAATATTACCACCTTCTGTAAGTGTCCTTTACACATTAGATTTATTCAAGGCAGCAGGCTTGTTCTTAGGTAGCGTAACCTAGAGCGACCATTCAGAATTCACTTTGCAAAAGTCAGACTTGTTGAAGGTGGATTCTGACTGGTTGCTGCACTGGTAGGCAAAGTCTGACATGCAGAAAAGCTGAAATCCCTTCCAGTGGGGTCTTCCTCCACACTGCAAGGATTAACTGCTAGTTTTGCATGTGGGGAATGAGGAATAAGGTGATATACTTACTATATTCCTTATCCCACTTCCTCCTCATTCCATGACTGCACCACCGAAGCCTCTTTCCTTCACTGCCCAGCCGATCGCAGCTCTCTGACATCATCCTATATAGTGCAGAACCAGGAGTCCTGGATTGTATGGGAAGATGCTGAGGGTTGTGGGACAGTGGAGGAGATCATTGGCTGCCAGGGGGCCAGGGCTCGAGTCCTGCGGGAATGCATGGGAACGGCATTCCTGTACTTATTCTACAACAGGAACCCGTTCCCACTCCCCCCCAGGCCTGACACGATCCCAGCGCCCGCCACCTTCTGCTCTGGGATGTTGTGTCGGTAAGCCTAGATTGTGGGTTCCCGACGCGCCATCCCCGAGCATCACTGTAAACATAGCCGGCACTACAGGAAGCAGGGCCGATGGCAGAGTCAGGTCACCTAAACTACGCTACGGTCACCCTGACATCTTTAACTATCCCTACAAAAACTAGATTGTTGAATCTAACTATAGTGGTATATAGTACCCTAACTACACTGCATATCCCTTTCCTCACACTAAAAGCAGCAGGAGAAACACAAATGCTTCCACTCTCTTCCTCAGCCTCTGTATTACAGTGCTAGAGGTTTGGCGGGGCTATGTTATATACTGGGGGGCATATGGGGGGTGTATTCACCCCTGATTGGCCTCTGGACCCCGTAGTCACTCCAATCACATTCCTAGCAGACTCCTGCCCCCTCAATTGGCTTTTACTGATGTTTCTGGGCCAATCACGGGCTTTTAAAGCCCAGTTCCTATCCCATTGCATTTTGGGCGGTTCTGGTGGCCGAATTCAAAACTTTTACCGCAAAAAGTTCGGAATTCGGCCGAATTTCGAACACCCAATGTTCGGGTCAAACAGATGGTCGACCCGAACCGTTCGATCATCCCTAGTAAGGATATCATCTCATTCATCACACCTTGGAAAAATGAGGATCCAAGGGTGTTCAGCCCCCTTCTTAATATTGCATTACCCCCCTCCCCGAGCAGGTTGAGCCAATTGTACATGTCTATGCTAAACCCATCATAGAGTGATCCCTGAGGATGGTCATACTGTGTACCACCCTCCCATGTCCATTGGCCCCTTAGTACTAATCTTTGGTCACTTACCTTTCCAAAGCTTCCCTCTCCAATTTTCTTGTAGAAGATAAAGTCCTCCAGGCTCAGAGGTTCCGTAGGGGGCGCTTCGCATTCTGCAGGAGTTGGTATGTGCTCTGCAGTGGCTGATACATGGTCTTTTGGGGCTGGAACATTTTCTGAAGTGTGTATCACTGTCACCCTGAAAACTCCTAGAGAGAGAAAGAGAAATCAAATTTAGTACCCTGTTTCCATACAAATCATTTTACTCAATTTACTTCTATTGAAGCATTCAAAACACAGAGAATTGCTAAAAAGAGATATGGTGGACATAAAAGGGCTGACTCCAGCTATAACCGACAATTCCATTTTGAATTTTACAATGTAAATAAACATAAAATCAGTTATTAAGCCCCAGGTCACACCGGTGCGAATTGTTATGTGATTTAATTTTTAAAAATCAAATCAAAAGACAAGTCGCACCCTAGTGTCTGCAATGGAAGCGGGCAAATTGGTGTGACTCTGACTCCACCGATTTTGAAAGTAGCTCTTAAACTACTTTTTGCAAGCTCAGGTTGGATTTGCATTGACATCTATTAATGAATGTCTTCCAAGTCGCAACCGAAGTCGCACTGACATGCGGCTTAGAAATAGTGCGGCTTGAAGTGAAGTCGAACAATTTCAAAGCCATGGTCAGTGTGACTGAAGGCTAACTCTTCGTGCTGCCAAGAAAACCTAATCCCATCCAAACAGTGCCCTGCCGTGGGATCCTTGGGATTTGACTGCAATCTCACCCCTATTCATGCCGTGATTTGGAATAAATAAAAACAATGAGATGGTACAAAAGCAGTAGAGAGAAGGAAGCTCTTATGCAGGCCAAACATGGTTCGAATTCCGAACAAATTTTCTTTAGAAAATCAGAAATTTCTTGCGCTTTGTGATCTGATGCACCCACCATTGGTTTTGAAATTCGACCAACCAAGCCATCAATTTCACCTCATGTTGCTACAGAAAAGACGTTTTGTGGCCGGGAATCTTCTTTACTTTCCAGGAATTTTCTTTTCTTGTGCTCATGAGCATTTCTTTTTTAATAATATTTCTCACACGATTCTCCCATCATTGTTTGAAAAATCGTTAGTTTTTCAAAAAATTTCTGATCACTCAAATTCGATGGCCACACGAAAATCGGCCATTGCTGCAGCATTCTAATGATGCGAAATTCAAACGAGAATTCTTAGATAAGATTTTCTAAAGAAAATTTTTTCAAAATTTCGACCTATGTATGGCCAGCCTTATGCTGCCCATACGCTTGCCGAAAAATCTGTCATTTGGTCCCTTTGTTCGTTTTTCATCCAGTTAATGGGCACAAATATTACATTTTTTAACTTATCCTAACTTTTCAGAGCTGAAAAATCGAAGGAACAGTTTGGAAAATTCTGCCGAACGAATGATAACGAATGATAAATTAACCACTTTAACACTAGCCACTGTGCTGCTACTGCGGCACAGTGGCTCGTTATCGTCTAGACTCCTCCCCCTGTAGGCGGCACTCGCGTGCCGCCGGAGGCGCGCTCCCGCTGTTTTCATTCACAGCGGGAGTCGGGCCAGGGGAGGAGTGGCGGCGATCGCCGCTGCTCTGCCCCGATCGTCGGGGAATAGAGTTTGGAGATCCGCCCGCCTGTGTAAACAGAGCGGGCGGATCTCCTAAGTGACAGGGAATGACAGATCGGAGTGTTCAGCATAGCTGGACATCCGATCTGTCCCTGTCTCACACAGTCACCTCCCCCCCCACACACGTTAGTAAGCACCAGGCATACATTAACCCCTCCCTCTCCAATAAAATTAACCCCTTCCCTGCCAGTGTCATTTTTACAGTAACAGTGCATATTTATAGCACTGATTACTGCAGTAATGTCACTGGTACCCCCAAAAGTGTCAAAAATGTCAGTCAAGGGTCCGATCTGTCCACCGTAATGTCGCAGTCTCGCAAAAAAAAATCGCAGATCGCCGCCATTACTCGTTAAAAAAAAAAAAACACCAAAAATGACAGAAATCTTTCCCTTAGTTAGTAAACGCAATAACTTTTGCGCAAACCAATCAAAATATGCTTATTGCGATTTTTTTTACCAAACATGGGTAGCAAAAAACAAATTGGCCAAAAATTTAAAAAAAAAATAGTTTTTTATATCTTTTTTGGGGGGAATTTCATATAAAAAAAATGTTAAAAATATTGTTATTTTTTTCAAAATAAACGCTCTTTTTTTGTTTATAGCGCAAAAAGTAAAAATCGCACAGGTGATCAAACACCACCAAAAGAAAGCTCTGTTTGTGGGAAAAAAAGGACATAAATTTCGTTTGGGTCCCGCGTCGCATGACCGCGCAATTGTCAGTTAAATTCGCACAGCGCCGAATCGCAAAAAGTGGCCCAGACGTAAGACAGCAAAATGCTCTAGTGGTAAAGTGGTTAAAAGGTTAATGTGTTTCTCAACCGAACGGTTTGCACTAGGCATATGTCACAAAATGAATGAAAAACTGATTCATTTATGTCCATTGAATGATTTATCGATTAAAATGAGGTCATTACATGATGGTACGATCGTCTGCTCTCACGGCCAAGTGTTCGTTTTTCAAAAATGAGTTTGAACGATTTTTCGTATAGTGTATGGCCAGCATTGTGGTGACCATACACTATACGAAAAGTCATCCGAAATTTGTTCATTTGGACAGTTCATTCATTTTTCGGCCATTTAATGGGCACAAGTCGGTAATCAGTTATGACGTTTTTGAGCCAAAAAAAAACAAGGACAAGTTTGGAAATTTTCTGCAGAACGAACAATAAATGTTTCTCGTCCAAAGAGTTTACACTAGGTATATGTGAAAAAACAAACAAAAAAAGGATTCATTTATATCCATTGAACGATTTATCGGTCATTACATGATGGTACGACCGTCTGCACTCATGGCCGAGTGTTTGTTTTTCGAAAATGAGTTTGAACGATTTTTCGTAAAGTGTATGGCCAGCCTAACTCCCAGGAGATGGTACAAAAGCAGTACAGAGAACCCAGGTGATTTCCTGTCATGGCAGGACGTGTCCTTCACCTACATATTATGTGCTAGGAGGTGTCCCTCTTTATCATTTCAGAAAGTTTGGAAAATATACAAAAAGGGAACTGAATGTTGGATGCTGAGTTTTTAACGCTGGTTTTCTCCTGTCAGGATAAACAACATTTCCAATAAACCAGTGTGCATGAAGCCTTACTGGTCAGATTACCAGGAGAAAACAAAGGAAAAAAGCCTAAAAAAAAATAAATGTGGTCTCCGCATCTCAGAATTGGCCAGTTGTAATATATTAAATCAGGCCTCGACAAAACCCGGGCGCCAGGTCGCATTTGCGACTAGAATTAGCGACCTGGCGCCTGGGGTGCCCTGCAGAAGGTGTCCTGTCATTTTTGCACGGACTTCCGCGCACGGAGTGCACGGACTTCCGGCCCGTCCGAAAATTGAGGCCCCGGCTTTTCGGCCTACTTGAGATGAGAGGCTTCCAATGGGGAACTGGTGCCCTCTTGTGGTGGCCGGGAGTAATGACTGTTGTAATTACTGTTTCCACTGCCTGTTTGTTCACAATGCATTACCATCTCCCTGTCCAGTTAGTTACCTTTGACAGGGAGTGTGGTTATTTATTATTAATTTAATTTATTTTTTAAATGTAAAAACTAAATAATATTTTTTTCTTTTTTTTTTTTAATTATTAAAAAAAAATAAAAAAATATATATATATTTTTTTCCAATTATTATTATTAAAAAAAAAAAAATAATATATATATATATATATATATATATATATATATATAATCTTTTTTTTTTTTTTTTCCTCATCGCCATGCCACAGCCGAAGGCCCCTTTCACACGGGCTGTCTGATCAGGTCCGCCTGTCAGTTTTTCAGGCAGACCTGATCGGACCCTTCATTCTCCTCTATGGAGCAGTAATCTGCCGCCATCTGATCCTGTCCGCCAAAAGCAGACGGATGGTGGTTCTATTTTCTATCCATCCTGTGGATCGGATCAGATGGCATCAGATGGAAAGAGACAGACAGTCTGTTTTCATCCAATTGCGCTAGAGGAGAGTGGGGTTCTAGTCGTATTTATGTGTAAATTTAATATCCGTTTTATTAAATAAAGCTTGGTTGTTAGTTTAAAAAAAAAAAACAAAAAAAAAACTGGCTCCTAACTTTTTTAGCTGGCTCCTAGATTTCAGGAAAATTTGTCAAGCCCTGTATTAAATGGTTGTTTTTGAGAATACTGCTTTTACGTGGTTGTAAAGGTAAAATGTTTTTTTTTTTACCTTAACTCATTCTCCGTATTAACCGCTTCCTGACCATATTCTGTAAATATACGGCAGCAAGGCAGCTCTCCTGTGTAGAATCACGTACCTGTACATGATCCTGCACTTTCGGGTCTGGGGCACGCATACGCACTGCTGGCGACCCGCTCCCCCTGTAATTGAACACAGCAGGACCCGATCAGGGGGTCTGGGGGGACTCGATGTCCGCTGGGACTAGGCCGATCATTCAGGTGGGAAGTAGAACAGCGGTCTGCCTATGTTAACAAGGCAGATTGCCGTTCTGTGAGAAGGGAAGGTAGTGATCCTGTGTTCCTACAAAGCAGGAACATGGCTCTCTGCCTTCTTATAGTGTAAGCACTTCCTAGGTACACATTTAACCCTTTGACTGCCCCTGATGTTAACCCCTTCCCTTGTCATTAGTGCAATGACGGTGCATATTTTTAGCAATATACACTTACTGGGATTTTTGTTTACCAAAAATATGTGACAGAGTACATATTGGCCTAAACTGATGAAGAAATTTGATTTTTACATTTTTTTTTATTGGGTATGGTTTATACCAGAAAGTTTTTTTTCCCAAAATTGTCTGTCTTTTTTTGTTTATAGCGCAAAACATAAAAACCGCAGAGGTGACCAAATAACACCAAAAGAAAGCTCTGTTTGTGGGAAAAAAAGGACTCAAATTTGGGTACAGTGTCGCACGACCGCGCAATTGTCAGTTAAAGTAACGGAGTGTCGTATCAGAAAAAAATGGCCTTGTCAGGAAGAGAAATTCCCTTTGCCACCTATGTACTATATGAAAAGTCATTATCATAATCCTTACTTGGTGCATCTGTCCTTTGCTTCTTCCCGGGTTCACCCTCACATTCATCCTGGTGGGGTGATTTCATTTTCTGTCCAGTGACATTGTTGTCTGAGGAGCTTTCTGATTCCTCATGTCTTCTTTGCTTACTTAGAGTGTCACCTGTCTTCTCAGAAAGACTTTCTGCATCCCCAGCTTTGCTTCGCTTCCTCAGAGTCATCTCTGACTCCTCAGCTTCCTCCTTAGCAGTGTAAAATATTTCATCACTGCTTCTCTTCCTTGGAGCTTTTCCTGTCTTCTCGGCAAGGCTCCTTGTGTCCTCAGAAGGTTTGCTTCGCTTCCTCAGAGTCATCTCTGACTCCTCAGCTTCCTCCTTAGCAGTGTAAAATATTTCATCACTGCTTCTCTTCCTTGGAGCTTTTCCTGTCTTCTCGGCAAGGCTCTCTCCTTCCTCAGAAGGTTTGCTTTGCTTCCTCAGAGTCATCTCTGACTCCTCAGCTTCCTCCTTAGCAGTGTAAAATATTTCATCACTGCTTCTCTTCCTTGGAGCTTTTCCTGTCTTCTCCGCAAGGCTCCTTGTGTCCTCAGAAGCTTTGGTTTGCTTCCTCAGAGTCATCATGTCTGACTCCTCTGCTTTCTCAATAGCTCTTCGAACTATTTTATCATTGCTGTGCATTCTGGTGTTCACATTCACCCCTGCAGGTGTTGCACAGCAGGGTGTCTCCATTTCTCTGATGCTTTCCTCCAAAGGCTGGCCTATGGAGGTTTTAGTAGGAACCACCCTCTCCTTTTTCCTGTATGGCATTTTTCTCCTTTGTGTCATTGTTCTCACCATTTTAAATATATTGTGAAATATATATAAAAGAAATGAAAATAACAGCTGATACAGAGAGAACTGTTCTCACGTCTGCACTCTGCGATGCTCAAGTGAGTACTGGCTGAAAGGCTGTAAACAACTCCTTATATAAAGAATCTAAGCCCCTCCCACTATGACATCATCACAGTTCCAACTGCCAACCTCAGCTGCAAGGAATTCTGGGAAATGCAGTGTGCAGCATGACACCCTGTGTTCCTGTTTTCATGCTACTACAGGAAATCTCAGGAAGCACAAGACCCCGGCTTATTTTGTTTACAAAGTGAAATAAAATGAAATGAGGACAATTTTCTGTATTTTACACGCATGTGCTGAATATTAATGAGAATTTGTCAGCTGTTTAAACCTTCCAAAGCGAAAGTCTACCATTAGAGAGCACAAAATGCTCCTCAAAGGCAGAGAATAGAAAGAATCATTACTGAAATCTTCCTTCTTAATGAATGAATTCCTTATAATGGCATTTTTTAATGAATAAATACTTTAATCTCTTATTAATGATTGATTTATTAAAATGAATTATTGTTAATTAATTATTTTAACCGTATTAATCCATCAGCATTTAAATATCAATAAGTACTGTATTTTCTGGCGTATAAGACTACTTTTGAACCTCAAAAAAATCCCCCAAAAATGGGAGGTCGTCTTATACGCCGAGTATAATATTTCCAAGGTAACCTAAGTATAAGTACCGTATTTTCCGGCGCATAAGACGACCCCCCTATTACATGATCTACCAGTAATACTTATACTTAGGTTACCTTGGAGATATTATACTCGGCGTATAAGACGACCTCCCATTTTTGGGGGATTTTTTTGAGGTTCAAAAGTAGTCTTATACGCCAGAAAATACAGTATTACCGGTAGATCATGTAATAGGGGGGTCGTCTTATACGCCGGAAAATACGGTAATCGAATTTCTCCATAATCAGTAATTACCAACAATGAATTATTCATTAATTATTTTATTATATAATTAATATGGAGCAAGTAGTTTACTAGGATTAATTATTAATAAATAATGGAATCATTTAATGATCAGTAATTATCAACAATGATTTATTCATTAATCATTTTATTTTAATTCATTATTATTCAGCAGTTATTTGACTAGGATTCATTAATAATAATGAATTGGATCCATATTTGTCCCGCAGGAATGTGTTCTCTATGGAGCAGGCCAGGTGACCTATAATCTGATGGACTCAGGCTGTGTACATATAAATAATGAAGCACCACCATAGGAAGTAATGTGGACTCTACACAGGGATCCCCACTGTATAAATCCCTTTTTTATTCCTGTTTTTTTCTTGTTTGCCCACATTAAATATGGAGGGAGAGCGCTGTGTCTCCAGTTCCCAGTGCTGGACAGGGTTCGCTTTGTCATTGGTTGAGCTGTGTGATTTCACTCAAGGCTCTGTTTTGGGCCTACTTGGTGTGTTGCCGGGCAACGGGAGAGACATGTCAGCACTCTGTATGTAATGGTGGTTGCCAGGGAGAAGATGAGGGAGCAGAAGGACACCCGGGGGGGTACAGGAATGCAGACCTGGAATGGTGGGAGTCCGGTGGGTGAGGGTGAGGGGGGAAGCAGATGCTGGAAATGTGCGATCACATCGCTGTCATTATTCTGGTGTCTCTATGTGCCGGGATAGCGGCAGCCATTCCTCTGGAGGTGGATTAGGTTGGGGATCAGTGGATGGGATGACTGTAATGTTCAGGAATTGGATAAAACCGCTTTAATTCCTTTACAACCCCCCCAGCACATATGTGCGGGGGCAAAGGGTGGCTCTAACGCCCCCACACACCCCGCACATACAAGTGGCTGGACATGTCTATGACCAGACACAACCAGACAGCCCTCAGACCAGAATTAATGTAGAAATAAAGACAAAACAGATTTTTTTTTTTGCTTTAATTTTGGATAGATAAGGGAGGGCAATAACCATCTGTCATCTGTGTCCCCATTAGTGAGATTTCCGTTCACTTCTTGTCCCATAGCCAAAACAGGAAGTGAAAGGAAACCCTTCCAAAGTGAGGAAATCCCAGGGTGTCCCCAGCGGGAGATTTCCCCTTTATTCCTTTTCAGGTGACAACCCAAAGCTAGGGATTTTATTTCACCTCTGGTGATAACAGTAAACAGGACAAAAAGAGAGGGTGAATCTTCCTAACGGGGACACAGACAGCAATAAAAACCTGACAGGAGTTCTAATCCCTCTCCACTCTGTCCATAACTATAAAACAAAAAAAGAAAGTTTTTTCCTTTAGTCATAGTTTAACCGCACCTACAAGTGGCTGGACATGTCTATGACCGGACGGACCCACCAAGACAGCCCTCAGACCAAAACTAAAGTAGAAATAAAGACAAAACAGATTTTATTTATTTCATTTTGGATAGATAAGGGAGGGAAATAACCATCTGTCAGTTTTTTTTTTGTCATCTGTGTCCCCATTGGAGAGATTTCCTTTCACTTCCTGTCCCATGACCAAAACAGGAAGTGAGAGGCAATCCCTGCAAAGTGAGGAAATCCCAGGGTGTCCCCAGTAGAAGATTTCCGCTCTATTCCTGTTCAGGTGACAACCCAAAACTATGGATTTTCTTTCACCTCTGGTGATAACGGTAAACAGGATTAATAGAGAAGGCAAATCTACCTAACGGGGACACAGACAGCAATAACTGTGCTCTGTTAATAACTATAAAAAAAAAGTTTTTCCTTTAGTTATGGTTTAAAGATAATAGCCAGGGGGACCAGTTTTTAATCACGTGATCGCTGTCACAGTGGTCACATGATCACCGATCCTTCCTGTCCCCTTCAGGCATTCAGATCTGTTTAGCCCTTGAAGACCGGGCCTTTTCTGGAACTTTTTGTTTACAATTTTCAGTCAATTTACTTAGAACCCCCAAATATTATATATACAATGTCACTGGCTTTCTGTAACCACACGCTTCTCTTGGCAGGAAGAGAATCTGAACTAAAAATCCAGAATTCAGCCTGGTTTTTGACTCTGGGGGATGATCCAATCGGACCTGCCAGCTATCTTCCCGCATAGCAATGCATGTGAGAGTCAAGAGCATCAGTGTGGGATGGATCCCGGAGGTCATCACTATAACAGGATTCGAGGCGTATTTACACCAGATGTCTGGTGAGTGCATTGGCACGCTGGAGGGGAGCACGAGTTGAGTTGATTTTATTTAAAGCGGAGTTCCACCTCCCCCTCCACCCCCTCCAAAAATGAAAAGTCAGCAGCTACACACACGGTACACACACTGTACACACACTGTACACACACTGTACACACACACTGTACACACACACACTGTACACACACACTGTACACACACTGTACACACACACACACTGTACACACACACTGTACACACACTGTACACACACACACTGTACACACACTGTACACACACTGTACACACACACACTGTACACACACACTGTACACACACTGTACACACACACACTGTACACACACTGTACACACACACACTGTACACACACACTGTACACACACTGTACACACACTGTACACACACACTGTACACACACACTGTACACACACACTGTACACACACTGTACACAGACGGTACACACACGGCACACACACTGTACACACACACTGTACACACACACACTGTACACACACACTGTACACATACTGCACACACACTGTACACACATGGTACACACACACTGTACAAAAACTGTACACACACTGTACACACACACTGTACACACACACTGTACACACACACTGTACACACATACTGTACACACACATGGTACACACACTGTACACACATGGCACACACACACTGTACACACACACGGTACACACACACACTGTACACACACACTGTACACACACACACACTGTACACATACTGCACACACACACACACACTGTACACACACACACTGTACACACTGTACACACACTCTGTACACATACTGTACACACACTGTACACACACACTGTACACACACACGGTACACACATGGTACACACACACACACTGCACACATACTGTACACACACACTGTACACACACACTGTACACATACTGCACACACACACGGTGCACACACTGTACACACATACTGTACACACACACTGTACACATACTGCACACACACGGTACACACACTGTACACACACACACTGTACACACACTGTACACACACACACACTGTACACACACTGTACACACACACTGTACACACACTACACACACTGTACACACACACTGTACACACACTGTACACACACACACTGTACACATACACGGTACACACACACTGTACACAGACTGTACACACACTGTACACACACACACACACTGTACACATACACTGTACACACACACTGTACACACACACTGTACACACACTGTACACACACACACTGTACACATACACGTACTGTACACACACACACTGTACACATACTGTACACACACACTGTACACACACTGTACACACACTGTACACACACACTGTACACACACACTCTACACATACTGTACACACACACACTGTACACACACTGTACACACACACTGTACACACACTGTACACACACTGTACACACACACTGTACACACACACACTGTACACACACACTGCACACACACACTCTACACATACTGTACACACACACACTGTACACACACTGTACACACACTGTACACACACTGTACACACACACTGTACACACACACTGCACACACACACTCTACACATACTGTACACACAATGTACACACACACTCTACACACACTGTACACACACACTGTACACACACACACTGTACACACACACACTACACACACACGGTACACACACACTGTACACACACACTGTACACACACACTCTGTACACACACACTGTAAACAAACACACTGTACACACACACTGTACACACACACTGTACACACACACACTGTACACACACACACTGTACACACACACTGTACACACACTGCCAAGTTTTGGTTTAAAGATAGTAGCCAGGGGGGGCCGGTGTAACGTTAAAAAACCATACCCCGTGAAGAAACCATACCTTCGTCACTTCCTGTGTGAAACAGCTGAGCAGCGCAGCAGTGCGCATGCTCAGAGCCCCGGAGACGTAACTGAACAGCAAAGAAGATCACAAGTGTGCATGCTCAGAGGGTAGGAAAAACTCACGGCACTGTGTGAAATGTCATACTTGCGGCGGTATAATTAAAACAGTTCGGCTGCAACATTAAACATCTCCTCTTCTATCGCTGTGACTTCCCTGATCTCTCCTAATAAATATAAAAGCGGCGGTGGGTGTATGAGATGAAAATGACGCCGATCTCGGCTCCGTGATCCGCTTTTATATTTATTAGGCGAGATGAGAGAAGTGACAGGGGAAGGAGCGGAGATGACTGACGTTGCAGAGGAGCTGTTTTAATGTAACGGCGGCAAGTGTAAGTACCGTGAGAAATCCATACCCTCCGTAGGTGCACCGGAAGTGACGAGGGTATGGTTTTCTCACGGGTATGGTTTTTTCACGGAACACCGGTGTCTGATCACGTGATCCCTGTCACAGTGGTTTCATGATCGCCAATCCTTCCTGTCCCCTTCAGGCATTCAGATCTGTTTAGCCACTTGAAGACCGGGCCTTTCCTGGAACTTTTTGTTTACGATTTTAAATCAGCATTTTTTTGCTAGAAAATGACTAACCCCCAAACATTATATATCATTTTTTAGCAAAGACCCTAGAAAATAAAATGGTGGTCATTGTAATATTTTCTGTCAAACGGTATTTGCTCAGTGGTCTTCAAACACGATTTTTTTGGAAAAAATACACTTCACTGAATTAAAAAAAATACTAAACACTAAGTGCCGGTGTTGTAAAATTTTGTCGGACCCTTGAAAAAAAAAAATCGGACCTCGTCACTTCCGGTGACAGAGCATCACAAAACAGCTGATGGGAGTCGTCCGTGCGCATGCACAGAAGACATTTTTCAAGGTTTGGCAAAATTATAACAGAGAGCGGACAGCTGACTGAGAGGAGGCGGGGCTGAGGTGCGACGGAGGACACCGCCGCGTCATCGAGACATTACAGGGACGGAGGCACATATGCAGAGCTGAATAGAGGAGGCGGGATGGAGGAGGTGCGGCCGTGTAATAAATGCAGGGCTTAAGCGACTCCTTCTGTTTTATTATCTTTAGTAATTATCGTATTATTTATCCTTAGGATTTCATAGTATTTCTTATTTTGTATTATAGAAATACTAAATGTTATGAAATCCTAAGGATAAATAATACAATAATTACTAAAGATAATAAAACATAAGGATTCGCTAAAGTCCTGCATTTATTACACGGCCGCACCTCCGTCCCGCCTCCTCTATTCAGCTCTGCAGATGACGCGGCGGTGTCTTCCGTCCCACCTCAGCCCCGCCTCCTCTCAGTCAACTGCCCGCTATGTGTTATAATTTTACCAAACCAAGATAATGTTTTGTGCGCATGCGCACTTGAGACTCCCATCAGCTGTTTCATGACGTAGGGACACCGGAAGTGACGAGGTCCGATTTTTTTCATGGGTCCGAGAAAATTTTAGAACACCGGTTCACACTTATGCGATGCGGGAAGGCTGCGAATTCGCAGCCTGTTCCCGCATCGCAAACGCACCCCTGGCAGTTCACACTGCCATATGCGATACGCTGGGGGTGTCAATGAAATGTTAACGACACCCCCAGTTTGATCGCATATCGCAGTGCGATCTTTACAGTTCACACAGGATCGGATCGCACAAGTGTGAACCACTGTGCGATCCGATTCTGATGCGGCTGAAAAAAAGGGTCACTGCGGGTGCAGTGCGAATTTAGCCATACAAATTGTATGGCTGAATTCGCACCGCACAGCCGATCGCATGTAATGAAGGAGCAGTGCGCTCCGATATTACATGCGATCGCCGCAGCCGCACTAGTGTGAACCGGCACTTAAGTTAGCCCAATTTTTGTTGTATATTGTGAAAGATGATGTTACGCCGAGTAAATAGATACCTAACATGTTACACTTTAAATTGCGGCAAACTACGGTACTTGAAAATCTCCATAGGCGACGCTTTAAAAATTTTTAACGGTTACCAGTTTAGAGTTACAGAGGAGTTTTTTTGCTAGAACTATTGCTCTGACTCACATGTGTGCTACATATGCGTGTGCGACATGCAAATGCGTTCACTTCTGTACGTGAGCATGTAGGGATGGGGGCACTTTACATTTTTTTTTTCCTATTTATTTTACTTTTTAATTTTACACTGTCCCTTGATTTATTTATTTATTTTATTCCTATTACGTTTGTAGACGCGTTAACGTTTGTGCAAACCAATCACAGACATCCCAAGTCTCCCCGCGACTTGCGGGAGTCTCCCGCTTTTGGCCAGCGGCCCACGGACACCCGCAAGTGCCATGCGATCTCCCGGCTGGCGCAGGAGACTTAGGATGTGTGCCAAATGGGAGACCGACGGTGATGGAGCCGAACGCTGCAGCCGGACGATGATGTCACCTCTGTGAGCCGACCGACACTCTGATGGTATGGGATGGCTTGGTGCAAGCATCACACAGTGCCTTCAGTAGCCGAGTGTGGTCTGTCCCATACCATTGGATTATTGGTCGGCTCACAGCAGTGATGTCATCCTCCAGCTGCAGTGCTCGGCTCCATCACCGTCGGTCTCCCCTCCACCTCTTTGCCTGGACAGAGCCCTTTGTGTGTCTACAAGCGGATCGCTGGAAGTCCCCCACGGTATGTTACACAATCCACTGGGTTAGCATTACAAGGAACAAGTTGTCCTTTTTCCCCCAGCACTCCCAGCCTTTTTGAGACAGCTACAGGATTGGCTCCTATTCGGCTCTATCCACTGACCAGAACACTCGGCTTGTCTTAAAGGGTCAGTGAAGCAGAAAGCACATGACAGTAGGGCTGAACGATAGTCGATATGATATTGACTATCGTTCTGTGGCCGTAGGCGATATTCATATCGCCGAGGTCACGATATTTGCATAGGCAGGGGGAGGGACTCGGAGGAGGACTCGCAGACTTCCGTGTTAGGCAGGGACTCGGAGGAGAACTCACACATCCAATCCACTGCAGGCTGCAGCCCGCCCCACACGTTCAGTGAGTCTCACTCTCCGCCTTAGTTTTTTCAATGGCACATTCAGGGAGCCAATCACGCCGTGTGCAGCTGCACAGCTAACCAATCACGCGTATAGTTTTAGAGAAAACGCGTGCCTGCACACCTGATTGGTTCGCTCTGCCGCTACTCACGGCGTGATTGGCTCCCTGAATGTGCCATTGAGAAAACTAGGGCGGAGAGTGAGACTCACTGAACGTGTGGGGCGGGCTGCAGCCTGCATGAGTGAGTAATGTAATGTATGCGGCTGTGCTCCTTTCTAATCCACCGCTCCAGCCTCCTACCACCACTGCCAGTAGCAGTATATATGGGAATTACAATAAATAATCTATATTGACATGGTGTGTATACAAAAAGGGAAAAGTAGATGTATGTATGTATATGTAGAGGAAAATAAATTATTAATATATAAATCACCTCTGAATTATTAATAATTTATTTTCCTCTACATATACATACATACATCTACTTTTCCCTTTTTGTATACCCACCATGTCAATATAGATTATTTATTGTATTTCACATATATACTGGCAGCACCAATCACTTCCTCTTCCTTTTTATAATCTATTATATAACCCCTTCCAGGGTTATATTCTGAAGTGGGCTGCAGCCAACCTCCTTTATATTTCTCCATATAAAGGACGGGTCCCACAATATCGCAATATATATCGTTGGAAAAAAAATATTGCAATATATTTTTTTTCCAATATCGTGCAGGCCTACATGACAGTATTATTATTTTAACTGTTTCCCTTGTTCATCTTAACTAGTTCCCATCCGCGCTACAGCCTATATACGGCTGCAGCGCGGACTCGAATTTTCGGGAGGCCGTTTTTAAACGGCCTCCCAGTGACACGCCCCCCACGCGCTCCCGCGAGCGCGCAGCGGGGAGAATCTGTGTCGGCCGTGTCCCTTGGACACGGCCGATCACAGATCGTGGTGAATGGCCAATCACAGCAGCCATTCACCACGTGATCGGATCATCCAATGAGAGATGATCTCATATGTAAACATATGAGATCATCTCTCATCGCTGGCGCTCCTTCCTCACACGGAGCCTGCAGTGTGAGGAAGGAGGGGGAGCTGCACAGCGCCAGGGACAAAGAGACATGTAATCAGGGCACTGATCACCAGTGCCCTGATTACTAAAAGGTAAAAAACATACACAGTGCCCCCCCATCAGTGCCCACAGTGCCCGCCATCAGTGTCCCCCATCAATGCCCACAATCAGTGCCCATAGTGCTGCCAGTCAGTGCCCATCAGTGCCTGCTCATCTAGGCACTGATAAGCACTGACTGGCAGCACTATGGGCACTGAGTGTGGGCACTGATGGTGCTGCCCATCAGTGCTCATCAGTGCTGCCCATCAGTGCCACCCGTCAGTGTCCATCAGTGCCATCCGCCAGTGCCCATCAGTGCCGCCCGCCAGTGCCGCCTCTCAGTGCCCAGCAGTGCCACCTCAGTGCCCAGCAGTGCCACCTCTCAGTGCCCAGCAGTGCTGCCTATCAGTGCTCATCAGTGCCGCCTATCAGTGCCGCCTATCAGTGCCACCTATCAATGCCACCTATCAGTGCCACCTATCAATGCCGCCTATCAGTGCTCATCATTGCGGCATATTAGTACCTCCTCATCAGTGCCCATAAGTGCCACCTCATCAGTGCCCATAAGTGCCACCTCATCAGTGCCCATCAGTGCAGCCTATCAGTACCCATCAGTGCCACCTCATCAGCGCCCTTCAGTGAAGGAGAAAAATTTATTTTCAAAATTTACTCACAGAAAATAAGAAAAACTTTTTTTTTTTTTTCAAAATTTTCTGTCTTTATTCTTTTTTTTGTAAAAAATAAAAAACCCAGAGATGATTAAATACCACCAAAAGAAAGCTCTATTTGTGTGAAAAAAATGATAAAAATTTCAAATGGGTACAGTGTAGCATGACCGCGCAATTGTCAGTCAAAGTGTGACAGCGCTGAAAGCTGAAAATTGGCCTGGATGGGAAGGGTGTTTAAGTGCACAGTAGGCAAGTGGTTAATAAACTGTTCATTTTTTGACTTTATTTGCAATGGCATTAGTATTTTTTTATCACAGCCCCAAGCGCCTCCCGGTGAGAGACTCTCTGTTGTGTGTTTTTTCCTAGCATCCTCGGTCCCGAGATTGATCCTCTCTGGCAGCTATAGGCACATGATTATCACAAGAAACTGTCACTACACTTCTTGGCGCTTAGTCTCTTTTTTTGGGTTTTAGATACAGGAAGCAGCGGCTCTGCTCTCTACTGCAGCCGCTGCTTCCTCCAACAGTGCCCGCATGACCAGTATTACCCGCCAGCAGTAACTGCCAGCAGTAACCACCAGCATTACCCGCACCAGCAGTAACCACCAGCATTACCCGCACCAGCAGTAACCACCAGCAGTCTGCAAAATAAGTAGAAAAGGCATGTGCATTAGCATGTGTAAATCGTTGCAATATATATTTTTTACTAACTAGTTGTGTTTTGTCATAATATGTAATGTCCTTGAAGGGGGGACGGCGCGGGAAGGGTGCAGCGTCGCCGGGGGGGGGGGAGCAGCGGCGCGCGGGGGGAAAGCGCGGCGTGGAGCGCCACCTCCCTGAAATGAGTTTTTGCAGGTTGGGATGTCTGCAATCAAAATACACTTATTGGGATTTTTGTTTTACCAAAAATATGTAGCAGAAAACAAATTGACCTAAAAGGATGAAAATGTTTTATTATTTTTTTTTTTTCTTTTGGGGAATATTATATAGCAGAAAGTGAAAAATATATATATATATTTTTTTTCATAATTGCCGCTTTTTTTTTAGTTTTTAGCGCTAATAAATCGCACAGGTGATCAAATACCGCCAAAACTCTATTTGTAGAAAAAAAAGACATTCATTTCATTTGGGTACAGTGTCGCACGACCGCGCAATTGTCAGTTAAAGTAACGCAGTGCCGTATCGCAAAAAATTGCCTGGTCATTAAGGGGGTAAAACCTTCCGGTCCATAAGTGGTTAAACATCAAAATATATACATTACTGCATTTGACGAAAACCAGCTTAAAAGATTTGAACAATGTAGAATTGACAAATCCATTTTCTATACCCCATAGAAATCATATTACATGCTGTGTACACGTGGCCGGCCGCAGCCATCCTGTACAGTAATATGACAGCCAATCACCGCCCGCCCTTCTCCGGGCTGACCAATCCCACCACCCGGCACCCTGCTGTCACGTGACACAAGTAGTATTTCCCCCATATGCTGCAATTCACACCTGACGTCACCCATCCCATCCTGGCTGCGTTCCCATACTGAGCTTCCACCGTCCAATCAAAAGACAGGTAGGCGGTCGCTTGAGTGCAGCAGCCAATCAGAGCTGAGCGGTGTAAGGGACTTGTCCGGACAAGCTCCGGAGAGAAGCCGGTATAGAGGAGCACGTGTTATCTGTACGGAGAGTTCCGGACGGCGGGTGACAGGTGAGAGGAGTCTATGGGACGGTGTATAATGGTAGAGAGGATTGTTCTAGTAGTGGGGACAGCCGGGTGATAGGAATAGTAGTGATATCAGCACTTAGTGACGTTGTGTGACGTCATCACCGTGTGTGCTGTGCCTTTACAGCTCTAGAATAACTCCTTACAGCTAAAATGAGGAGGGGATATAAAAATGGTTTTGAGAGAGGAACTTTTTATTGTTTTTTTTTGTCTTAAAATCAGATATTTCCTCGCTCCTGAAGGCTCCTCCTCTCCGTGTGGCCACGCCCCAGGAATGCGCTTTTCTTTGGTGCCATTGGTCACGACTCTGACATCATCCGGTACAATAGTAGACCTGTGTGTACACTGACATCTAGGCTGGGTTTCTCAAACGCGTGCTGCATGTTTGGCGCTCTCCCGCAGAACGCACGTTTCCATGAAAACGCATCAATTGCGTGCTACATGCTGCGCTTTTTAGAGAGCGTTCACATCTCGCGATTTGGGATCATTGGCAGAATCTGCCATCTTAACCACCGGAGGATTTTGCTGTCTTACGTCCAGGCCACTTTTTGTGATTCGGCGCTGTGCAACTTTAACTGACAATTGCGCGGTCGTGTGACGCTGTACCCAAATGAAATTTACGTCCTTTTTTTTCCCACAAACAGAGCTTTCTTTTGGTGGTATTTGATCACCTGTGCGATTTTTACTTTTTGCGCTATAAACAAAAAAAGAGCGTTTATTTTGAAAAAATAACAATATTTTTAACATTTTTTTTTATATGAAATTCCCCCCCAAAAAAATATAAAAATCAAAAAATTTTTAAATTTTTGGCCAATTTGTATTCTGCTACCTATGTTTGGTAAAAAAAATCACAATAAGCGTATTTTGATTGGTTTGCGCAAAAGTTATTGCGTTTACTAAGGGAAAGATTTCTGTCATTTTTGGTGGTTTTTTTTAACGCGTAATGGTGGCGAGCTGCGATTTTAATTTTTTTTTTTTTTCGAGACTGCGACATTGCGGCGAACAGATCGGACCCTTGACTGACATTTTTGACACTTTTGTGACATTACTGCAGTAATCAGTGCTATAAATATGCACTGTTACTGTAATAATGACACTGGCAGGGAAGGGGTTAATTTTATTGGAGAGGGAGGGGTTAATGTATGCCTGGTGCTTACTGACGTGTGTGGGGGGAGGTGACTGAGTGACACAGGGACAGATCGCATGTTCAGCTATGCTGACCCTGTAATCTGTCACTCCCTGTCACTTAGGAGATCCGCCCACTCTGTTTACACAAGTGGGCGGATCTCCAAACTGGATTCCCCGACGATCGGGGAAGGGCGGCCTCCTCCCGCTGATCGCCGCCGCTCCTCCCCTGGCCTGACTCCCGCTGTGCGAGCGCCGCCTACAGGGGGAGGAGTCCAGCGACGTAGGTCTACGTCGCTGGACGGAATCGAGCCACTTTGCCGCAGTATGGTGAACGTGACCGGTCGGCAAGTGGTTAAATTGCGGCAGAACGCGTGACACACTTTTCTTTATTGGCACCCCTAGCGCAAAGCGATTCGGCCGCGATTGTCGCAAAAGGTGAGGTTTAAAAATGAGCGGCACTTGTCGCTCAGAAGAGGAGCTAAGCGTTTTTTCTGGCTACAAACTCACAAAGGGAATAAATAGGCTGTCATGTGTGCCAAGTGCAATCACTTCACCAGAATCGCCAGCGAGTGTTTGTTCCCCTCCCCCGCTATGTGAGAGAGAGAGAATGCAGCCTAAGCCCTGGCTCACACCACTGCGACTTTGATGTCAACTATCTGCGATTTCATGTGTCTCCGTTTTTACTACTTGTTTACAGGGCACTTCTAACCCCTTCCTGCCCAGGCCAATTTTCAGCGCCGTCACACTTTGACTCATGCAACACTGTACCCAAACAAAATTGTTCTTTTTTTCCCCATACAAATAGCGCTTTCCTTTGGTGGTATTTTATCACCTCTGACGTTTTTATTTTTTACTACAGGAACAAAAAAAAGACAGAAAATTTTGGAACAAAAAAAACATTTTTCATGGGTTTGTTATAAATATTAGCAAATAGGTAATTTTTCACCTTCGCTGATGTGTGCTGATGGGCCGCACTGGTGGGTGGACGCTGATGGGCTGCACTGGTGGGTGGACGCTGATGGGCTGCACTGGTGGGTGGACGCTGATGGGCTGCACTGGTGGGTGGACGCTGATGGGCTGCACTGGTGGGTGGACGCTGATGGGCTGCACTGGTGGGTGGACGCTGATGGGCTGCACTGGTGGGTGGACGCTGATGGGCTGCACTGGTGGGTGGACGCTGATGGGCTGCACTGGTGGGTGGACGCTGATGGGCTGCACTGGTGGGTGGACGCTGATGGGCTGCACTGGTGGGTGGACGCTGATGGGTCCGCACTGGTGGGTGGACGCTGATGGGTCCGCACTGGTGGGTGGACGCTGATGGGTCCGCACTGGTGGGTGGGCACTGGTGGGTGGACGCTGATGGGGCCGCACTGGTGGGTGGGCGCTAATGGGGCCGCACTGGTAGCTGGGCGCTGATGGGGCTGCACTGGTAGGTGAGTGCTGATGGGGCCGCACTGGTGGGTGGACGCTGATGGGGCCGCACTGGTGGGTGGACGCTGATGGGGCCGCACTGGTGGGTGGACGCTGATGGGGCCGCACTGGTGGGTGGACGCTGATGGGGCCGCACTGGTGGGTGGACGCTGATGGGGCCGCACTGGTGGGTGGACGCTGATGGGGCCGCACTGGTGGGTGGACGCTGATGGGGCCGCACTGGTGGGTGGGCGCTGATGGGGCCGCACTGGTAGCTGGGCGCTGATGGGGCCGCACTGGTAGCTGGGCGCTGATGGGGCCGCACTGGTAGCTGGGCGCTGATGGGGCCGCACTGGTAGGTGAGCGCTGATGGGGCCGCACTGGTAGGTGGGCGCTGATGGGGCCGCACTGGTAGGTGAGCGCTGATGGGGCCGCACTGGTAGGTGAGCGCTGATGGGGCCGCACTGGTAGGTGAGCGCTGATGGGGCCGCACTGGTAGGTGAGCGCTGATGGGGCCGCACTGGTAGGTGAGCGCTGATGGGGCCGCACTGGTAGGTGAGCGCTGATGGGGCCGCACTGGTAGGTGAGCGCTGATGGGGCCGCACTGGTAGGTGAGCGCTGATGGGGCCGCACTGGTAGGTGAGCGCTGATGGGGCCGCACTGGTAGGTGAGCGCTGATGGGGCCGCACTGGTAGGTGAGCGCTGATGGGGCCGCACTGGTAGGTGAGCGCTGATGGGGCCGCACTGGTAGGTGAGCGCTGATGGGGCCGCACTGGTAGGTGAGCGCTGATGGGGCCGCACTGGTAGGTGGGCGTTGATGGGGCCGCACTGGTAGGTGGGCGTTGATGGGGTTGCACTGGTAGGTGGGAGCTGATGGGGCCGCACTGTAGCCGTCTTTCTTCTATAGCGCGGGTGGAAAGTGATAACGGATGTAAATGCAGTTTGCTTCTGTAATGGATCAACCAGCACCCCGACCAGGCACCTCCATTGACAGATGCTCCGACCTAGTGCTTCCCGAGGGCTCCAAGCACTCCACCAGACACCGTAACCACTTCAGACCCCACAAACCGCTGCAGCTTGGTTAGGGTCTCGCCGTCTCCTACCCACCCTGGACCTACGACAAGGCTCCAGATTCCTGTGGGTGAACCTCTCTTTCCCCAGAGAGTGCAGCAGAACGAGCTCTTACACAAGCTCAGTGATTATCCAAGGGAGTATGGAGGACATAGCAATCCCTTGTAGCCGATTCCCCCAATGAGAGACAGGACTCTAGATTGAGGGTGAAGTAACTCTAGAACAACTTTATTTGAACAAGAAGCAGACTTGTATACAGTTTTCACCCCCAAGGTTACCGCCTAGGTGGACCTTGTTGAAGACTGGACAAGACATTCACTATCCAATAGGAACAGAGTTTTACACTCTCATACAGTGTACACAAAAATATACAATGTGGGACAATCCCCCCCCCCCTCCCCCTTAGCATCCAATCCACATACCTATATACGGTACATCCCATAAGTTTCTCTTAACCACTTGCCAACCGCCGCAAGTAGATATACGGCGGCGGTCGGCCCCGGCCAGGCAAAGTGACGTATATATACGTCACTAGCCTGTCACCGGCTTGTGAGCCAATAGCGGGCGAGCGCGCGCCCGCCCCGGCTCGTTCCCTAAGAAGTCAGTGCGTGTGACCGGCGGACCCGATGTTCGCCGGTCACTCGCGATCGTTCGCCGGGAAGGGAGAAAGGCGGGCGGCTGATGTAAACAAGCCGCCTGTCATTCTCCCCTGTGTAAACATGGAGATCGGACGGTACTATGTAGGACCGTTGATCTCTGTTTTTACAGTAGTAGCCATGTCCCATCACAGTTAGAAACACGCCCCTAGGACACACTTAACCCCTCCCTCTCCAATAAAGTTAACCCCTTCACTACCAGTGTATTTTTACAGTAACAGTGCATATGTATAGCACTGATTACTGCAGTAATGTCACTGGTAACCCCAAAAGTGTCAAAAATGTCAGTCAAGGGTCCGATCTGTCCGCCGCAATGTCGCAGTACCGCAAAAAAAAATCGCAGATCGCCATTACACCTTAAAAAAAAAAACACCAAAAATGACAAAAATCTTTCCGTTTGTTAGTAAACGCGATAACTTTTGCGCAAACCAATCAAAATACGCTTTTTGTGATTTTTTTTTTTTTTTTTTTTTTTTTTTTTTACCAAACATGGGAAGCATAAAACAAATTGGCCGAAAATGGTAAAAAATTTTGATTTTTACATTTTTTTTTTTTTTTTGGGGGGGAATTTCATATAAAAAAATGTGAAAATATTATTTTTGCAAAATTTATTCTCTTTTTTTTGTTTATAGCGCGTGATCAAAAAATCGCACAGGTGATCAAATACCACCAAAAGAAAGCTCTGTTTGTGGGGAAACGTCAAATTCGTTAAGGTACAGCGTCGCACGACTGCGCAATTGTCCGTTAAAGTCACGCAGTGCCGAATCGCAAAATACCCCCTGGTCTGACATTGAAAGATATGTAATATACACAGCATTTAGGAAGAACAGATTTCATGGCAAATGGGAATAAATCTTTATATTTCTATATGGAGATATGGCTGGCAAATATGACCGTCCCATCTGAAGCAATTCAAACCATTACTTATCTGTCTTTAACTTCCAGTGACGGTGAATACTGTCACAGGTTCTTATTCCCATCGCACACGTTTTTGGATCAGAGGCTCCTCTGTAGCGGGTGGTTCAGTGATCAGCAGCTGGACAGTGGATCTATCACAGATAATATACAGCAGACCATGGATCTTTCATTGCAGTCCAAAACTTTTATTGAGGAAAGATCTCATCACAACAGGGTAATGCCCCATACACACGTGCAGATTGTCTGCAGATTTACCAAAACCATATAATATGAGGTCAAACCTAAACACTTTCAATTTGTATGCAATCCGGCAGGCCCTTGCACTACATAGAAAAGGTAAATCTGCAGATAATCTGCATGTGTGTATGGGGCATAAGTGCGATGCTTTGGAGCCACGCATGCCTGACAAAGGGGTCCTGCGGGGCTCCGAAAGTTGCACGTACCCTGTAGTGATGAGATCTTTCGCACAGGTGCAGACGAAGGCTAAGGTGCGGTTCGCACTTGAATCACACAGCAGTACGATCCGAGTTCTAGTGCGCTTTCCACACATTGCCCTGCAGTGTGATTTTTTTTTTTTTTTTTTTGCAGCCTCTTTCATTTGAATAGTCTGCAAATTACACCAGAACGCACAATAGGTAGGACATGCGCTACTTTTCAAAAACACACCACCCCAAATCGCATGATGCTGCTATACCATGCAATTTGGTGCTTATAAAGGCACTGTATTGGCACGAGCAGCAGATCTTAAAAGGCAGTGCGTTTTGAATGCGGTGCAGGAAATACACACGGAATGCACCGCATTCTGGTGTTAACCGGGCTTGATGCGTTTTCACGAAAACTTGCGAATTAGAGGTTAATGGGAGTGCACCTAAAAACAGGTAAAGCAAACCTAAACCCAAACTGCACCAGAAACGCAGCGTACAGATGTGAACTGGCATTAGGCTTCATTCACACGTCATCGTTTGGATTTGCGGGCAGAATTGTTGCGATTTTGCCTACAATTCCAAATCGCCTGGCAATTGTTGCACGACGTGTGTTTGGGTGCCATTTTCCTTTACTGGCACCCCCAGCGCGATGCAATTATGCCACTGTTGTGTAACAGGATCGAGTAACCATTGCGGCAAACTGCGTCTTTAACCACTTCATTACCCGGCACTTTCACCCCCTTCCTTCCCAGGCCAATTTTCAGGTTTCAGCGCTGTCGGTCCCCATTCACACTAGCGCGACTTGTGAGGCGATTTGGTCGCCTGACAAGTCGCAGTGGGTCGCCTGCCATTGATTAGCACAGGACCCATTCTAATAGGAGCAACACAAGTCGCTCCGACTTAGAAAAAGGGTCCTGTACTACTTTGGGGCGACCTGGAGGCGACTTGTATTGACTTCAATGATATGAAGCCCGTGCATGTCACGCCGAGGTCGCAGTGCACAACGTGCACTGCGACTTCACAGGTCGCCCCTTACACTTTGAATGACAATGCTACACTGTATCCCATTGAGATATTTATAATCTTTTTGAGACATGGAGCGTTCTTTTGGTGGTATTTAACCACTTCACTTTAAGACCAGGCATTTTCTGACATTTGTTGCTTACAAGTTAAAATCAGTATTTTTTGCTAGAAAATTACTTAGAACCCCCAAACGTTATATATACTTTTTGGTAAAAAAAAAAAAAAAAAAAAAAATATGTAGCAGAAAACAAATTGGCCTAAAATGTTAAAAAAAAAATTGATTTATACATTTTTTTTTTTGGGGAATGTTGTATATCAGAATGTAAAAAAATATTGTTTTTTTTTTTTTTTTCAAAATTTGTCGCTCTTTTTTTCGAAAATCAAAAATCGCACAGGTGATCAAATGCCACCAAAAGAAAGCTCCATTTGTGGGGGGAAAAAACGGACATAAATTTAAATTGGGTACAGCGTCGCACGACTGCGCAATTGTCTGTTAAAATAACGCAGTGCCGAATCGTAAAATATAGCCTGGTCAGGAATGGGGTAAAATCTTCCGGTCTTAAAGCGGTTAAAAGTACGCTCATTGAGAATTTGTTTTGTCAGACGTGTAGCTAAATACATTTTGGCCTAAATATATGACAAAAACTGAATATATTGGATATTTTTTTAACTGTCAAAGTAGAAAATGTCAATTTTTTCGCTCTTTTTTTTTATTAATATTGCAAAAAATGAAAAGCGGAGAGGTGATCAAATGCCACCAAAAGAAAGCTCTGTTTGTGGGGAAAAAAGGACGTAAATTTAGTTTGGGTACGGCGTTGCATGACCGCGCAATTGTCAGTTAAAGTCGCGCAGTGCCAAGTTACAAAAAGTGGCCTGGACGTTAAACAGGAAAATCCTCCAGTAATAAAGTGGTTAAAGTCCCTGCAACTTTAAGTCGCACAAATTTAAACGGTTGTTATTGAAGGGGTGCGACTTGTCATGCCACTTTAATGTTCAAAGTCGCACGAGTGTGAATGGAGCGCTAGGGTGAATGTATGTTATAAAAGGCTTGTTTGCTTTCGTGTTCAGATCGCTCTCCAGAGATCATTAGGCGGGTGGTAAGGAGAATTTGCATTGCTTGCTTTGATCCCTCAATCCCGTCACTAGTGAGTCACACCTATGTACATTGCTCACAATTGTGGGGTGCTTGTAGAGTGGCCCCATTCACTTGAATACGTTGGGCTTCGATGTGGGCTATGTCTACCTAAAGCAGCAAGGGCATAATTCTTGTGGCCACTAAACAAATCGTTGTTGCGGCATGTGTAAACCCCCAGCCTCTGCTGCTAAAGGGGGTAGTGGTTGGGGGGGGCAGTAAAAGCATGGCTCAACAGCTGGGTTTTACTACAACCCAAGCGCTAGTGTGAATGAGCCCTTAAATGCACTGAAATCCTCGTAGTTGAATAAACAATTGATACATACATCATCTCCAGTATGTCTGTGGCTAAGTGACAGGTGCTCTTTATAGTAGTTTTGGGTTGTAATGTGTGAATCTCTGTTGTGTTTCCTCTCCAGCAATTCTTAGAGATGGAAGGCAGAGCAGCCAGCAGTTTGTTTTATGGCTTCCAAGGGTCCAGCCACTACTTGAACTCGGCTCATAAAGAAGTCTTATTGGAGGAACCCAAGGCTTCATGTGCCAAGAGCCGCAGAAGGAGCCGGAAACACCAACGCTTCCTGAAGTACAAAGAGTTTCTACAGCAACGCGGGCGGCTGGGCACTCCGAGATGTGAGCCCATACCAGGGAAAGGAGAAGATCGGTGTTGTGACTGTGATCAGAACAGCCATGGTGGGCTACATGGGGAAGAACCAAATACAGACCAACTGGAGGACCAGTCTACAAAACTCCAGAAGATAAAGTCCATGCTGTGTTCTCTGCCAGCCATGGCCTCTGATTATTCTACAGCATGTGACTATGACAGCGGCCTCTCTGTGTCCGGAAGTTCTCAGTCTAGCAGACCCTCGTCCCCCTGCTCCTGGCTGAAGCCTGGGAAGTGTGTTGCCATTGACTGTGAGATGGTGGGCACAGGGCCTGGTGGTAGGACCAGTGAGCTGGCGCGGTGTAGTATCGTTGACTACAGAGGGGACGTTGTCTATGACAAATACGTTAAGCCACAGCTGCCAGTCAGAGACTACAGAACACCCTGGAGTGGGATCACCAAACGTCACATGAAGAATGCCATTCCATTTAAAACTGCACAGAAAGAGGTACGTTCCATAACACTTGGATGTATTTTTATAGAATTTGCAATTTTTTTCTATGAAAGTGCAAGTATATTCATGCTATGTGAATGGGGCAAAATGGAATGTTACTAGGCTATTTTCACTCCAAGTCAAATGTTCTACCTTCCAATAGAATAGTAAAAATCTGAAAAATCCTGCATTATGGCCACTAGATGGAGTGGATGAGCAAAGGAAATACTATGATCACTAGCACCATCTAGTGACAATAATGCACTAATTTCCTGAACCACCCTATTTTAAATGAACTAAAGCCACAACTTGTCTGGCTGTACTTCTCCCTCCTGTGTATCACAGGAGTGCAGTTCGCTCTGCACACCTGTGACCTTTTTTCAGCAGACAGCGGGGCTGAAGTCCGCTGATGTCACAGAACCGGTCCAGGCTCGGGCAAGATCGTGACAATGAAGTTAGGATCCGCCCACATGCCTGGACTAGCACCCAGGTCAGCCTCAGTGAACTGCTGAGAGCCTGAGCCAGATGCTCCCTGCCCCTCCACAGCCCAGTGAGCCGGGGGCAGAGAGCCCTGAAAATCCCTCTACTCCTCTCCAGTGTTAGATCACTTACCTGTAGGTACTGTGAATATCTCCTAAACTTGCACTGTTAGGAGATATGCAGAGTGCATGTAGCTGGTGATGTCACCACCTCATGCGCTCTTAAGGATCCGGCATACAGTTCTGGTCCTTCAGAGCCCGAGCTGTATACGGCGATTCCCACGCACATGACGTCATCGTGCCACCAGCCACTCGTGTAGCCGGAGGCTGTGAAGATGGAAGCCCTGTTAGCATGACCGCATGCTACTGGAGGGCTGCGTTTTTAAAGGCAGAAGGTTTTTTTTATCTTAAAGCGGTAGTATCCCGCTTTTTGGCACTTTAACCTACAGGTAAGCCTATAATAAGGCTTACCTGCAGGTACAAATAATATCTCCTAAACCGGCACGGTTTAGGAGATATTTACAGTGCATGCAGCCGCTCGCGCAAGCGGGCGCATGCGCTCTGAAGGTCCGGGGGGACCTTCAATTAACTTGCCGGGAGCTTGCCGGAAAAATCACTCCCGCGCGCATGCGCGGGAGTGACGTCATCGCGGCTCCGGCCAATCATCGCGCCGGAGCCGTCTCTTCTGGCCAATCACCACGCCGGAGCCGCCGAACCCGGAAGAGACGGCGAGGGATCATGGCAGCGCCCGCAGCGATGTCCGGGGGTCCGTGTCGGGGCTTCGTTCTAAGGTAAGTTACACATAATGGGCTAGTATGCGATGCATACTAGCTCATTATGCCTTTGTCTTGCAGGTTTTTTTTTTTTTTTTATGTTTTAGGGTTTACAACTGCTTTAATGCCTTCCATGCCCATTGGCTCCTGCTGTCAGTCAAAGTCAGCTAGCCAATCAGGGGAGGGGGTGGGGCTGTATCAGGGCTCTGTGTCTGAATGGACAGTGACACAGGGAGCTGTGGCTTGGCTCTGGTGCCCCCATAGCAAGCTGCTTGCTGTGGGGGCACTGAGCAGGAGGGATGGGCCAGAAGCACTGAAGAGGGACCTGATAGGAGGATCTGGGCTGCTTTGTGCAAATCCACTTCACAGAGGGAGGTAAGTTTAACATGTTTGTTTTTATAGGAAAAAAAAATTAAACTTTACAGTAACTGTAAGGTAATTCTGTCATATTGTGCTAGTATGAGATTCATACTAGCACATTATGACATTGCCTTGCAGGGCGAATTTGTTTGTTTTTATTTTCAACTGCAGTTTACTACTGCTTTAAACACTAAGCATGAAAGCACAGCAAGGTCAGTTTTCTGGCTGTGCTGGGAGCTAATCTAATGATCAGACTTGGGCAGATCAGTTCCTACACAGCCATTAACTAGGAAGATCAGTGTACTGCTGTTTATCCACCTCTAGCTTTTATGCAGCAATGAAGTTCAAGAGGTTATGTCCTCACTTTATTTAAAAAAAAAAAAAAAGAGGGGAGAAAGCCCAAAAAAATGAAACTAATGCAACCACATCTAATGGCTGGCAAGCTGCAATATATTACATTTTTGGTTTGGGGTTTAATACCCCTTTAAGTTATTGCCATTAATATCTCATGCATCCTGTTCTTTTGAATCGTTTTGCAGATCTTGAACATCCTCAAGGATAAGAGAGTCGTTGGACACGCACTAATCAATGATTTTAAAGCTCTGAGATATCACCATCCTAAGGAACAAACCAGAGACACCAGTAAAATCCGTCTGCTCACCCATATGGCAGGACTTTCTCATACGCCTTCTTTAAGAAGTCTAGCATGGTGTCTTCTGCAGAAACTGATACAGGTAATATCAGATATACAACGGTTTATTGATTGGTGTTTGCTTTTCAATCATGGAGCTTTATCTGGATGTCTATGGGGGAGATATTCTAAAACCTGAAGAACACAAAATTGGATTCCAGGTTTTTTTTTTTTTTTTTTTTCAAAGTTTAATTAACAAGCTAAAGTTAGAAGCCACCATGCACAGCTGCACCAGATTTTGCACTCTCCAGTTTTAGGAAATCAACCCTTATGTGTAAACTTTTTTTTTTTTTTTTTTTTTTTTTTTTTTTTGCAGGACTTTGGTAGAACATTTTAAGTGTTCTATTAAATTTCCTTTTTAACCGCTTGCCGACCGCCGCACGACTATTTACTGCGGCGGTCAGCCCCTCACAGGCAGAGCGACATAGTACTACGTCACTATCCTGTGAGGGTCTAGGGAGCGAGCGTGCGCCCCCAGAGGCGTGCTCCCGCGCGGTCATGGACCCCCCACCCCCGCGTGTGACCGGCGGACCCGATGTCCGCCGGTCACTCGCCGATCGTCGGTGCAGAGGGAGAAAGGCAGGGGGCTGGTGTAAACAAGCCGCCTGTCATTCTCCCCTGTGTAGGAATGGTGATTATACGGTTCTACTATGTAGGACCGTTGATCACTGTTCCTACACTTCAAGCCACAGCCAATCACAGTTAGAATCACGCCCCTAGGGACACACATAACCCCTCCCTCTAAAAAAAAAAAAAAAGTTAACCCCTTCACTGCCAGTGTAATTTTACAGTGAAAGTGTATATGTATAGCACTGATTACTGTAGTAATGTCACTGGTAACCCCCCAAAAGTGTCAAAAATGTCAGTCAAGGGTCCTATCTGTCCGCCGCAATGTCGCAGTCCCGCAAAAAAAAATCGCCGCCATTACGTGTTAAAAAAAAAAAAAAAACAACAAAAATTACAAAAATCTTTCCCTTTGTTAGTAAACGCAATAACTTTTGCGCAAACCAATCAAAATACGCTTTTTGCGATTTTTTTTTTTTTTTTTTTTTTTTTTTTTTTTTTTTTAACCAAACATAGGTAGCAGAAAACAAATTGGCCGAAAATGTTAAATTTAGATTTTTACATTTTTTGGGGGGGGATTTCATCTAAAAAAAAAAATGTGAAAAATATTGTTATTTTTGCAAAATTGTCGCTCTTTTTTTGTTTATAGCGCATGATCAAAAAATCGCACAGGTGATCAAATACCACCAAAAGAAAGCTCCGTTTGTGGGAAAAAAAGGACGTCAAATTAATTAGGTACAGCGTCGCACGGCCACACAATTGTCCGTTAGTCACGCAGTGCCGAATCGCAAAATAGGCCCTGGTCAGGAAGGGGGTAAAATCTTCCGGGGCTTAAGTGATTAATGTGTTTATTTCCTTTTGATTATCAGCTCCATCTAGTGGCCATGATATTTTATTTTCCTGAAATACCTCAATCAAGGTAAAACACTGCATTATGGTCAGTAAGGGCCCTTTCACACTTGGCGGATCAGTTTGACGGAATCTTCTTGCTCGGCTGGAATCGATTCGCTGATCCCCCGCTGAGTAGGCGGATGACAGGTCTGTCTCCCCTCACTGTGCATATAGACCTGTCAATGAGTCCCGCTTTCCTCTATGGGAAGAGCTGATGAAAACGGACCGCCTGTCTGTATTCATCCTATCCATTCCGATCCTCCAGACAGATGAAAAATGGGGTCACCACCCGTCTGGATTTGGCGGACAGGATCGGATTGGATAGCGGTGGGTGTCAGCGAAAATGTCATGGAGGGACCGATCAGGTCTGCCTGAAATACTGACAGGCAGACCTGATTGGAAGCCCGTGTGCGTCACCAAAAATGTGTTGTACTGAAAACTCTAGTAACAGTTTCTTTGGTTCACTTTGCACCCCCCAGTTCTTGATTGAGCAGATCCTTGTGTGTTTGCATCCTGCCTCTTATCCCCAGATGTATGACAAAAAAAAATGATCCGCTTGATCTTAGCGTTGCTCATTCTGTTGTAATCTGACCCAACTGTTACCTGGGGAAAAAAAGTAAAATCATTGGAGTGTAGGAACCCTTTAATCATTTTTACAAATCGGGGGTATTTGTTTAGCACAGATGAGAAACGGGGTTAAAATTGCTTTAACCCTTTCACACTCAATGATGTGTAGCGCACACATAGCAATGAAAGGGTTTAAACAAGCTCGCCGTAGCAGCCTTAACCACTTGCTGACCGCTAGCAGTACATATACTGCAGCAAGTTGGCTCGATTGCGCAAAACTACCTGTACATCATTTTATGCAATAGCCAGCGGGGCGCACACGCTGATTGGCCAGAGGTAGAGCCAATCAGGGGGTCCGATGGACGCGATATCCACCGGCCACCCGTGATCGCTCACCAGTGAGACAGAACGGCAGTCTGGCAATGTAAACAAGGCAGACCACAATCCACCTGTCTGACAGAGATGAACACGGATCTTGTGTTTCTGCTATTTAGGAACATGTTCATCCAGTGAGTCCATCACCCAACAGAAAGCATCCCCTAGGGCAGCGATGGTGAACATTGGCACCCCAGATGTTTTACAACTACATTTCCCATGATGCTCATGCGCTCAGCAGTGTAGTTGAACATCATGGGAAATGTAGTTCCAAAATATCTGGGGTGCCAAGGTTCGCCATCACTGCCCTAGGCAAATACTTAACCCTTTAATCGCCCCTGGTGTTAACCCCTTCCCTGCCAGTGGTATTAGTACAGTAACCGTGCATATTTTTAGCATTGATTTACTGTAGTAATGTCACCGGTCCCCTCAAAAATGTCAAAATTGTCAGTTAGGTGTCCCATCTGTCCGCTGCAGTCCTGCTAAAAATCACTGATTGCCACCATTACTAGTAAAAAAATAAATAAAAAATGCCATAAATCTGTCCCCTAGTTTGTAGCGCATCAACTTTTGTGCAAACCAATCAATCTAAACTTATTGGGATTTTTTTTTTTTTTTAAACAAATTTGTAGCAGAATACATATTGGCCTAAAATGATGAAAAACATTTTTTTTTTTTAAATTGACTGTTTTAATTAGTTGTAATTTTTTTCTTGAAAATTGACACTTTATCGTTCATTGACAGATGCAGCTTCATATCATCTAAGCCAGTGGTCCTCAACCCTGGTCCTCAGGGCCCACTAACAGGCCAGGTTTTCAAGATAACTGAAATACATCCCAGGTGATCTAATTTGCTGCTCAGTGATTGCAGTACTCCAGTCTGCATCTCCCTAAGGTAATACTTAAAATCTGGCCTGTTAGTGGGCCCTGAGGACTGGAGTTGAGGACCACTGATCTAAGCCATTGGGTTATGTTCCTCCCATCAGGAATAGGACACTAGGCAGGAAAAAGCTTTCACCACACCTATGAGGCTGTCCCTGCAGCCATAACCCCACACACTGCTACAGCCCTCAGTTTCTTTCTGCCTAGTTTAGGAGTAGGACCTAGTTCCCTGCTGGGACTTCGGTCTTAGCTGTTCTATTTTGGGAACCTTTTTTTTGTACTTTTTTGAGTAGAGTTCCTGGAAAACTACAAGCATCAGCTGGCTGGGTTTCGGACTGGATATTCTCGATCCTTAAGGTCTCCCAGCCTGGCCAGCGAGCGTGAGCAAGTTATAGTCCAGCACTAGGCTTTGCCATGACAGAGCCCCGATGGACAGGGACGAGCCCGCGAGTAGACCATTTCGCTGGGACACAAACGCCCTGAGTCGCAGCGTACCCCTTGGCTGGCAGCACCCCCATTCTGGGTGGGAGGTAGTCTGCTCGAATCGGCACCCACCTGATTCATGGTATGGTGAGTAAGAGTCCCCCCCCCCCCCCATTTCTCTGGCTGTCTCGGGGTGGACGTGGGCCTCCTCCATAGATTATGCGGACCCTCAGGTATCCCTCAGTTCCTCTGGCCTCTCAGACATACAAGGCCCCCCCCTCCCCATTACAGGTTCCTACCTTTGGGGGGCAGATATATTGCGGCTGCTGAGGTGGTTCTGTGGAAGGGAGGGGGTGTTTTTTTCTGGTGGGGTCCCCTCCTGGGGACCATCAGATGCCTTTGCCGGTGATCCCTCTGTGGGGGTCCTGGAGACCGACTAGCGCGCCGTGGGGGCCACCATTTTGCTGTAGATTGCCCTGCATAAATGTCAGAATTCCTCATTGTAATGTATGGGCAGCCATTTTCTAAATCTTCCACATAGGAATGCATGGGGAGGCCATTTTCTTGTGGTCCTCGGTGCTGGACAGCATAGGCAAGCATCAGACACTCTAGGCATGACCCAGGTGAATTTCACTTCCTGTGTCAAATCGTTCTTTCTGCTGTGCAGATCCTTCCTGCAAGCCTCCTGATCGGTTTGGTAACACTTTTTGGGGTCTCTTGTGGGTTTCCTCACACTCTAACAGACTGTTAAGCTGGGACTTCATGTACCGCCAGTGCAGTGCTGCAATCGCGTTTTTTGCGACTTTTAAAAGTGACACTACATCTTTTTAAAATTAGTGAACATGGAGTCCCAGGACAACAATTCACCTACAGACCCCCTCAGTGTGACTGCGGAAAAGGTACCCCCCCCCCCCCCGTTTCCACATAGGTCATGCACGCATATATAATTGGCAATCGGACCACACATGTATTGCTGCTAACATTCGGAGTCAGGATTGCAATGTAAAAGCGATCTGGGTGGTTGCATAGACGTCTAATGCTTTTTCAGAGATAAACAGGGAAAGGCATGAAAACTGCTGCAGATGGTTTACATACCTGCAGCCTTCCAGGCCTTTGTCGCACCAGAATCTTGGCCTGTTCTAGAAGGCCAAGTTTTGGAATTAAGGTAAAGGTAAAGGAGAGATTTGGGGTCTTATTGACCCCAGATCTCCCCATAAAGTTTACCTGTCCTATTACAAGGGATTTTTACATTCCTTGTAATAGGAATAAGTGATTGAAGAAACAGTGTAAAAATTAAAAACATTTAAAGCGCCCCCATCCCTCTGTGCTCGCGCACAGAAGCGAAAGCATACGTAAGTGACTTACGCATGTG
Organism: Pelophylax lessonae; assembly: GCF_965119305.1. Lineage (NCBI taxonomy): Eukaryota > Metazoa > Chordata > Amphibia > Anura > Ranidae > Pelophylax > Pelophylax lessonae. The sequence continues at coordinate 50,358,523 of NC_138771.1, forward strand.
TAAACTGTGTTCGCACCAAACGTGAGGTATTGCCGCATGTTAGAGCGAGAGCAATAATTATAGCACTAAACTGGGAACCTGTAAAAAAAAAAAAAAAAAAAATTTAAAGCATTCCATTAGGAGATGAAGTACCATAATTTACCTCCATTCCGCGAGTGTGCACAATTTTAAAGTGGGACATGTTGGGTATCTATTTACTCAGAGTAACATGATCTTTCATATCTTACAAAAAATTAGGGTATATATATTTTTTTTTTTTTTTATGTATGAAGATAAAAAGAACCTTCTGACTTTACAGCCCTTTTTTTAAAGTGTATTTTTTCCCAAAAAATTGTATTTGAAAAACCGCTGTGCTACTGTGTTACGAGTTTATTCCCTAGGGTGTCTGCTAAACAAAAATATAAATAAAATGTATATATATTATAGTTTGGTGTTATAAGGCTTCTTTCATACGGCCGCTCCGTGTGAAAGGTCCGCTGCGGGACTTTTTATTTATTTTTTTTCCACGGAGCGGATGACATTTGTCATCCGCTCCGTGTGCCCTCATATCATCCCATCCGTTTGCGGATGATATGCGGACATAATGTAAGTATATGGCACTGCGGATGTCAGCGGATGACACCGCTGACATCCGATTTTCCTTCCTTTCCGTTTTTTACACGGATGAATAAATAGGGTTCTGTTCCATTCGAAAAAACGTAACAGAACTGAAAGGAGGAATATCGGATGTCAGCAGATGGTATTCCGCTGACATCCGCAGTGCCATTCACTTACATTATGTCCGCAAATCATCCGCAAAAAAATAGGATGATTTGCGGACACACGGAGCGGCCGTGTGAAAGGACCCTAAGTAAGTTTCTAGCAAGAGATACGGATTTAAACGTGTAAACAATAAGTGCAAGAAAACACTTGGTCTTTGAGTGGTTATAGTAGACCACCTTGGCAGCCATAGGGATAAATTGGTATTTTGTGCAATTTCATTTATATAAAGGTGTATTTTCTTTTTCTTTGTGTAATGCAGGTGGGTAATAAGGGCCACTCCTCAGTGGAAGATGCTCAGACATGCATGGAGCTGTATAAATTGGTGGAGGACCAATATGAACAAGAACTTCTTACTGGTGTTCATGAAGCCAAGGAATGCACTCAGAACAACAACCACTACATGGATGATCAATACTGGCCATCAGACTTGGATGAAGACTGCAAATGATTGCCAAATACTTGACTGTCATCCCTTAACCCCTCTATATTAATGTTAATTTTATTGCTGCTATTTAAATAATTTGTGTACTGTTTGTGTTATCACTTGAAGTTTCTGTAATTGAATGCTGAAAAAAGATTCTGTAAAGGAGGCACATTTTAAGGACACATTCACACCGTTTGCCTTTTGAAGCATATCTAGCCTAATGCATTTTCTATTGGGGAAAAAAAGAAAACGTGTCAACGTATGTTGCTTTGCGTTTTTAATGCACTTTACATTGCACTTCAACACACATTTGACACGTGTTTTGATGTTTATTTTGATTCCAATAGAAAGCACAAAGGTGTGACACCTTATTCTCTACCTCATTGGCCATTCAGCTTTTTTTTTTTCTTTTTTTTTTTTCAATGGAAGTGGATGACACTCAGACATAAACCAAAAAAGCAGTTGCTTTAACTTCACAAAATTCCATCAATAACAGTTTGATCTCCAGTTGGGTTAACAAAATATTTAAGCAGTCTGTATTGAAACAGTTATTCTTCTTTAATATTATTGACGGAAATGGACTGGACTGTTTGATGTAAGAACTGTATCTGTTGTCACCAGTCAATCCAAATGTTTACTGCAGAATAAACCCTTAAATCTGATGAATTGCTTTTTGGCTTTAGACAGATTTTGCTCCCCAGTTATAACTACTCCTTACAGTTCTAAAATTACTACTCCTAAAGATATATATTGTATTTATATGATCGACACCTCAGAGTGATGAAAGACCAAGCGGTCCATCAAGGCTTCCTTTTGCTTCCTTTTTTCTTCTGAGATGTACCAAATTTTGGCCGCTGAAACGTATCTCCGAAAATGGTGTTTCTCTTTCGTTCATTGACAGATACAGTGCCTGACAGTCATTACCATTGGGTCATACTGCCCCCTACAGGAGGACACTAGGCAGAAAATAATTCTGACTACACCCATGGGCACTCCTAAGGAGTATACTCCCTCTCTCTGCTATAGCCACTCAGTTTTTTTTCTGCCTAGTCAGGCGTAAGGACCTAGTTCCCTGCTGGGATCTCTGGTCCTAGCAAATGTATTTATTTTTAGATAGAAAAATTTTCTCCTGGATTTTTTTACTGTGAGATCTACAATTAACTGCCGGACTGAGCGACGGGCTGGATAATCCAGTGGTCGCCCCAGTCTGGCCAGTGAGCGCGCGCAGGCCTCAGCTCCGTGCTAGGTTGGGCGCAACAGCCCCACTGAACGGGGGCTGGCCTGCGAGTCAAATGCCTCGTGAGGTGGCATATGACCGGGTCTCGCCCCGAGTTGCAGGGTTCCTCCTGGCCGACAGCTCCCCCATTTTGATGGAGAGGGGTTCTGTCTGGAGCGGTGCCCGCCTGGTTCCTGATATGGTGAGTAGCTGTCCCCCCCCCTCACCCCTCGGAGGGTTATGGGGTGGACGTGGGCCTCTCATTTGGACTGCCGGACCCCAGGATTCCCCTCCTTCCCTCAGGCCCCCCCCCCTTGCCATGTCCCTCATCCTTCACTCCCCCCCTTCTCCACGCTAGGGCTGTTTGGGTGGTCTGGCCACCTTCTTGGGATGGGGAAAAGTGGGAACTGGTGATGGGGTGCACCGCCTGCGACCGGACGATAGACTGGGGGGGGGTTGTATCTGGTGGGGGCTCCTGCCAGGGCCCCTCATACTGCCTGGATCTGTCGTTGAAGCCTGGTCTCCCTCCGGGGTACCCTGTAAGCCTGGCCGCCATTTTGTTGTAGCCTGTGTGTTTCGATACACGGCGGCAATGTTTGTGTAGCCCGGCAGCCATTTTGTTGTGGTTTGCTATTGGAAATAGCAACAGCCATGACAGTGGAGCCCTGTGAGTGGCGATTTAGGCGGTGGGAACCCCTCATCCCCTGGTGCTTACTCCTGGATCATTTTACTTACTGGTTGCCGCACGTGTAGTGCAGATTCCCCTGGTGGCTGCAGGTGCCTGTTTCTGGGGGAGGGGAGTTTGATGGGGTCTTCCCCCCCCTCTCTGCTGAGGGTCGCTTTGTGCTAGGGCAGTAGGCGTTGTCCCTTAGCAGCATTTTACACTTTGTGGGGTTCCCCTGGTGACTCATGGAGTTTTTGCAGCACGTTTTCCACCTGATCCCCTCTCTGAGGCTGTGGGGCTCTCCGGGTCCCAACCATCTATCCATGCATTGACGGCAATCCTGGAGTCCTTGGTGGAGGTGGCTTGTAAACGACAGGCTAGCAAAAAGCACCCCCCACTTTCCCCTGCCTTATCAGTCTCATTGGATACTGAATCTGATTCGACCACTGCGGACATGGGTCACCCTACTTGCTCTGCAACCATGTGCCTGGAATCCTCTGATAGGATTATTCATGTCTGCGACCGCGCATGAAGAGGCGGTGGTGGATGCACGGATTGTATCCGTGCGGGAGACCCTGAAGATGGAGGATGCAGCTGAAGCTGCGATGGAGGCGCAGGTGCCCTTTGGCATTCACAAGCCATCCAAAGCAGCAAAGTTGTTTCCTTTCCTTGCCTATTTTGACAATTGTCGCTAAAGAGTGGGGAGGACCATGTTACCCCTATGAGGAGTCCCTTCTTAAGAAGCTCACTATGCCACCAGTGGTGGACCCTCCGGTTTCCAGATTAAACAAGGCAGCCATGATTCTGGTTAAGGAGTCCCCAGCCTTTAAGGATTTGGCTGACCGGAAGGCAGAGGCTGTGACCCACACTATGTACACTCTGGCTGGTTTGGCAATGAGGCTGGTATTCAATATTGCCCTAGTATTGCAAACTCTGACAAGTAGACTAAGCTCCTGCACGGTGACATGGAGAGGGAACTGCTACCCCCTGCCTTTGCCGTCCTCACGGACCAGGTGGTCCAGGGACTACAGTTTACCCCTTCAGATGCGGCTCCCCTGATGGCTTGTCTCTGTTTTTGGCAGTGGTCCTTCGGCGTGTCTTTTGGCTCAAGTGCTGGTCTGCGGATCAGACTTAAAAAAACCTTGACTGATCTTCCTTTTCAAGGAGATCGCCTGTTTGGAGCTACCCTGGCTCATCATTAAAGGTCTCACAGGAGAGAAGAGTACTTTTCGTCTGCAAACTACTAAGGGCAAGGAACCTCGTTGTGACGTGGGCCTTCATTCTCTGCTCATAAGAAGGAAACAGTCCACCATTATAAGAAAAAAAAAAAAAAGTCAGTCACATTCAGCCTCAGTTTGATTGTTTCCTCCGGACCCACGAGAGCTGCAACAGTTTATTTTCTTCAGTCTGTGCTATTTGCAGGAGGCTCCCTGACCAGCCTCCCATCCAGCTCAGCGAGCCTTGGGCAGTGCAGGCCATGCAATCATCCCCCCAGCTGTCAGGATGCCGGTGGTAACCCCCCCAAGACCGTACCTGGTTATGGCCTGAGTTCTTTCAGGCTGGTCCAGCCAGCCTCCACAATCCCAGCGAACATGGTTGTAGGGGGTGGTCGCTGGCATAGTATACGGGTGGGAGCGAGCACCTCCTCCTCCGGCGCCAGCTGACGTCCCTTCCGGGCAGCCTGAAATTCTGCGGCGCAGTTCTCAAACAGGAAATCCACAAATGGAAACTGACAGAACATATGGGGCCCCCTTCTTCACTTGAAAGGCTCACCATAGGATACCAGGATGGGTCAATACAGGTATGTCAACCAACCTGTATGTGGGGCTGGAGCTGGGCAGGAAGCAGTTAAAGGTCCCAATGTTCTGGTCCCCTTTCTGAGACTGACCATGTCAGATGCCTACTTACCCTGCCATGCAGATCCTGCTGGCCAGAACAGCCCCATGGTAAGCCAGAGCACTCTGGAGTTCCCTCTGTCTTTACCTCACCAACAAACTGCTTTTCTCTATTGTCCATCAGCACGCAGCCTCATCTCCATGAGCTGAGTGGGTTATGCTGCCACCTGCAGGAGTAGTCTAGGCAGTACATTAGTACAAAACTGGACGGGGCTGTCCATCCAGGCATAACCCCCACTGCCACAACCCAGCACATCAGTTTGTTTCTGACTAGAGAAGGAGCAGGACCTAGGTTTCCTGCTGGGACTCCGGTCTCAGTTTTTTATTCTTTTCAGTATATTTTCTTTTTATTCATCTTTACTTGCTAGCTAGTGTTCAGGGAAGAATTTTCCTGATGATCTACAAGCAACGATGCCGGCTGGGGCTTCGCAGTGGATAATCTAGATCCTTATGGTCCCCCCAGTCTGGCCTACGAGCGTGAGCAGGTTATAGTCCCGACCTAGGCCTAGCCACGACGGTGCCCCTTTTCCGGATAGGGACGAGCCTGTGCGGATGCCTCGCCGGGACGCGATGACCTGGAACGCCCTGAGTCGCAGCGTATATCCCTTGCCTGGCAGCACCCCAACTTCGGGTGGGAGGCAGTCTGCCCGGAGCGGAGCCCACCCCGTCCATGGTATGGTGAGTAATTGTGCCCCCCTTGCCCCTGCTGGCCTTGGGGGGGATGTGGGCCCCCTCTCCTTGGGATAATGGGATTTGTGCCTCCCTAAAGATCCCCCTGGCCTGCCTGGTGCCCAGTCTGTGTGTCCTAACCTCCCCGTTCACTGTCCCTGCGGTGTCTGTGTGTCTGGAGTGCCTGGGGGGGGGGTGACATGGTATCTTGGGCTTGCTGGTTCCTGAGGCCTTCATGTGTCAGTCCCTAGCAGCATGGTTCGCTGTGGGCGCCGCCATCTTAAGTGTGGGCAATGTGAAATTTTCCCCATAGACTTGTATGGGACAGCCGTTTTCCCTGTAGCTTCCTATTGATATGTATGGGCATCCATCTTTGTGTTACCCTTGTGATATGTTGAGCAGTATAACCTTCCTCAGGCATCATCACTTCCTGTCCATTTCCTGCTACTGACCGAGGTCACTTCCTGTCTTTCTCTCCATGCTGCTGGAAGAATCAGGAGGAGCTGGTACAGTACTTGGGGTCCCTGCGGGCATATGCCTGCACATTCTGCTGTCAGTTTAGTTTAAAGGGGTTCCCTGCAAACCGCTGCGGTCGGTGGTGGATCTTAAAGCGGAGTTCCACCCTGGGAAAGTTTTTTTTGTTTTTATTTTTTTTTTTTTTTAAAATAAAAATACCCCGGGACAGTCAGGGCTAGTGCATTCCACAATGGATAGCCTCTGATCTGTCCCGGGTTGCACTTACCTTTTAGAAGAAATACTTACCTTGAAAATGTATTGTCCAGCGCTGCCATCTCAGGTGTGGGCAGCTTGAAGCCAGCGCGATCCTCTTCTGCGTCCTCTTCCGTCTTCTTCGGTCCCACGATGCACTGCACCGGCCCCGCCGTCACTTCCGGTGCCGCAAAGTCATCCCTGCACAGAAGCTGTTTAGCAGGGTATGACGGCGCCTGCACCGGAACTGACGTAGAGGCCGGTGTGGGCGCATTGATTCCTGGGAGCAATGACGTTCAGCTCCCAGGAATTATTTCAAGCCAGGAAGTGACGAATCGCAGTGGCCGCCAAGGGGAGGAAGAGGAAGTAAGGTGAGTATATTTTCTTCTAAACAAGGTAAGTAAAAAAAAAAAAAAAATATTGCGATTATCCATTTGTTTTTCAGGGGACCCGGAGCAAGAAGATGGAGGTAAGTATAATTTTGGGGTGGAACTCTGATTTAAAGCGACAGTACTATTGCAAATTGCAATATGGAGCCCCAAACTGTGCAATCACCCTCAGACCCACACTGTGCGACTCCTGGACAGTCCGGATCACAGTTGCTGGCTGCAATTTCAGTAGCAATGGAAAGCCTGACGACTAAATTTGATTTAGTCATGAAAAAGGTTGATAGCCAAAAACGGCCGCTGCCTTCTCCATTTATGGAGGTGTCCTCTGATTCAGAAGCTGATGGGGACACCCCCTACCTGAGGGGTCTCCGTCCTCGCAGTCAGATGGTGATGAGAACCTGTCATCATTAGCTGCAGAGCAGGAACGCGCATTGGTGGAAGCCCTGATTATTTCAGTACGGGGATACTTTATAATTGGCTGATGAGTCCACGCGGGTGGCTTTTGGCTCTCAGAAGTCTCCAAAAGCTGCCAGGGTTTTCCCTTGTCCCAACACTTTTCACGATATTGTGAATGACCAATGGCGGCACCTTAAGCACGTGTTAGTGGTGCCAAAACACTTTAAACGCTGGTACCCTTTTGCTGAAAAGGTCTCCAACTATTGGATGCCTAAGGTGGACCATCCTGTTTCCAGAACAAATCTACCCTTGTGGAGAGTGCCTGTGGAGGGTTCCTCAGTTTTTACGGATCCAGTGGACAGGCGGGTGGAATCCATTTTGAAACCGGTTTTTGTGTCTGTGTTAGTCTCACAGACAGTGACGGAATGGATTAGGGGTTTGCGGGAGTCATTGAACCCCGAGACTATTCCTCCGGAACAGCTGGAATTGTTGGACCAGGTGATCCAGGCCCTGGTGTTCCTGTGTTATGCATCTATGGATGCGGCTCCCCTGGTGGCCAGGGTTTCGGCCATGGGCATTGTTTTAAGACGCATGGTTTGGTTGAAGAGCTGGTCGGCTGACCAAGCCTCTTAGAAAGCCCTGGCTGATCTTTCTGGTAGAACGGTTGTTTGGCGACTCATTGGATGAGTCGATCAAGGGCTTGACTGGCGAAAAGAGTACTCTTCTTTCTCAATCCTCCAAGGGTAAGACACCCCGTACTAAGCGGGGTCCCTCTTTTTCTGCTAACAAACGTTTTTTTCGTGCCTTTGAGGCGCATGAAAAAGTTAAGCCGTTCAGAACTTCTGGAGGAACTAGGAAGCTTTGGGGCAAGCCCAAGGCTGGTCAGTCTGGTGCTGCAGACAAATCCTCTTCAGCCTGAAGGGGGCGCCCTTACCCGTCTCAGGGGTGGGGGACGTCTGCGCTTCTTTCAGGAACCCTTGACTTCCTTCATTCAGGATGATTGGGTTCGCTAACTGATTTGCTCTGGGTACAAGATCGAATTTTAGTCCTGGCCAGGAGACAGGTTTTTTCATACGACTCTTCACCTGTCTCCAGAGCGTTTGAAGAATCTGCGAGAGGCTGTGCGAGATCTCCTGGCTCAAGGGGTAATTGTGCCGATTCCTCTGCAGGAACGCTCCCAAGGTTTCTATTCAAACCTGTTCATGGTGCCCAGAAAGGAGGGCAAAGTGCATCCAATCTTGGACCTCAAGGCACTGAACCGCTTTGTGCGGGTGCAGAAGTTTTGAATGGAGTCCATTCGGTCGGTGGTGGCATCTTTGAATTGGGGATTTTATGGCTTTGTGGTGGCAGAGGAGCACTTTCAATTTGTGGCATTACCCTTTGGTCTCGCCTCGGCTCCCAGAGTTTTTACCAAGGTCCTAGCCCCTGTGCTGGCTTTTTTACGTCGACAAGGTATCTCCATTGTGTGATATCTGGACGATCTCCTGTTGTGAGCAGTCTCCCATTTGGATCTGCTGGACAACGTCTCCATCACCATTCAGACCCTTCAGGACTTCGGGTGGACGATCAACAAATCTGCCCTGACACCGTTTGTGCGGGTCACTTATCTGGGACTGATCCTCGACTCTGCTCTGGCGAGGGTCTTCCTTCCCTTGGACAAGCTTCAGAAGTTGCAAAGGGCGGTCCGGTTGCTGATGAGTCCTCATTGTGGGCTTGCATGAGGGCCCTGGGTCTGATGGTCTCGACCTTCGAAGCAGTCCCGTTTGCTCAGTCTCACACGAGACAGTTGCAGAAATAGATTCTGGCAAAATGTCAGAGATCCAAGGTCATTGGATCTGAAGATTTAGTTGAGCCATCTCACAAAGTCAGCTCTCTCTTGGTGGCACCTGTCCTGTTCCTGCCGGTGTTTTGGACAGTGGTCACCACGGACGCCAGCCTGTTAGGCTGGGGTGGAATGCTGGGGAAGCTCTGTACCCAGGGAACTTGGACGATGGAAGGGTCTTCCTTGCCGATCAATATTCTGGAGCTGAGAGCAATCAAGCTCTGCCTGCTTCACTGGACGAGTCGGCTACGCAGCTCTCTGGTTTGGGTTCAGTTGGACAGGGCCGTGGCTTACATCAATCACCAAGGGGGCACCAGGAGTGCCCTGGTGGCCAAGGAGGTGGCCGAGTTTCTGGTGTGGGCGGAATACAATGTTCTGGCTCTCTCCACAGTCTACATCCTGGGTATGGAGAATTGGCAGGTGGATTAGCTGAGTCGTCAGGTGTTGGATCACGGGGAATGGTCCCTTCATCCGGAGGTGTTTCGTCTCCTGTGTACCTGGTGGGGGACTCCGGAGGTGGATCTGTTTGCGTCTCAACAGGAAAGTTCAGAGGTTTGTGGCAAGGTTTTGGGATCCTCTGGCCGACGCCACAGACGCTCTGGTGGCTCCTTGGAGTCAGCATCACCTGATCTATGCCTTCCCTCCACTTGTTCTCCTGCTGAGTTTTCTTCGCTGGGTGGCAATGGAAGGCATTCCGGTCATTCTGGTGGCACCCGACTGCCTACGGTGGTCCTGGTATGCAGAACTGGTAAAAATGGTCGTGGATCCTTCATGGCGTCTTCCTCTGCGGGAAGATCTACTATCTCAAGAACCAATCTTCCATCCTGCCTTACGGTCATTGGCTTTAACGGTTTGGCTGTTGAAAGCAAGGCGCTGAGGGATAGAGGTCTCTCTATCTTCTGATCCTACACCTCTGATTCCTACACTTTTGAAGGCCAGGAAGTCAACATCTAGGAAGATCTATCGTCGTACGTGGAAATCGTACATTTCATGGTGTGAATCGCTGCAACTGCAACCTCGCTTGTTCTCTATATCTAGGGTTTTGGCCTTTTTACAAAAGGGGGTTGAGCAGCGCCTGGCGTTGGGAACTATCAAGGGCCAGGTGTTGGCCTTGGCTATTTACTTCCAACATCTGTTGGCTACTAATAGTTTGATTCGCACTTTCATTCAGGGAGTGCGTCGTCTGCCCCCCCCCCCCACGCGGAAATCCCCGTTACCGCTGTGGGATCTTAATCTGGTTTTGTCTGTTCTTCAACAGCCTTCTTTTGAGAATATTAGGGAGATTTCTATGCTTTCTTTGTCGCAGAAGGTTGCCTTCCTAGTGGCTATCACTTCTGCCCGCAGAGTCTCTGAGTTGGCTGCACTGTCCTGTCGTTCGCCTTATTTGGTGGTCCACAGAGATAAAGTGGTCCTTCGACCTAATCCGTCCTTTCTTCCTAAGGTGGTGTCGGATTTTCACCTGAATGAAGACATTGTGTTGCCAGTCTGGCTAGTGAGCACGCACGGGCCTCAACTCTGCACTAGGTCGGCTGCGACATAGCCCCACCATACAGAGGCTGTCCTGCGAGTTAAACGCCTCACAAGGTGGCATACGACCTGGTATTGGCCCGTGTCGCAGCGTTCCTCCTGGCTGACAGCCCCCCATTTCAAGATAGCTTGACAAAGGTGCGCGCTGTTTGGGCCCAAGCCATATGGCACATGCTCCGAAACGCGTCATATTTTTATGACTTCACTGGCGCAGGTTGCAGTCCAAGATGTGGTTCAGCCCTCGGTTTCATCCTCTCTCCCTGGAAGCCTATTTCAGGCTTCATACACTCATGTCAAATGTGAGTTTTTAAGAACCTGTGTGTCTTTTATTAAATGATCTACAGTCTGCATTTAGAGGCGCCTTTGTGTTTCTTCTTTTTCTGCTGGGTGGTGAGTCTGGTGGGGCCCTCTCAGTCTCTGCTGAGGATTGATTAGGTGCTCTGTCACTGGCGACCGGGTGGTGCTGCTGGAGAGGTGGGGGTGTCCCTTAGCAGTGTTTATTACACCTTTTTTGTGGGGTCCCCCTATTGACTCATGGAGTCCTTGGAGCACATTCCTCCACCTGATCCCCCCTCAAAGGCTACAGGGCCCTCCGGGTCCCAACCATCCATTGATGCACTGACGGCAGTCCTGGAGTCTTTTGTGTCCCGGGTGGATGTGGTTTTTGGGCAATGGGCTAGCAAAAAGCGTACCCCCCCCCCCCAACGTTCCTCTGTCTCATCTGTCTCCTCAGATCCTGAATCTGATTCGGCCGCTGCAGATGTGGGTCACTCTGCTGGGTCTCTGACCACACACCCTGAGTTCTCAGATCGTGAGGATGATTCCTCCACTCCTGTAGCCATGCATGAAAAGGCGCTGGTGGATGCACTGATTGTATCTGTGCATGAGATCTTAAAGATGGAAGACACAGCTGCAGCGAAGGCGTCGATTCTCTTTGGCTCTCATAAGCCATCTAGAGCGGCAAACGTGTTTCCTTTCCCCTCCTATTTTGACAGAATTGCCGCTAAAGAGTGGTAACGACCAAAATGTACCCTTGTGGTCCCTATGAGGAGTCTCTTCTTTAGAAGTGGAACCGTGGACTGTTCCACTGGTGGTGGACCCTCCAGTCTCCAGACTGAACAAGGCAACCATGATTCCGGTTGAAGAGTCCCCGCCCTTTAAGGACCCGGCTGACAGGAAGGCGGAGGCTGTGGCCCGCAATATGTACACTGTGGTTGGTTTGGCACCGAAGCTATTTACCATTGCACTGGTGTCGCAAACTCTGACCGAGTGGGCTAAGCTTTTATGCCGTGACCTGGAAGGGGAGCAGCTCCCCCCTGCCTTTGGTGACCAGTTGGTCCAGGGGCTGCAGTTTATCTGTAATGCCTCTTTCGATGTGGCTCCCCTAGTGGCCGGCTCTGTTTCATCAGTGATCCTTCGGTGTACTTTTTGGCTCAAATGCTGGTCTGCAGACCAGACTTCTAAAAAGCCCTTGACTGATCTTCCTTTTCCTTGATCTTTTCCTTTTTCGTCCCTCAGGGGTGACTGACAAGGGATCAAAGCCTTTCAGGGCTCCCTATGGTGTATCCACGTGAACTTGGTCTGAGAGCAGGCTTCTCCAGACCCGCATACAAGGCTCCTTCAGCATAAATGTGCGCCCTCAACCGTATTGGGGGTGGGGGGAAGTCTTCGCTGGTTTCCGGGCCCATGGACCTCCCTGGTACAAGACAAGTGGGTCCACTAATTCCTATGGTCTGGCTATAAGATCGATTTTCGTTCTTACATTCCAGGAAGAAAGGCAAGGTGCGTCCCAATTCTGGACCTCAAGGCGCTGAACTGCTTTGTATGGGCGCAGAAGTTCAGAATGGAGTCTATTCGCATGGTAGTGACATCCCTGCCTCTATTAACATCAAGGACGCTTACCTTCACATTTCAATATGCGCCAGTCACCAGCACTTCTTCCGCTTTGCCGTGGAAGAGGAGCATTATAAGTTTGTGGCATTCCCCCTGTGGTTTTGCCTCTGCTCCTCGGGTCTTCACAAAAGTGTTAGCCCCGGTGCTATCATTGTTACCCCAATGGGGGATCACGGTACTGGGCTACTTGTACGACCTCCCTTTGCGAGCCGAGTCTCCTACTGCTCTGGTGGAAAACCTGGAGATCACCGTATGAACTCTGAGGGAGTTTGGCTAGATTCTGAATTTTCAGATGTCTGCTCTGGTTCCGTCCACAAAGCTGGACTATCTGGGTTTCACTCTGGACTCGGCCTTAGCCAGAGTGCTCCTTCCTCTATACAAACTCCAGAAACTGCAGGCTGCAATTCGTCTCTTGCTGTCCAGCAGATGGTCATCCCTCTGGACTTGCATGCGGGTGCTGGGCCTGATGGTTTCTACCTTCGAGGCGGTTCCGTTTGCACAGTTCCATACTGCAAAGGGAGATTCTGGGCAAATGGGACAAGAATCCACCGTCTCTGTTCTCCCCTTGTATTGGACAGTGGTCACCACAGATGCCAGCCTGTCCAGGTAGGGAGGCATCCTCTGCCAAAATTCTGCCCAGGGGGTCTGGACACTGGAAGAGTCTAGACCAGAGGTCCTCAACCCTGGCCTACAGGGCCCACTAACAGGCCAGATTTGCAAGATAACTGAAATACATCCCAGGTGATATAATTTGCTGCTCAGTGATTGCAGTACTCTAGTCTGCATCTCCCCAAGGTAATATCTAAAATCTGGCCTGTTAGTGGGCCTTGTAGGCCAGGGTTGAGGACCACTGGTCTAGACTACCGATCAATGTCAGGTGTCGGTCATAGCGGTCTTATTTCAACGGCCCTTGGCCTCACACTTCCTTGTGCGTACTTTTCTTCAGGGAGTTTGGCAATTGGCTCCTAAATTGTGGTCTCCTTTTACCACCTTGGGACCTCAATTTGGTGCTCTCAGTCCTCCAGAAGCCTCCTTTTTGAGAATATTTGGGAGATTCCTCTGCTTACACTGTCTTAGAAGGTGACCTTTTTGGTGGCTATCACGCATGCAGGGTGTCGGAATTGGCAGCTTCATCCTGACGTTCACCTTACTTGGTGGGTTACAGAGATAAGGTGGTTCTTCGCCATGTTCCTTTCAAAGGTTGTCCCTGATTTTAATTTCCCTGATGAAGATATTGTGTTGCCTTCCCTGTGTCCCAAGCCAAAACATCAGAAGGAAATTGTTTTGCATGCCTTGGATGTGGTATGGGCGATTAGGGTGTACTTGGCAGCCATCTAGTCTTTTAGGAAATCAGACTCACTATTTGTGCTCACGGATGGGCCTAGGAAAGGGTTAACTGCTTCCTCTGCGACCATTTCCAGATGGATTAGACAGACGGTGGTTCAGGCCTATTCCATCAAGGGTCAGGTTCCTCCTTTCTCTGTCAAGGCACATTCTACTTGGGTGCTCAGTGCCTCCTGGGCCTTCCGTCATCAGGTGTCAGTGACGCAGGTTTGCAAGGCGGCCACCTGGTCATCGGTGTACACTTTCACAAAGCTCTATAAAGTGGACGTGTTGGCATCTGCGAATGCTTTCTTTTGGCCACAAGGTTTGGCAGTCTGCTGTTTAGAGGACCTGGTCCTCTTTGAGGGTGTATTGTCTTTCAGGTGGGCTCCAGTTGTTTTGGTTGAGCTGTTTACCTGGTTGGCTATAGTTTTGCTTTGGGGATTTATTTTTCGCTGTTCCCACCCCTTATGTTTAACACTGCTTTGGGATGTCCCAATGGTTAAGAAGATCAGGAGCTGTGTCTGTTAATGAACAAAAAAGAAAATAGATTTTTTGACTTACCCTAAAATCATTTTCTCTGATGTTCATTACGGACACAGCACCCACCCCTCTGTGGAGTTGTAATTCTTCTGACACTGCTTGTAACAAAATTGAGTACCTATAGCAGAGAGAGAGGGAGTATACCCCCTGAGACTGCCCATAGGCGTAGGCAGATTTTTTTTCTGCCTAGTATCCTACTCCTGTAGGGGGCAGTATAACCCAATGGTTAAAATCAGGAGCTGTGTCCATCAATGAACATCAGAGAAATGGATTTTACAGTAAGTCAAAAATCCAATTTTTCCACCAAAAGCACAACCCATAAATGTGTTATATTTTGTACTACTCTGTAGGGCTTGGTTCACACCTACGCGTTTTTTAATGCTTTTTGCAGAAACGCACTACAGTCCATTTAACACGGTTTCCTATGAGACACGTTCACATCTATGTTTTTTTAATCCGCTGGAAAGGGTTAGGGACATTTTTAAAAGCAAAACAGTGTGTTTTTAGTTCAATAGACTTCAATGGAGAAGCTGCAGAAAAGCATGTAGTGCATTTTTGCTGCAATATGTGTTTTTTAACCAGTTGACCACCAGGCTTTTTTCTGACATTTGTTGCTTACAAGAAAAAAATCTGTATTTTTTGCTAGAAAATTACTTACAACCCAAAACATTATATACATTTTTTAGGCAGAGACCCTACCCTATTTGTGCAGCGGTCTTTCAAACAATTTTTTGGGGAAAATATACACTTTAATGAATTAAAAAGAAAAACACTAAAATTAGCCCAATTTGTTTGTATAATGTGAAAGATGATGTTACGCAGACTAAATAGATACCTACGTACATGTCATGCTTTAAAATTGCACACGCTCGTGGAATAGCGACAAACGACACTAATTAACAATCTCCATAGGCGACGCATTAACATTTTTTACAGGTTACAAGTTTGGAGTTAATTCTACTGCTAGAATTATTGCTCTCGCTCTAACGATCGTGGCGATACCTCACATGTGTAGTTTGAACACTGTTTACATTTGGGGGCGCCACTTACATATGCGTTCACTTCTGCTCGCGAGCACAGAGGGATGGAACTCTTTAATCATTTTTTTCTTATTTATTTTACTTTTTCTTTTTTTTTTTTTTTTTTTTTTTTAACTGGCCCTTTAATTTTTTTTTTGTTATCACTTTTATTGCTGTCACAAGAAATGCACACATCTCTTGTGACAGTAATAGGCAGGGACAGGTACTCTTTATGAGGGATCTGGGGTCTAAAAGACCCCAAACCCCTTCTCTGCACTTGAAAGTATTCAAAACGCCAAGATCGACATCTTTGAATACTTTAAAATTTTTAAAACTGCCGCCTTTAAGACTCCAGTAAACCGCAAGTGACATTGTGATGTGACGTCGCTTTGGGGTTACTACATCGGAGACCCGATCAAAGCCGATTCTGGCTTTGTTCGGGTCTCTAGCCAACCAGGGGACATGTCCGCTGATCGCTTGGGAGATCCTGGGCAGAGTGGTGGGAGCGAGGGGGGGCATCCCGCTGCTTGTAAAAACAGCTGAGCATCTGCTTTGCTGTATCGGTTGTTATTACAAGAAAGCCTACCATCGCCTCTAAAAAACATTACTGGGGTGATAGAGGAAAAGGAGCAGCTGCAGGCTTCACCCCAGTACAACCACTTGAAGCAGAATGAAGTACAAGTACATGATTTTTGCAGCAAGTGGTTAATCCACCCAGCAACAAATGGGGCAAAAAAAAAAATCATAAAAATGCAAAACGCATTAAAAGCGCGTGAAAAATGCATCAAAAGCACGTGTGCAAAAACGCAAAATCCTTGTAAAAAGCACTGCAAAAAACAGATCAAAAGCAAACTGCATAGGTGTGAACCAAGGCTGGGTTCACACTATTGCGATGTCAGACATCACGTTATTCACACTGCATTCCTGTGCAGATCACATGCGATGTCTGTGCGATGCGAATTCAGCCATACAAATTGTATGGCTGAAATTGCATCACATTTGGACAAAAATGGCACAGGACCCTTTTTTTGGTCCACACTGGAATCGGATTGCTTAGGTGTTTACACCCATGCGATCAGTTTCCTGCACCATATGACAGTTCCCACTGCGATCTGCAAACCCATCTGGGGGTGTCATTAACTTTGTATTTGACACTCCCAGCGGTTTGCATAGGGCAGTGTGAACTGCCTGCGAGGGACATGGGATGCAGGAACCCGCACTGGAATCGTACTGGTTTCCGCATCGCCATAGTGTGAACCCAGCCTAAAGGCTGAGTGTATTGGTCCCTGACCCAGACAAGTGCAGGTTAGGAAATGTCAGAACACGCTCAAGTGCGTATGGCTGTGTGACTCACCACCACATTCCTGGAATTAAATTGTCACACCTCGTGTATTGGAGTACACGCACTTATAGCCATTCACTTATTTGGCTGGCTGTGCGCACCACCTGCGGCTCCCCTGGCACAGAGAAATGCCAGGATTTTACACTACAGAGGTTTTTATGTCTCAAACTGTTCATGTGCATGGAGGCCCAATAAATATTTCTCATGATTAATCCTGATAATAATCCACAAGCCTTTAAGGGAAGCCTTTATGAAAAAATACAGAGAGTAAAAACCTGTTGAGTGGGACTCCTAAGGAAAAATTTAAAAAAAGTTGAAAATGTCAGTCGATAGATGAAGGCGTGAAGATGAAAAGGTAACATGAAAGCAGTATTTCATGAAACAGGAGCGTGGACTAAATCTGCATCCAATTTGTTGTTTTCTACCTCCAGATTCTATTTATCTGGGATGATATGAAGCCGAAGCCTCCGCGTTTCTGGCATCCCAACCGCCCAACTTTGCCAAGGACTGTGAAACAAAGGTCCCTCTACAAGCTGTTTTATTTTGCTCAATATTTTCTGCTTACAGCCATCCCTGTTGTTAACTGCAGGGAACGCTACGCCTTATAGTAAAACACACTGGGATTCCAATAGAAAAAGAGGCTGTGATTACTGCAAGCACACACACTTACAATCCACAATGAAGCATTGTGAGGAATAATGTACCATTATTAGTGGATTCTGCAGAAACATTCTTTTTTTTTTTTTTGTTATCTGCCAGCCAGGTCAGGTTTTGTATTATGCTGACAGTCCTTTGTGATCTGAATGCATGTGGTCACATTTCACAACCTGTTTACGGCTAAAGCCCAGTGAGCATTTCTTTCTGATTTTTCGTGATTAATACGGGTTTATTTTTACTGTATTTGAATCCAATTTAATTACTTGAAGAGTGATACAGACTTCTTAGAAGATTGATGGCAATCTGTCAGTTCTATTGTTTTATGCTAAAGCCAAAGTGTCCACTGTATTAAAAAAAAATAATAACAATTTAATAATATTTTTTTTAACCACTTCCATACAGAGCAGTTTGACACCCTTCCTGCCCAGACCAATTTTCAGCTTTAAGCACTCTCACACTTTGAATGACAATTGCTCAGTCATGCTACACTGTAACCAAACAAATTTTTTATCATTTTTTTCACACAAATAGAGCTTTCTTTTGGTGGTATTTGATCACAACTGGGGTTTTTTTTTGTGATATATGCAAAAAAAGAGCAAAAATTTTGAAAAAAAAACACTTTTTTTAGTTTCAATTATAAAATTTTGCAAAAAATTAATTTTTCTTCATACATTTGGGCCAAAATGTATACTGCTACATGTCTCTGGTAAAATTAACCCAAATTAGTGTATATTATTTAGTCTGTGTGAAAGTTATTGAGTCTAGAAGCTATGGTACCAATTACTGAAAATTGATCACACCAGAAGTACTGACTGCCTATCTCCTTTCTTGAGGCCCTGAAATGACAGGACAGTACAAATACCGCCCAAATGACCCCTTTTTGTAAAGTAGACAGTCCAAGGTATTTAGTAAGAGGCATGGTGGGTATTTTGAAGTTGTAATTTTTTCCCACAATTCTTGGGAAAATGAAGAAAAAATTTTTTTTTTCTTTTTTTTCCCACAAAGTTGTCAATTTATAAGCTATTTCTAACACATAGCATGTACACAGCAAAAATTACACCCAAAAATACATTCTGCTACTCCTTCCGAGTAAGGCGATACCACATGTGTGAGACTTTTACACAGCCTGGCCACAAAAAGATACTCCACGTCCAAGAAGCACCTTCAGGCGTTCTAGGAGCATAAATACACATAAAACTTTCTTACTACCTATCACACTTTTCAAGGCCCTAGAGCACCAATACAATGGAAAAGTCCACAAAATGACCCCATTTTGGAAAGAAAACACTCCAGCGTATATTCTATGAGGCATTATGGGTCCTTTGAATATGTCATTTTTTTCCACAGGTTTTTGGAAAATGTGGGAAAAAAATGAAAACTTTTTTTTTTTACACAAAGTTGTCAATTTATAGGATATTCCTAACACATAGCATGTACACAGCAAAAATGACACCCCAAAATTAATTCTGCCACTCCTCCTGAGTATGGCAATACCACATGTGTGAGACTTTTTCACAGCCTAGCCATATAGAGGGGCCTAACATCCAAGGAGCATCATCATGCATCCTAGCCACTTGCCTAGGCCTATTTTTGACATTTGGTATTTACAAGCTAAAATCAGTTGTTTTGCTAGAAAACTGCTTAGAACCCCCAAACATTATATATTTTTTTTTAGCAGTGACCCTAGAGATTAAAATGGAGATTATTGCAATATTTTTTATCACACCGTATTTGCGCAGCGGTCTTCCAAACGCAATTTTTTTGGAAAAAATTCACTTTTTTTAATTAAAAAATAAGAAACCAGTAAAGTTAGCCCAATTTTTTTCCATAATGTGAAAGATAATGTTACGCCGAGTAAATAGATACCCAACATGTCATGTTTCAAAATTGCGCACGCTCACGGAATGGCGACAAACTTTGGTACTTAAAAATCCCCATAGGCGACAATTTAAAAATTTCTACAGGTTGCCATCCTTGAGTTACAGAGGAGGTCTAGGGCTCAAATTATTTCCCTTGCTCTAACGATCACGGTGATACCTCACATGTGTGGTTTGAACACCGTTTACATATGTGGGCGGGGTTTCCGAATGCGTCGCTTCTGCGCGCGAGCTAACGGGGACAGGGTGCTTTAATTTTTTTTTTTTTTTTTTTTAACTATTTATTTTATTTATTATTTTTTATTTTTACACCGTTTAACAAAAAAAAAAAAAAAAAAGGATCATTTTTATTTCTATTACAAGAAATGTAAACATTACTTGTAATAGAAAAAGGCACGACAGGACCTCTTTTTTGTGAGATCTGGGCTCAAAAAGTCCTCAGATCTCACAAGTACACTAAAAGATAGAAAGAAAAAAAAAAAAAAAAAAAAAAAATTATTATATAAAATGAAAAAAAAAAAAAGGACCTTTAAACCGGTTGCTAGGCAACAACATTTTCCGTAGCCCCGGTCCTCCAAGACCATAGAGTCAAGTGAGGGCAAGCTTGCCCTCACTCGACATCCTGTCTGTGAGGATCCGGGACCGGATCGTTTTCCCCGCTGCCGGCGGGTCCGGTAAGCGGGGAAAAGGACCGGACGCGGCGGGAGGGGGGGGGGGGCACCTCTTCCGCCATCCCAGAAGGGTGATCCCACGGCGAATCCGCTGCTGGGACCACCCTTATCGGAAAGCCAACCGTCCACCGTTTAAAAAAATACCAGGGTTATGGCAGCTATCTGCTGCCATAACACCGGTATTTAGGTTTAAACGGAGGACGTATATAAACCTTTTTGGACTTAGACATGGTGGCTGTATGAAGGACGACAGGTACTCGGGTACTTTGTTGGGCAGGTGACAGGTACTCGGGTACTGATGAGCAGGTGGCAGGTACTCGGGTACTCCGATAGGCAGGTGACAGGTACTCGGGTACTCTGATGGGCAGGTGACAGGCAGGTTGTAGGTACTGATGAGTAGTACTGATACTGATAGGTGATACTGATACGTGATAGGTACTGATGAGTACTGATGAGTAGTGATGGGTACTGATGAGCAGGCGGCAAGTACTCGGGTACTTCAGGCGTCAGGTACTCTGATGAGCAGGTGGAAGGTACTCGGGTACTCTGATGGGTAGGTGACAGGTACTCAGGTACTCTGATGACGGGTACTCCGTTGACAGGTACTCAAAGTACCCGAGTATCCGTCATCAGAGTACCCGAGTATCCGTCATCAGAGTACCCGAGTACCTGTCATCAGAGTACCCGAGTATCCGTCATCAGAGTACCCGAGTACCTGTCATCAGAGTACCTGCGTACCTGTCATCAGAGTACCCGAGTACCTGTCATCAGAGTACCCGAGTACCTGTCATCAGAGTACCCGGGTACCTGTCATCAGAGTACCCGAGTACCTGTCATCAGAGTACCCGAGTACCTGTCATCAGAGTACCCGAGTACCCGTCATCAGAGTACCCGAGTACCCGTCATCAGAGTACACGAGTACCCGTCATCAGAGTACCCGAGTACCTGTCATCAGAGTACCCGAGTACCTGTCATCAGAGTACCCGAGTACCCGTCATCAGAGTACCCGAGTACCTGTCATCAGAGTACCTGAGTACCTGTCATCAGAGTACCCGAGTACCTGTCATCAGTGTACCCGAGTACCTGTCATCTGAGTACCTGATGGGCTGGTGACAGGTACTCGGGTACTTTGATGGGCTAGTGACAGGTGCTCTTTATTGGGGGGGCAATCAGTGTGTTTAGGGTGCACTGTAGTTTGTAACTAGCTGTTACCACACTCTCTTCCTCACACAGGATCAGTGTGTGAGGAGGAGAACACGGTGACAGCTAGTTACCGTGTTCTCTGTTGACATTTGTGACCGGCTGTGATTGGACACAGTCGGTCACGTGGTAAAGAGCCAATTTCATTGGCTCTTTACCTAGATCGGGGATCGACTCTGTCCGAGGGACGAGCCTCGTCCCCGATCGCTGCTCTGCGCGCCCCCGGGGGCGCGCATTGCAGAGAGAACGAGCGGCTCGTGCTGGAGCCGCTCATGTGATCGGCTGTGATTGACACAGCCGATCACGTGGTAAACAGCCAATTTCTATTGGCTGTTTACCTTGATCAGGGATGGGCTATGTCCGAGGGACGAGCCTCACCCCCGATCGCCGCGCTGCGCGCCCCCGGGGGCGCGCAGTAGCAGCTAGAGCGGGCGGACGTCATATGACGCCCGCCCGGATCCGTACAACCACCATGCCGACGTCATATTACTATGACTCGGTATGGAAGTGGTTAAATGTAATAATAATTTATTAATATTGTTTTTATATTAAAAATTAAATGTAAAAGTTTATTAAAACATTGTAAAAAACTGTCTGTTTTTTCAATTTTATTTTATCTTTTATGTACCTTCTCTGAAGAGCCAGCAGTAGGATAAGAGCTGGTTCACACTGAGGCGACACGACTCCTTACTACTTCGGGGGCGACTTGTGCATTACCATGCACCACGACTTCGAAGCGACTTGCAGGGACTTCACATAATGGAAGTCTATGCAAGTCGCTCCGAGGTCGCTCCGAGGTCGCTCCGAAGTAGTACAGGACCCTTTTTCTAAGTCAGAGCGACTTGTGTCGCTCCTATTAGAATGGGTCCTGTAGCGGTCAATGGACCGCGAGGGATCGCGACTTGTCAGGCTGACAAGTCGTCTGACAAGTCGCGCTAGTGTGAACCGACAAATAATAATGTTTTTTAAAAAACAAAAAACAAACGTCATACTTACCTTCTCTATGTAGTGATTTTGCACAGAGCAGCCCCAAACTTCCTCTTCTCAGGTCCCCCCACCGGCTTTCTGAGCCCCTCCTCCTTGCCGAGTGCCCCCATAGCAAGCTGCTTGCTATGGGGGGCACTTGTGCGTGCCCTCTCTCTCTCGAGGAGCCGCCTCTCTGTGTCACAAAGAGCGTGGCTCAGCGCCGCCCCCTGCTCCGCCTCACTGGCTGTGATTGACAGCAGCAAAAGCCAATGACTCTTTGTGCTGCATCTCAGCCAATCAGGTGGGAGAGTCCCAGGAGAGCCGCGGCCTTCATGCACATTGCTGGATTGAGGCTCAGGTAAGTATAAGGGGGGCTGAGGGGGGAGCTGCACACTGAAGGTTTTTTTACCTTCATGCATAGAATGGAGGAAGGTAAAAAACCTTCAGCCTTTACAGCCACTTTAAGGTTGCATTCACACCTGAGCGAGGCAATTTACTGATGTTTTTTATTTGAGAGCTTTTGAGTGTTCTTACAAGCGTTTTACATCTTATTGCCTTTTTGTTTAGCCAATAGTAAGCACTAGGGTAGGGGTCTCCAAACTTTCTAAAAAATAAACCAGTTTTATTGTCCTTCAGACTTTAGGAGGGCCGGACTCTGGCCAGCAGCAGTGTACATTTTCTTGGCATCAGTGGGCATAAACATATTAGCATGTTTGGTATTAGTGGGAGGAATAGTGCCCCATCGTTGTTATCATTGGGAGGGATAATGCCCCATCATTGGTATTATTGGGAGGAATAGTGACCTATCATTGGTATCATTGGGAAGAATAGCTTCCCATCATTGGTATCATTGGGGGGAATGGTGCCCTATCATTGGTATTATTGGGAAGAATAGCTTCCCATCATTGGTATCATTGGGGGGAATGGTGCCCCATCATTGGTATCATTGGGGGGAATAGTGCTCCATCATTGGTATCATTGGGAAGAATAGCTTCCCATCATTGGTATCATTGGGGGGAATGGTGGCCCATCATTGGTATCATTGGGGGGAATGATGCCCCATCATTGGTATCATTGGGAGAAATAGCTCCCTATTGTTTATATCATTGGGAGGAAAAGTGCCCCATTGTTGGTATCATTGGGAGGGGTAGTGCCCCATCTTTGGTTTCATTGGGAAGAATAGTGACCTATCATTGGTATCATTGGGAAGAATAGCTTCCCATCATTGGTATCATTGGGGGGAATGGTGCCCTATCATTGGTATTATTGGGAAGAATAGCTTCCCATCATTGGTATCATTGGGGGTAATGGTGCCCCATCATTGGTATCATTGGGGGGAATAGTGCTCCATCATTGGTATCATTGGGAAGAATAGCTTCCCATCATTGGTATCATTGGGGGGAATGGTGGCCCATCATTGGTATCATTGGGGGGAATGATGCCCCATCATTGGTATCATTGGGAGAAATAGCTCCCTATTGTTTATATCATTGGGAGGAAAAGTGCCCCATTGTTGGTCTCATTGGGAGGGATAGTGCCCCATCTTTGGTTTCATTGGGAAGAATAGTGCCCTGTCATTTGTATGATTGGGAGGAATAGTGCCCCATTGTTGGTATCATTGGGATGGATAGTGCCCCATCGTTGGGAGGAATAGCACCCCATCATTGGTGTCATTGGGAAGAATATTGCCCCATCTTTGGTATCATTGGGAGGAACATTACCCCATTATTGAAGTCAGTAGGAGAAATGGCGTCCCATTGGTGGTGTCAGAATAGTGTCTCATATCAGTGAGAAGAATAGTGCCCCAAGGGCCGGATAAAGACAAGCAAAGGGCCGCATCTGGCCCAGGGCCACAGTTTGGAGACCACTGCACTAGGGGGAAGAGAGGTAGAGCAGATTAGTGAAGAGCTGTTTGAGCAGAAAACGAGTGACAAAATGCTTGTAAAACGCTCATGTCGCACATTGTTAGGCATTCCTATTTAAGTCTAAGTGCACAATCTGCCAAAAAGAAGCTCATGTACTTTTTTGAGCGATAGGCGCAATGATTCAAGTGGCTTGTTGAGCTTTTAGAGCTACAAGCTTCAAACAGAAAATTGCTCAGGTGTGAATGGGGCCTTAAAGGATCAGCAAAGGCACAGTTGTTTTAGAGCACTACTAAGTAGGGAGCAGAGCCCTCTTAGTAAATATGCCGCTGTTATATTCTCCGTGTTGTGAGAGACACAGGACTCTGGTCTGGAACAACGGTTGTTTATTCAGGACTCACTGTACAGCATTACAGGACAGCTCTGCATATCAATACATCTCTACATGTCTCTAAAGATGGCCACTCTGCCCCTTGACCCTTGTCATCACTCCTGGGTGGAGCCAGCCTTAAAGTGACAGTACATGTGAAACCCTTCAGGTATAACACCTTCCATCCATACCTAAAAAAAAAAACAAAAAACAAAAAAAAAAAAAACAACAAAACGAGAACAGGCATAAAACAGTAACTCATAATTGTCCAATACAGTCCTCCAACTCAGGAGATTTACATGGTTTCTTCCACGTCCGGATGTGAGAACAACTTCCAGGGAAGCTCCGGGGAGAAAATGGCAGCGGATCACTTTCGGCGGGCCCGTCGAAAGTCTCGTAACCGGTCTTGCATTTGAAACCGGTCAGGAGGGCGACAGTGTCGTTGAGGACGGGCACCCAGCGACTCGGGGCTGGAGGAAGCAGGGCTGGCCGGAATGGACACCGGCGGGGCCAAGAGGGGATTCCCTAGCTCAGAGGGTGAGCAGACCTCTGGACCAGGGCTGGAGGGCTCTGTTGGAGCTGAGTTCAAAAGTTCAGAGTCTCCCCAAGCATCAGTCTCAATGCCTCCTGATCCGGTAGGAGCAGATCCTTGAGACACTGGAGGTGCAGCCGATGTCAGGGATTCGGGCAGCTGAGAACGAGAACGCAATTGGTCCGCATGCCGTCTGCAAATGGAACCATCTTCCAGGCAGACCCTATACATTTTGGGTCCCAAAGTCTCTGCGACGATAGCAGGAAGCCAACGAGTGTTGGAAGCGCCATAAGATCGGGCCCATACCTTTTGCTGGGCTGTAAACCGGGGAATCTCGTCGTGTTCGACCCTCTTGTCTTGGGACTGCCGTACATGTTCCTGGACCGTTTGAGGGCGGAGCATATCCAAAACAGTCCATGGCTGCCGACCCAAAAGAAGTTCAGCTGGAGTTTTCCCAGTGGTTGCATGTGGTGTGGTTCTGTAAGCAGAAAGGAAGGAGTCCAGCTGCTGGGGTGACAGGGACTGTTGTTTACTTGTAGCCACAGTAGCTTTGAAATAGCGTTTGAAGGTCTGTACAAACCTTTCTGCTTGACCATTTGTAGCCGGGTGGTAAGGTGCGGTCAACTTGTGTTTGATGTTGTGGGCAGTCAGGAAACCCTGAAACTCCTGGCTTGTGAATTGTGCACCGTTGTCTGTGACAATTTCTCTGGGGTATCCAAACGTAGCAGCGAGATGTAACAGTATGGAAATCGTCGCCTTAGTCGTTGGCTGAGTAACAGGAACGACCTCAGGCCACTTTGAATGGGCATCAATAATGATCAAAAAGGTGTGTCCTCTGATCGGGCCTGCAAAGTCCAAGTGTAGGCGAAACCAGGGAACCGTGGGCCAAGTCCAGGGCTGGACGCACCCTCGAGGAGGGTCTCTCGCAGTTTGTGCACATCCAGCACACGCATTCACATATGTCGTGATATCGGAGTCGAGGTTTGGCCACCACACATAGCCTCGGGCCTTTTGTTTCATACGTGTGCCCCCGGGATGACCAGTATGTAGCAATTCCAGAATGTGTCTCCGGAGGGTCTGTGGAACGATCACTCGGTCTCCCCATAAAACACAGTTGCCAGACACAGTTAATTCCAGACGCCTACGGAAGTAAGGCTCGTAATCCTGTGTGACAGTTGCAGGCCAACCGTACCGTACCCAGGAGAGTATTGTCTTAAGGAAGGTATCCTTGGCTGTATGGGCTGCTACTTCCCCGGAAGACAGAAAGGACAGGCTAGTGTAACGACAACTCTTGACAGGTGGAGAAGAGTCTGTTAATGTCCTTGTCAGACGGGACATGGCGTCTGCATTAGCGTTGGCATCATGGCTGCGATACTGGATTTTGTAGCTATATGCTCCCAAGAATAGGGCATAGCGTTGAAGACGGGCTGCAGTCGTCTGGGAGATGCCTTTGTCAGGGCTAAAGATCTGAAGGAGTGGTTTATGATCAGTCAGTATGGTGAATTCCCTACCATACAGGTAAAGATGAAACTTCTTAATTGCCCATATGAGCGCCAGAGCCTCTTTGTCAATGTGAGAGTAATTGCTTTCTGCTTTTGTCAAGGACCTGGAGGCGAATGCCACAGGTTTCTCTGACCCATCTGGTAAAACGTGAGATAGTACAGCCCCTAGACCATAGGGTGAGGCATCACAAGCCAAGGTGAGAGGCCTTTGGAGGTCATAGTGCACGAGCATGCGTGACGCCAACAGCTTTCGCTTAGAAACTTCAAAAGCACGTTGGCATGCAGCCGACCAGTTCCATCTGGAGTGTTTCTCCAAAAGCTTGTTTAATGGAAACAAAGTGTGTGCTAGATCCGGCAGGAATTTGTGGTAATAGTTCAGCAAGCCCAGGTATGATCGCAGCTGCTGGACGTTGGTCGGGGCTGGAGCTTTTACTAAAGCATCAACTTTGGCTTCCGTGGTGTGTATACCCTCTGCATCCACAAGGTGGCCACAAAACTCCAATTTAGGTACCATGAATTGGCATTTCGCTAAGTTCACTTTTAGACCCTGCTCTTGGAGTCTGGCCAACACAAGCTCCACGTTACGCTTGTGTTCCTGGTCCGTCAGGCCCGTGATGAGCATGTCATCTAACAGGCACTGTGTGAAAGGAATGTCCGCCAAAATCTCATCCATTTTGCGTTGCCAAATGGCTGGGGCGGAGGCTACCCCAAACACCATCCGATTGTATTCATACAGTCCCTTGTGAGTGTTGATGGTTAGAAACTTGCGGGACGAAGGGTGGACCTCAAACTGTAAATAAGCTTGCCTGAGATCAAGCTTGGTGAACTTTTGACCTCCTGCAAGAGAGGCAAAAATGTCATCTACTCTGGGTAGGGGATACTGGTCTATCTCCAGTTGAGAATTTAGTGCCATGCGGAAATCGCCACAAATGCGTAAGTCCCCATTCGCTTTCTTTACTGGTACAACTGGTGATGCCCACTCGCTGTGCTCTACCTTTGAGATGACACCTTGTTCCTCCAGCCGGCTTAGTTCAGCTTCCACACCTGCTCGGAGTGCGAAAGGTACCGTCCGAGCTTTGAAGAACCTAGGCTGGGCGTTGGGTTTCAGCCTGAGTCTCACACAGTCATGCTTTATTTTTCCCAAATGGTTATCAAAGACTTGCGGGAATCGCTGTTTCAGGGACTTCACCCATCCCTCTTCATCCCCTGATGGGATGGTCACGGTGTTGCAGGGGTTAATGGCGATGTCTGGCATGCCAAAGTGAGCAATCCAGTCTCTCCCAAAAAGAGGGGGTCCCCCATGTTCTAGGATATATAATGGCATTCTCTTTGTCTGACCCTTGTAGGATACCTGTACTTTCACGTACCCCAGTGGGTGGAGTATCTGCTTTGAGTATGTCTGCAGTTTGATTGGTGTTGGACGGACAGTTGTTCGGATCAGAAGTTTTCTCCATTGTTTCTGGGTGATAACTGAAACTGCTGCTCCTGTGTCTACATCCATCTTGAGTTTCTTTCCTTCCACGGTTACCTCTACAGTCATTGCTGAGGGTGCTGAATGCATATGATGTATGTCCAATCTGTGGAGCACTTCCTCATCCTCTGATTCAGATGACGATGTATATCTTCCCACCATATATGCCTTTGTCCTGGTGTTCAGAGGTTGTTTATTTCGCACCTTCTTACTACGGCAGACTCGTTTCAGATGGCCTGCCTTACCACAATTATGACAGAGCTGATCCTTAAACCGGCAGACTTTGTGATCATGGTCTGTATTCCCACAAC
Source organism: Pelophylax lessonae (assembly GCF_965119305.1). Lineage (NCBI taxonomy): Eukaryota > Metazoa > Chordata > Amphibia > Anura > Ranidae > Pelophylax > Pelophylax lessonae. Next base: position 50,386,534 of record NC_138771.1, read on the forward strand.
GGTAGCAAGCTGACTCCCGGCTTGATGAGAGTCTATATTTACCGTTAGCTGCAGTTTGCTTGACTGCTGTTCTGAAAACTTCCTCTTTAACCTCTCCCCTTCTGCTCTGGGGGTTCAAAGCTTCTGTATCTTTCACAGCCATTTCCATCACTGAAGCTATCTCAATTGCCTTTGTAAGGGTAAGGTCTTTCTCTGTTAACAGTCTCTTTTGGCTAGACTCACTATTCAGTCCCATGACAAACTTATCCCTCAGTGCAGTTGGTAAATACTCCCCAAAAGAACAGGTTGAGGCTAGTCTGCGAAGGGCGAGCACATAAGCCTTAATATCTTCACCTGGCTGCTGCTGCCGCTGATAGAACCTGAATCTTTCTGCAATCTCTAGTGGTTTAGGCTGGAAGTGATTCCCTAACAGTGTCAGGAGCTCTGCCAAAGTCTTAGTTGCTGGTTTTTCAGGGAAAAGGAGATCCCTAAGAGTGTCATATGTCCTAGCACCAACCACTGTCAGAAACACTGCTACTTGCCTGTCGCCTGGGATGGCATTTGCACAGAAATATTGTTCTAATCTTTCAATCCAAGAAATCCACGTTGTCTGTTCGCCATCAAATTCACTTAATGTCCCGATCAATGACATTTTCCTGCTGGGCTCTGTGGGTGTTTGTATTCCTGACAATCCAGAGTTTTTTTTTCTTCCTTTCCTTTCTCACACGGATAGTAACCTTGAAAATCCCATCCTCGTCGCCACTGTTATATTCTCCGTGTTGTGAGAGACACAGGACTCTGGTCTGGAACAACGGTTGTTTATTCAGGACTCACTGTACAGCATTACAGGACAGCTCTGCATATCAATACATCTCTACATGTCTCTAAAGATGGCCACTCTGCCCCTTGACCCTTGTCATCACTCCTGGGTGGAGCCAGCCTTAAAGTGACAGTACATGTGAAACCCTTCAGGTATAACAGCCGCAACCTACATAAAATATTTTTTTAGGACATAGACTCACTGGTCACTTTATTAGGTACACCTGTTCAATTGCTTGATAAAACAAATTGCTAATCAGCCAGTCACATGGCAGCAGCTCAGTGCATTTAGGCATCTAGACATGGTGAAGATGACTTGCTGAAGTTCAAACTGAGCATCAGGAAAATGCCTTGTTGATGTCAGAGGTCAGGGGAGAATTGGCAGACTGATTTGAGATGATAGAAAGGCAACAGTAACTCAAATAACCACTTGGTACAACCAAGGTATGCAGAATACCATAAGTAACTCAGAGGGGAAGTGTACATATTCCCCTATAACACAGGTGTCAAACACAAGGCGAATGCGGCCCCCCAGGCCATTTAATGTGGCCCTCGCACCTGTCCTGCAGCTGTGGCATCCCCCTTGTCTCTGCCCCCACCTTGAGAGGACAGAACTCCTTTGCCAGATCCTGCACTCCTCTGTGCAGCTGCAGAAAGGCTCATCTTTGACCACCCCCCTCCACTACTTCCCAGTCCACAGCAGAGAGTTCAGAACTCCTCCTGCAGATCCTGCACCTCTCTGTGTAGCCGCAACACCACCTTGCCTCTGCCTCCCCTGGTCTCAGCATTCAGCACAATCTGGAAGCTGACTCCAGCCCTCTGGTTCTCCTCCAGACCCTGCACTTCTTCCCAGATCCACCTGCATCTTCTTCCTGGCAGCACCACAAGGTAAGGGGTGCATTGTGATGTAAGGAAGGGTTGGTGACTCTTGACTTCTGATGGTGGGGGGGTTCTTGACATCCCATGTAAGGGGACATGGGGTGCTTTGGACATCTAATCCTACAGATATAACCGGCCCTTTGAGGGCAAACATAATGCTGATGCGGCCCGACATGAAATTGAGTTTGACACCCCTGCCTTATAGCAAGCCTCCACACGGAGTGCATTATCTCTTGTAACCAAATACGAACTACAAAAAAAAAGGGGTTAGTATAAAGACATGGATGAGTGCGTTTGGGGTGGAGGAACTTGTCTGACCTGCACAGAGTCCTGACTTCAACCCGATAGAACACCTTTTGGATAAATTAGAGCAGAAATTGTAAGCCAGGCCTTCTAGTCCACATCAATGCCTGACCTCACAAATGCGCTTCTGGAAGAATGGTCAAACATTCCCATAGACACACTCCTAAACCTTGTGGACAGCCTTCCCAGAAGAGTTAAAGCTGTTATAGCTGCAAAGGGTGGGCCAACTCGATATTGAACTCTACAGACAAAGACTGGGATGCCATTAAAGTTCATGTGCGTATAAAGGCAGGCGTCCCAATACTTTTGGTAATAAAGTGTATCTTAGGCTCCGTTCACACCTGTGCATTTTTTAAAATTGTGGGAAGAATAGCCGCGATTCTGCCTGCAATTTCAAACCGCTCTGCTATAATGACAAATTGAACAAAGAGTTCAGGTCCAAGTGATTGAAGAAGTCTCGTTTTAAAATAACAAAAAAATAACAAATGTGTTCTACTTACCTCCTGTGTGTAATGGTTTTGCACAGAGCAACCAAGATCCTCCTCTTCTCGGCTCCCTCTTCTGTACTCCTGGCCCCTCCCTCCTGGTAAGTTCCCCCACAGTAAGCAGCTTGCTATGGGGGCTACCTGACCTGAGCTGCAGCTCCGTGTGTCCATGCAGATGTGGTTCAGCCCCTCCCTCTCTCTCTCCTGATTGGCTCACTGACTTTGATTGACAGCCGCGGGAGCAAATGGTGCTGCAGCTGTATCTCAGCCAATCAGGAGGGAGAGTCCCAAGATGGATGAAGGACTTGTGGACATCGCTGGCCGGAGAGGGGCAGCAGAGAAGTATTAAGGCTCATACACACTTGACGAAAATCGGACGAAATATCCTCTAATTTTTCTCTCTCATGCTCAGCGGTCATAACCGTTTTTAGTTGACAGTGCATAATGTTCACAAAATTTCTCGTCCGATTTTTATTTTTTTTTTGGGACATTTGTTCCTAGACTTCCGGGTCATCAGCAACTTCAGATCATGTGCGTTATTTTTCGTGGCGTACTGCATACACGTTAAACGAAAATTGGTCGACTGGGGACGGACGATAAAAATGTTGGTGTTTGTCCCTCCGTTTTTTTTTCGCTGAAAATGTCGGCATCGGCTGCTGAAAGCTGTGTACACACTAGCCGAAAATCGTACGATTTTACCTCGGACGGGAATTTTCGGCAGATTTTCTACTAGTGTGTACCCCACTTTAGGGGGTGCTGGGGAGGGGCTGCTACACACAGAAGACTTTTTATCTTAATGCATAGAATGCATTAAGATAAAAAACCTTCCTGACTTTACAACTCCTTTAAGCGAGCAAGCTACTCTGAAGAGGGAAATCAATGGCTTAAAAGTGTGCAAAAGGGCACCTTTCCTCTTGCATTAGGGATACTGTTCAGGTCGGCTAAAGAGGAGGTCACACGTCTAATTTGAATACTGCTATAAAATATAGAACATCACATTTATTTTTAACTTCGTGAGTGTATATTTAGCTGTTTCCTTACTAACAAATGCTAGTGTTTGGTTGTCCTACTTCCTAGCCTGGGGATTACATACTTACTGTATGTAGTGCTTACACCCCAAAGGAGCCACTTGATTTGTCGGGTCCTCTGCTCTTGTGCCCACAACTCTGCTAACTACTTTCTCTGACATACATGGCTGGGCTGAGGGTACAGACGCACACACCTGTGTGTATAAATACCCCCCAAACACAGCAATGCATATACCCTAGAAAAGGACACAGTATCAGTTAAAGTGGAGTTCCACCCTAACATTTAACATCGGTCCATCTTCTTGCTCCGGGTCACCTGAAAAACAAATGGGTAATCGCAATTTTTTTTTTTTTTTTTTTACTTACCTTGTTTTAGAAGAAAATATACTCACCTTACTTCCTCTTCCTCCCTCTGCGGCCACGGCCCGTCGTCACTTCCTGGCTTGCAATGATTCCTGGGAGCTGAACGTCTTCGCTCCCAGGAATCAATGCGCCTGCACCGGCCCCAACGTCAGTTCCGGTGTAGGCGCCGTCATTCCCTGCTAAACAGCTTCTGGGCATGTCCAGAAGCTGTGCAGGGATGATGCTTCAGCCCCGGAAGTGACGGCGGGGCTGGTGCAGTGCATCGTGGGACCAAAGAGGACGGAAGAGGACGCAGAAGAGGATCGCGCTGGCTTCAGCTGCCCACACCTGAGATGGCAGCGCTGGACAAGACAAGGTAAGTATTTCTTCTAAAAGGTAAGTGCAACCTGGGATAGTTCAGAGGCTATCAATTGTGGAATGGACTAGCCCTGACTGTCCCGGGGGTATTTTTATGTATTTTTTTTTTGTTGTTTTACGTGGAACTCCGCTTTAAGTATATTGAAAATGGTGTAAGAAGAAGGCTATACCAGGATATATCAGTAAGGAATAGGATTTCCAGCTCACCCCTTTAAACTGGAACACATATGAATTACACAGGTTGTGAGGCTAATTTAATGCAGATAAGGCACCAAGTGAGTTTACTGTATTTACCACCTTATCAGCCATAGAACCTGTGTAATTAATACCAGTATGTGTCTGATTTTAAATGAATGAGGTGGCAACCCTAGTAAGGAAATGGGTTTATCATGTAAGATTATAACACAGCAGTAACGATCAAATATTAGCAAACAGTAAATATCAAAATGATTAACTGGGATGAATAGCAAACTGAGAACAGTGAACACTGAATAATTCACCTCTTCCCTTACTCTACACAGAGTGGCCTAGCTAAGGGGGAGGAAAGGAGCTATAGTTAGTCAGCAGTCGGTAGTCCACATGTACTAAAGTGAACAGCCTCAGATAATACATAGAGATGAGACAAATCTTCTTACATAAGTTTTATTTGTATATCTGCTGTCTTTAGCTTTTCACACTGTTTAGAATGTGAACATTGTGTTAGAATTGTTTCTCCCTGTTCCAGTACTGGGTCTGGCATCTTGGAATACACTGTGTGACAGCTGATTGGAGGAAGACTATTTGTTTGAGATGAGGTATTGAGGTGTAGGTTAAAATCCATATAATGGAGAAAACTAGGGTCAGTCCTGTCCAATGAAAATTGAAATTACAAAATTGGGCACAGAAATACTGCGCTGAAACCCCTCATGGACTATAAGTAACAGACCCTATTAGTATAAGTATAAAACAACATAATTTTATTAAATAGACATGAAATGAAAAACAGAAATACAATAGTAAATGTCCCACATGGGACTGGCTAAAACCAACAAAGTGTACCCATTAGACATCATACACAGATATATATATATATATATATATATATATATACAGTGGGTACGGAAAGTATTCAGACCCCCTTAAATTTTTCACTCTTTGTTATATTGCAGCCATTTGCTAAAATCATTTAAGTTCATTCTTCTTCCTCATGAATGTACACATATCACCCCATACTGACAGAAAAACACAGAATTGTTGACATTGTTGCAGATTTATTAAAAAAGAAAAACTGAAATATCACATGGTCCTAAGTATTCAGACCCTTTGCTGTGACACTCATATATTTAACTCAGGTGCTTTCCATTTCTTCTGATCATCCTTCAGATGGTTCTACACCTTCATTTGAGTCCAGCTGTGTTTGATTATACTGATTGGACTTGATTAGGAAAGCCACACACCTGTCTATATAAGACCTTCCAGATCACAATGCATGTCAGAGCAAATGAGAATCATGAGGTCAAAGGAACTGCCTGAAGAGCTCAGAGACATAATTTTGGCAAGGAACAGATCTGGCCAAGGTTACAAAAAGATTTCTGCTGCACTTAAGGTTCCTAAGAGCACAGTGGCCTCCATAATCCTCAAATGGAAGATGTTTGGGACGACCAGAACCCTTCCTAGAGCTGGCCGTCCGGCCAAACTGAGCTATCGGGGGAGAAGAGCCTTGGTGAGAGAGGTAAAGAAGAACCCAAAAATCACTGTGGCTGAGCTCCAGAGATGCAGTCAGGAGATGGGAGAAAGTTGTAGAAAGTCAACCATCACTGCAGCCCTCCACCAGTCGGGGCTTTATGGCAGAGTGGCCTGACGGAATCCTCTCCTCAGTGTAAGACACATGAAAGCCCGCATGGAGTTTGCTAAAAAACACCTGAAGGACTCCAAGATGGTGAGAAATAAGATTCTCTGGTCTGATGAGACCAAAATAGAAATTTTTGGCCTTAATTCTAAGCGGTATGTGTGGAGAAAACCAGGCACTGCTCATCACCTGTCCAATACAGTCCCAACAGTGAAGCATGGTGGTGGCAGCATCATGCTGTGGGGGTGTTTTTCAGCTGCAGGGACAGGACGACTGGTTGCAATCGAGGGAAAGAGGAATGCGGCCAAGTACAGGGAGTGCTCTGGACCTCAGACTGGGCCAAAGGTTTACCTTCCAACAAGACAATGACCCTAAGCACACAGCTAAAATAACGAAGGAGTGGCTTCACAACAACTCCGTGACTGTTCTTGAATGGCCCAGCCAGAGCCCTGACTTAAACCCAATTGAGCATCTCTGGAGAGACCTAAAAATGGCTGTCCACCAATGTTTACCATCCAACCTGACAGAACTGGAGAGGATCTGCAAGGAGGAATGGCAGAGGATCCCCAAATCCAGGTTTGAAAGACTTGTTGCATCTTTCCCAAAAAGACTCCTGGCTGTATTAGATCAAAAGGGGGCTTATACTAAATACTAAGCAAAGGGTCTGAATACTTAGGACCATGTGATATTTCAGTTTTTCTTTTTTAATAAACTGCAACAATGTCAACAATTCTGTGTTTTTCTGTCAGTATGAGGTGCTATGTGTACATTCATGAGGAAGAAGAATGAACTTAAATGATTTTAGCAAATGGCTGCAATATAACAAAGAGTGAAAAATTTAGGGGGGTCTGAATACTTTCCGTACCCACTGTATATTCAAATTATACTGCCACCTAGGAAGTAGCATGGGCAGGCTGTAATGTGTAGATATCTTAATCAACAACATGTTTCGGACTAAAATTTGTCGAGTCCTTCTTCGGAGATGTATCAAAGAGTACTGATTACTTTCTGGAACATAAATATATACTATTAGTAATCATACACTAATATCAATAGAGATTTGTGTATTTCTATATCAATAGTAGCATGGTATATATATTGTATAGTGAACTGTTATTATACTCACAAAATTGAAACAACCATCTTGCAAATTGTATTGAATTGCAGAGTAAAAATTGCATGGTAGTTGGGTGCAATCAGGATATCCCCATGTTTGCGAAGCTGGACAAACGCCCATCCAGAAATAAGGCTGGATCACAAGGACCTAAAGAAGTGAAACATCACCTCTATGATCAACTGCCAGGTGGAATGTCTAAGAAAAAATTGAATAAGGTATAGACTAATAGATTGAAAGCTCAAAATCCAATCTGTGAGACTAGATATGTTTCTCTGAGAAAACCTCCCCTCCATAATTAGGGACCCCATAGGAAATAAACAGAGGAGCCCTAACGCCATAAGGCATGTATTGCTAATATTCAGTAAATAAATATTAAATAGATAATAAGAAAGCCTTTCCCGTAATACTGTTTAGGGCGCTCGGGATCCCATAGGGGAAATACCATCATAAAGTACCTGTACGTAGACGTATGTCAGTCCTAAGCAGGCAAACCAGCAACCACCGTCTTCTCTGGGTAGTGAACTCACACAGAGGGGTGGTGGTAATATAGCCTGCCCGCAGGTGTCCGTCCTACCTAATCATAGCCATCAGCTGGCTACTTGAAAAGACATGGTGACAGCGTCCATGTCAGGTCCTCTGGCAGAGTGACGCGCGGCGCCAGCCCACTCCAGAAAGGGACAGGGTGGCGTCACGCCGCCACCGACACAGTACAAGTAGATCTTCTGCATTCCAGGAGGAACGCAAACAAGAAGAGGGCCAGGAGCCAGCACCTCCCTCAATCTGCTGAAAAAAGGCCCACCTGCATCAAAGGACTAAGGTAGGCCCTTTGTGCGCTGGGTGAGACAGCACTCATACAAGAGAGCCGAGTCCGCTCACACCAAGGGGGGTATCATCTGATGCAGCATATAAAGGGGAATATGCATGAGCAGAATTCAAAATAAAAGGTAAAATAAAAAATAAAGTATAGGCAGAACAAATAACAGAAACAGCCAATATGGATACCAAGTGACAATAATTACATTTGATGAGTACATAAATCCATTCATATAGAGTTCATATAGCCTAAAGTTGATGATATTTTAATATGCTACAACCAACTGATCACTCCTATGTGGGATGTGTATAGGTGTACTTACTCAAAAGTGCATTTTACCTCCCTTCCCTTATCTAATCCTGGTAAACATTTTTTGGCGATTTTTTTTGCGATGGCTATGTTCTTGGGGGATGAATGGGACACCTTTATGTCCAAATCACAAAAAGACTTTGATGACAAAGAATCCATTGAATCGGAAATCTCCTTTATATTTTACAATCTAACCCAAATAGTGAAAAAGAAAGCCCTTATGTGTTGGCATATTAAATCTTTTGAAGATTATATAAAGGAAGAGATTAATCCTTTTGGCTTAAGAATTCAGATATTCCCATCTTTTGATAATATCGAACCCAGTTTCAAAGCTGCATGGGAGAAAGTTTTAAAACAATGTTCTAATGATCTAATGTTACTTTTGATACAGGCATATTGTAAAAGGATCTCTGATTTAAATAAAAGGATTGACACTCTAAACATTCAGATGACCAATTTAAAAACACACACAATATTTACTGAACTAGAGGGTAAACCTAAAAACCATCTAGTCAGGTTTAAAAGAGAGGTACTTATTAAAAAAGATAAGAAATTCTTACGTGACAAAAAGGCATTTCAAAACGAGTGAGCATATAAATGGCATGATATTCAGCAGTCCAATAGAAAGACAAATAAACACTCAGGCGCTCATATGCAGAATTCAAATGACTATCAAATGTCTAAATATTCATCCATGTCTTCACTTTCTTCTCAATCAGTTTCTACTCAACAACAACATGGACGAAGGTGTCAGAAACGCCGACGTTATGGTAACATGTCCACCAAAATCACCCCGGATATGGAGGATATCCCTTCTTCTCTTATTCAGGGACATGGTAACAAAAAATCACACATATATGTCACAAACAAAGATATCACAAATTCACATAATTTGGGTGCTTCAGCATCGACACCACAATCTGTAACCCCTACACAGGGGGATTTTTCAGACAAAACCAAGGGAAAGTCACTCACACACCAAGGGAGAATAAAAACATTTACATAAAAAATTCACCCACCCAAACCGCACTAAATATTATTACCTTATCATCACACATTTTAACTCAAGATGAAAAATCTGTATTAGCAAAAGTCTTACCTTCTGTACTGTGTCACAACTCAAGAAATTTGAGGTGATAAAAAGACATGCACATCTTTGTACGTAATCTATTATTGAAAAGTCTCTTTTAAAAAAAACAAGACAATATAGCATCTACATGTACTCAGAAAGATATAGAGGCAATTGAAAGCCTAACAGCTCTATTAGAAGAAAAGGAACCAGGTAGTCTTATTGACTCCATAGACTTAGATGCCATCCTAGCAGAAGTTGATGGGGCCACATCTGTAGTGACATTTTCTTCTTCAATGGGTGGTGATCTGAAAAACAAATCCACCCTATACCCTCCACCTAGTTCTAATCACAATGCAGCAGCCTTTTTGAAATTGGTTTTGACAGATATTCAAAAACTTAAGGTGTCCAATAAAAACATGGGCAATCTTACCAAGAACAAAATCAAAGCATTACACTCCTTAAAAAACAACAACAACTCCATCACAATCAAGGCCTCTGACAAAGGGGGTAACATAGTGATCCAGGATAATTTGCAATATATCCAGATGTATCAAAAAATCTTACAAAATGTAGAATGGTATCATCCTTCTCCTAGATCATTAATTTAAAAATGAATTTTATCTTTTCCTGGATCAGGCCTACTACCGCAACATCATTCCCAAAAACACCTGAGAGTATATAAAAACTACATATGCCAGGGAGGCAACATTTTCTGCACTCCCTAAGATTCACAAGAACCCCTTAGATGCCTCTGGCAGGCCTATAATGTCAGGGCGAGGTAGCCTTACACAAAATTTAAGTAGTTTTGTGGAGAGTCAGCTTAGACCTTTTTTTGAAGTTCTTCCTTTATATATTCGAGGCACCATTCATCTACTACAGATTTTGGAGGGCCTCCACATCACTGGCCAGACTTTATTGGTGGCCATTGACGTAGAGGCTCTCTATAGCTCTATACCCCATGACAAGGGCCTATCCGCCATTCAACATGTTCTTTCTCAGAAGAGTCATTACGAGCGGTCAATCAATGAGTTCATTGTTCTATCTTTAGAATTAATTCTTAAACACAACTTTTTTCATTTCTTGATTCCCACTACCTCCAGGTACAAGGTGTGGCTATGGGCACATGTTGTGCCCCTTCATATGCCAACCTGTACCTAGGGGAGTAAGAACATTCACTATTTGCTGATGAGGATGCGTCGATGTATACGGACCACGCTGTTGCGTAGTATCAATACATGGACGTCATTTTCATGCTGTGGAATGGATCGGAAAAACTGCTCTAGGATTTTTTGAACTATATAAATCACTATAACACCTTTAATTTGAAATTTACTATGTCCTATGACAGGTCCATTATAAAATTTTTGGACATATCTATACATCTGACCTCGGATGGTCAATTCTATAGTGACCTCTATGGAAAACCAACGGCAGGCAATACAATCTTAGAAGCACCCAGCTTTTACCCTAAACCCCTCCTCAGATCAATCCTATTTGGACAATAGATTAGAGTGAGACGCAACTGCTCAACTGACTTTCTGTTTGAGCAAAAGGCAAGGAAATTGCAATCTAGGTTACTGGAAATAGGATATTCGAGAAATGTCTTAAAAAAAAGCATGCAAAAAGGCTAAAAGTAGATCTCGGAGCAACCTACTTTTTACACAACACAATCCTAAAAAAGAACAAACTACTCGTATCATTGCACAGTATTCTACACAACATGAACAAATTCGAAGCATTTTTGGCAAATACTGCTATCTTCTCAGTATGGACCCTTCATTGTCTGCTTTTGTACCAGAGCAGCTGATAATTACGTATAGATGAGCTCCATCTCTGAAAGACAACCTGGTCCATAGTGAGTTTAAAACAGACAGAAAAGATAGATGCAAATTTTTGGGAACCTTCAGAAGTTTTATATTTATTTACTGAATATTAGCAATACACGCTCTATGGCGTTGGGACCCCTCTGTTTATTTCCTATGGGGTCCCTAATTATGGAGGGGACGTTTTCTCAAAGAAACATATATAGTCTCACAGATGGGATTTTGAACTTTCAATCTATTAGTCTATAACTTAATCCATTTTTTCTTAGACATTCAACCTGGCAGTTAATCATAGAGGTGATGTTTCACCTCTTTGGGTCCTTGTGATCCAGCCTCATTTCTGAATGGGCGTTTGTCCAGCTTCGCACACATGAGGATATCCTGATTGCGCCCAACTACCATGCAATTTTTTACTCTGCAATTCAATACCATGTGCAAGATGGTTGTTTAAATTTTGTGAGTATAATAACAGTTCACTATACATTAGATCTACCATGCTACTATTGATATAGAAATACACACATCTCTGTTGATATATTGATTACTAGTGGTATATATCTATGTTACCCTTTTATACATCTCTGAAGAAGGACTCGACAAATTTTAGTCCGAAACATGTTAGATGATTAAGATATCTACACATTACAACCTGCCCATGCTACTTCCTAGGCGGCAGTATAATTTGGATATATATATATATATCTGTGTATGATGTCTAATGGGGACTCTTTGTTGGTTTTAGCCATTCCCATGTGGGACACTTATTTATTTTTTTGATTTCATGTCTATTTAATAAAATGATGTTGTTTTATACTTATTTTAGTAGGGTCTGTTGCCTATAGTCCATGAGGGGCTTCAGCGCAGTATTTCTGTGCCCAATTTTGTCATTTCAATTTTTCATTGGACAGGACTGACCTTGGTTTTGCCAATATATGGAGTTTTACCTACACCTCAATACCTCATCTCAAACAAATAATCTTCCTCCAATCAGTGACACAGTGTATGCCAAGACGCCACACCCAGTACTGGAACAGGGAGAAAAAATTCTAACACAATGTTCACATTCTAAACAGTGCAGAAAGTTAAAGACAGCAGATATTCAAATAAAACTTATGTAGGGAGATTTGTCTCATCTCTATGTATCATCTGAGGCTGTTCAATTCACTGGGTGTTTGTGAGGGTTTACATCCACTTTAAGTATCGGGCTCCAAATACTTTGATCAACAAACAAAATGGCCCCTGCTCCCAAGTGGCCTTCACAGCAAGGAGCAGATGGAAGGGCTGCGCATGCTAAACAAAATCAGCAAAAATTCCCAGCTCAACTCACCAACCAGTCTGCTTAACAACCGCATGAACCTGTCTAACATATGCGTTAAAAACAGTGGTTTAGTTAACACACATTTGCAAACACATGCGTAAGCTGCATGGCTACTTTACTGCACCCTGTATTACCTGCTGTCCTAACCCCTGTAATTCTATGAGAATCTCCACAATAGAAGCACATGCATTCTAATGAATAGATAGGTTTTGTTTTGCATGCGCAGCCCTTCCATGTGCTCCTTGAAGTGAAGGCCAGTTATAGATGGGGCAAGGGCCATTTTGTTTGTTGTTGATGTATACTGGTGAGGGGACACACTGGACGCCTTTGCAGCCATTGTGCTATATGCTGGGCGCTTAGGGTGCCCCTGTGCCTTAAAAGAGGACTGGGCTACCTCCAGGCCAACCTGCCCCCTATCTGTCTATTAGAATGCTTGTGGAGACTCCCATAGATTTAGAGAAGTTAGGACTGCAGGTAATACAGGGTGCCATGAAGTGGCCTTGCAGCTTAAGCATGTGTTTGCAAATGCGTGCTAACTAATCCCCAGTTTTTAATGCATATTGCTAGACAGGTTAATATGGTTGTTAAGCAGACTGGTTGGTGAGTTGAGCTGGAAATTTTTCTGGTTTTGCTTTTTCCACATACTTTGATCAACTCTTTTGTATTTTTTTAATGCTTACCATATGCACTATTGAACCACATTCCTATATTAGCCTATACGCACATTAGATCTATATTATGTGACACAAGAGGTTGTGGGAAGAGTAGATACTTATATAGAGGTGTCTAAACTAGGGGTCCACTTTTTATTGAAAGTTTACAGCCCCTTTAACTGCTTTAGGTCCACCCTATAGCAGTATTATTGCTATAGGGCAGCACCTGTGCGCCGGCTCACGTATATACAGTATCTCACAAAAGTGAGTACACCCCTCACATTTTTGTAAATATTTTATTATATATTTTCATGTGACAACACTGAAGAAATTACACTTTTCTACAATGTAAAGTAGTGAGTGTACAGCTTGTATAACAGTGTAAATTTGCTGTCCCCTAAAAAAAAAAAAAAACTCAACACACAGTCATTTATGTCTAAACCGCTGGCAACAAAAGTGATTACACCCCTAAGTGAAAATGTCTAAATTGGACCCAATTAGCCATTTTCCCTTCCCGGTGTCATGTGACTCGTTAGTGTTAGAAAGTCTCAGGTGTGAATGGGGAGCAGGTGTGTTAAATTTGGTGTTATCGCTCTCACTCTCTCATACTGGTCACTGGAAGTTAAGCATGACACCTCATGTCAAAGAACTCTCTAAAGCATCTGAAAAAAATAATTGTTGCTCTACATGAAGATGGCCTGGGCTATAAGAACATTGCCAGGACCCTAAAACTGAGCTGCAGCATGGTGGCCAAGACCATATAGTAGTTTAACAGGGCAGGTTCCACTCAGAACAGGCCACGACATGGTTGACCAAGGAAGTTGAGTGCATGTTCTCAGCGTCATATCCAGAAGTTGTCGCTCTCACTCTCTTATACTGGTCACTGGAAGTTCAACATGGCCCCTCATGGCAAAGAACTCTCTGAGGATCTGACAAAAAAAATTGTTGATCTACATAAAGATGGCCTAGGCTATAGGAAGATTGCCAAGACCCTGAAACTGAGCTGCAGCACCGTGGGCAAAGACCATACAGAGGTTTAACAGGACAGGTTCCACTCAGAACAGGCCTCGCCATGGTCAACCAAAGAAGTTAAGTGTACGTGCTCAGCATCATATCCAGAGGTTGTCTTTGGGAAATAGACATACAACATGAGGGTTGAAGGGGTGGGGGGTCAGCCGGTCAGTGCTCACACCATACGCCGTACACTGCATCAAATTGGTCTGCATGGCTGTCGTCCCAGAAGGAAGCCCCTTCTAAAGATGATGCACAAGAAAGCCAGCAAGTTTGCTCAAGACAAGCAGACTAAGGACATGGATAACTGTAACCATTTCCTGTGGTCTGATGGGACCAAGCTAAAATTATTTGGTTCAGATGGTGTCAAGCGTGTGTGGCAGCAACCAGGTGAGGAGTAAAAAGACAAGTGTGTCTTGCCTACAGTCAGTCAAGGTGATGGGAGTGTTATGGTATGGGGCTTCATAAGTGCTGCCAGCACTGGGAAGCTACAGTTCATTGAGGGAACCATGAATGCCAACATGTACTCTGAAATAATGAAGCAGAGCATGATCCCCTCCCTTCAGAGTCTGGTCCGCAGGGCAGTATTGCAACATGATAACAGCCCCAAACACTCCTACAAGATGACCACTGTCTTGCTAAAGAAGCTGAGGGTAAAGGTCATGGACTGGCCAAGCATGTCTCCAGACCTAAATCCTATTGAGCATCTGTGGGGCATCCTCAAATGGAAGGTGGAGGAGCACAAGGTCTCTAACATCCACCAGCTTTGTGATGTTGTCATGGAGGAGTGGAAGAGGACTCCAGTGGCAACCTGTGAAGCTTTGGTGAACTCCATGCCTAAGAGGGTCAAGGCAGTGCTGGAAAATAATGGTGGCCACACAAAATATTGACACTTTGGGCCCAATTTGGACATTTTCACATAGGGGTGTACTCACTTTTGTTACTAGTAGTTTAGACAATTAATGGCTGTGCGTTGAGTTATTTTGAGGGGACAGCAAATTTACACTGTTTGATATACAAGCTGTACACTCACTACTTTACATTGTAGCAAAGTGTCATTTCTTCAGTGTTGTCACATGAAAAGATGTAATAAAATATTTACAAAAATGTGAGGGGTGTACTCACTTTTGTGAGATACTGTATACGTTATCTGACACTTCTGGGTAGGGGCCCTGCATGAGCGCTGCCAGCGGCTCACTTCCACTGTGATTACACACAGCAGAAGCCGGTCGGTGGGGGCATGGTACCCAATGTCCTCTGGCACACGCTGTTCGTTAGGCAGAGAGCCAGGACGGTGATCTACCTATGTAAACAAGGCAGATCGCTGTTCTGTCAGGAAGGATGGGATAGCATTTGTGTCCTTGCAAAGCAGGGAATAAATTCAATCTCTTCCCCTAGTAAAATCACCACTCACAGTATAGTAAAACACTGGCTAGGCGCAGGGTTAACACTTTGATCACCCCTGATGTTAACCCCTTCCCAGCCAGTGTCATTAGTACAGTGACAGTGCATATTTTTAACATTGATTACTTTATTAATGTCATTGGTCCACAAAAAGTGTCAGTTAGTGTCAGAATGTCAGAATGTCTGCCGCAATATCGCAGTCCTGCTATAAGTCGCTGATCGCTGATATTACTAAAAAAAAAAAAAATATATATCCCATAGTTTGTAGACAATATAATTTTTGTGCAAACCAATCAATATACGATTAATGGGATTTTTTTTTTACCAAAAACATGGGGAAGATTATATAATGAATAAGACATTTGATTTTTTAAATTATTTTTAATAAATATGTTTTATAGCAAAATAAAATGTAAGTAAAAAAATATTGTTTTTTTTTTTTTCAAAATTGTCAGTGTTTTTTTGTTTATAGCACAAAAAATAAGAAACGCAGAAGTGATCAAATACCACCAAAAGAAAGCTCTATTTGTTTATTTGGATACAGTGTCGCATATCTGTGCAATTTTAAGTTAAAGCAACTTAGTGCTGTAACACATAAAATGGTCTGGTCTTGAAGGGGGTAAATCTTTTCTGGAAGTCAATTGGGTAAACATAGAATTCCAATAAAACCAAGGAAACTGACATCTAATACTGACAGTAAGTAATGAGTAAAAACTATAAAACTATTTTATAGCTGTTGGTTGCAATGATAGGAATGTACAGACAATGGATTTTAGATCAGATGTAGGGTTTTAGATAAGAGGGTTCCATTTTTGTATACCCAAGGGCTTTGCTAGGCATTGCTTCTTGCACTGACAGAATGATATTTCCGCATACTATAGGCCTTGTGTCTTTGAAAGAATCCATTATCAATTTAAAAAAAAATGAAACATCCTTTGTTCTCTATCATTTTATCAGGAAAAGCTAAGTTTATATGGATGCCACCGGGTGAATGTCGCACACAGATTGTTGGTAGACCCTGAATAATGGAGAGCTTCACTGTGTTATTTTTTTTCAAAAAAGGTTCAAAGGATAATATTTTAAATAAAAAAAATAAAAAATTCAAAGTAAATTATGAATATCTTCATTACAGATCTCCCATCTCATCCTGAAAAAGAATAGAAGTCATACCCTTTCATTTAGTAATAGATTGTGTTGCTGCTGTTAAAATATATAAAAGTGATTGTTAAATCCCCCTTTCTGTTTTATTTTTCTAAAATAATTTTATATATATATATATATATATATATATATATATATATATATATATATATATATATATTTATATATAATTAAATTAAACATGTTATACTTACCTTCTCTGTGCAGTTGGCTTTGCACAGAGCAGCCCAGATCTTCCTCTTCTCGGGTCCCTCTTCTGTGCTCCTGGCCCCTCCCCCCTGTTGAGTGCCCCCATAGCAAGCAGTTTGCTATGGGGGCACCCGAGCCAAGCTGCAGCCCTGTGTGTCCATTCAGACACAGAGCTGTGGTTCGGCCCCGCCCCATCTCTCTCCTGATTGTCTGACAGCCGCAGGAGCCAATGGTGGTGCTTCAGCAAATCAGGAGGGAGAGTCCCTGAGGGCTGAGGGACTCTTGGACATTGTTGGACAGACATGGGGCTCAGGTAAGTATTAGGGGGTGCTGGGGAGTCTGCTTTGCACGGAAAGGCTTTTTATCTTAATGCATAGAGATAAAAAACCTTCTGCCTTTACAACTCTTTTAACAGTAAAAAAGCAAGGTCAGAGCATATTGGCCCCATAAAAGATGATCAGGGGAAGTTGGTAACAAATTATAAGGAGAAGGCCACTGTACTAAATGCTATCTTCTCTTTATTTTTTTTACAAGTATAAACTTTTATTAAAGCACGAAGAGGGTACAACCATAAGAAAAAGCAAAACATACAACATTAGCATACTGTAAGTAGAATAGCCGATTTCCGCATAAGACATACATGGCTTAACGTATGTTCCGGCCCAAGCTATACCGTGTTTAAGCGACCCATACCTTGTACCGTTTTGTCTGTATTTGAAGGAGGAGGGTGGGGCAACAGAGCATCAAAAAAAAGAAGAGAGGGAAAAGAAAAGAAAGAGATGAGATGAAGAGGGGAAAAAAAAGGGGGGGGGGGGTTAGGAGAGCAAAGAGAGAACCTATGGATTAGCTTATCCGGCTGGACCCATAAGGGGTGTGTTATAGTCCAAGCATGGCCATGCCTTCTGCTGATAGGATAAACAAACAGATTCCACAGATCCCATGTCTGCGAGTATTGTTCCCTTTTGTGTTGGGCTGTGAGGACCAGGTCCTCCATCCTATTTATCTCTTCTTTCTCTTTAGTTTTTACCCATGAACCCAAGGTACCCAAGGTACCCAAGGTACTCGTCGGTACTGAGCTTTGGCCTGTTCAGCAAACACTTCCGGTTGTTCCTTTTCGGTTTTATCTGCTACTTGTTTCCTGCTTGCTCTCTCCTTGCTGGGACAATCCTGAGGGCCACAACCTGGTATTGGCATGCAGCAAAAACCCATTTCCAAAATCAGGAGCTCTGGTGAAGACCAGCTGGTGCTCAGACCCCACACCTTGGGTAGGCCTGTGTCATCTGCTAGTGAATGTGTCGGTGTATTCATCCAGCTGTCTACTTGTGAATCTCTCTTCTACAATCACTGGCCCCTGAGCATGACTCCTGACCCTGACACCCTCGATACTGACAGACCCACACTTCTTTCCTTCCAGACTGATAGACAGAACCTGAACCTCCCTCTCGATATTGTCAGCCCTATTCTTTTTTATCTCCAGACTGATGAACACAACCTCCACCTTACTCTTGATATCGAAAACCTCGCTCATCTTCCCACAGACTAATGGACACTTCTTGTACCTGGCTCTCTATACTGATAACCCCCCTCTCCTTCCAGCAAGACTGACGGACGAATCCTGTACCTAACTCTGAATTTTGATGCCCAGGCACTATTTATCCTCACCCACCATGTATGTGCCCATGAGGGTCCTAAGTATTTTAGAACCTTAGTAATGCCATTGGAATCCAATAATCATTTCACAGTTTTTCTAATTTTCTTTCTAATAAAAGGTATAACGCCGAAAAATGTTTTTCTCTTCCAAACCTTGAAATTGATTATTCTGGTAATATTGAATTATAACAAGTTGAAGCATTAAACAGGCACAAAATGTTAACTGTGCTAATTGTTTTTTTATATAGAAATAAAATGACTAATTGCTTCATAATTTACTTTCTAAAATACCTATTGCTTTGCATAGATGGTGATTTTATTTTCTTTCTTTTCTAATCACATAAGCAGAACCAGAGCAGCTGTTGAATGACTTAATTTAGGTGCATTTAAATGATAAAAAGACCAATTAAAAGTAGGATTTTTAGGATAAAAAAACAAACGTTATACTTCCTTCTAGTGTCTGCACTGACACAGACCATGCTTAGAGGGAAGACATTTATTACCACATTCTCTTTCCCTACTGTGCTTCCTGGCCAGATTTTAAAGTCTCAACGAGAACAAAAATTCAGGATAAAGCAAACAAGCTTAATTACTTATAATGTTCAATGTACATAATTTATTGCAGTTTCAAGTGACTCGATTTTCTAAAATACAAGCATAAGAAGAAGACGCACTGGCCTAGCGTATTACCATACAACTTCTTTATTGGATAAAAACGACTGCCGATATACTCACAAAGATATACAATCAAGTTCATGCATTAATTGTTTATTATGCCACTGGAAATGTGTTCATGCAGCTTACATGTTTCAAGTGCTTACTGGTTTGAGAAAGAGGGCATTGTCCTTGAAACTCGTTGAAGATTGAAGTGGACCCTCCTCGAAACCCGAACTTGGACTGATTCCTTTGGAGGGCCTTTCATTTCATTAGTTGTGTAGTATAAAGCAAAATCATTATCTAAAAATTAAATAAAAATATTGATCCTTTTTTTTTTTTATACAAATTTTCATCCCTTACTTAGATTCTGAGTCATGTACGCTGGTCACTGCATTGAAAGGGGGCACGCTGGTCACTGTGCATTGAAAGGGGGCACGCTGGTCACTGTGCATATAAAGGGGGTATGCTGGTCACTGTGCATTGAAAAGGGGCACGCTGGTCACTGTCCATTAATAGGGGGCACGCTGGTCACTGTGCATTGAAAGGGGGCACGCTGGTCACTCTGCATTGAAAGGGGGCACGCTGGTCACTGTGCATATAAAGGGGGTATGCTGGTCAATGTGCATTGAAAGGGATCACGCTGGTCACTGTGCATTAATAGGGGGCACGCTGGTCACTGTGCATTGAAAGGGGGCACGCTGGTCACTCTGCATTGAAAGGGGGCACGCTGGTCTCTCTGCATTGAAAAGGGGCACGCTGGTCTCTCTGCATTGAAAGGGGGCACACTATACCTTAATTACTGAAGGCCCCTTTCACACTTTTGTGACCTCAAAGTCATGCATTGAAGGGGGCATGTACGCTGGTCACTGCATTGAAAGGGGGCACGCTGGTCACTGTGCATTGAAAGGGGGCACGCTGGTCACTGTGCATATAAAGGGGGCATGCTGGTCACTGTGCATTGAAAGGGGGCACGCTGGTCACTGTGCATTAATAGGGGTCACGCTGGTCACTGTGCATTGAAAGGGGGCACGCTGGTCTCTCTGCATTGAAAGGGGGCACGCTGGTCTCTCTGCATTGAAAGGGGGCACACTATACCTTAATTACTGAAGGCCCCTTTCACACTTTTGCGACCTCAAAGTCACGCAATTTTTTACAGCGTTTTTTGCCGTAAAGCAATGCCTATTACATTTTTCTATTTGCGCCCCCCTAAAAAAATTATGAGCACCAGCCGCCACTGATTTTGACTGTCACACAAATTACCTTTCACTTTTTGCCATGTTCAACCAATCAATATGGGCTCTTCTCACTTACAATCAAAGAATCAGAGAATGGTAAAAACAGGCAGTTGGGTCCAATGTTAATTTTGTTGACTAAAATATATTCATCGACTAAATTAATACTATTTTAGTCTACTAAAATACGATTAAAACTAAAACAATTAAGATGACTAAAATATGATTAAAACTAAAATGGCATTTTAGTCAAAAGACTGTGACTAAAACTAAATTGAAATTTGACAACAAAATTACCACTGCACTTCCACATAAGAATATGTAGGGGGCATCTACTAAGCTGGTAAAAGAAAAAGGCTTTTCCTATTTTTTTCTTGAAATTTAATAATGGTAAAATATTCAGGTAATGTGTACAATTGCTTACAGTCAATAGAGTTTACAGTTTTTTTTTTTTTTTTTTTTTAATTTTCAAGTTGTACTTTTGCACTCTTTAACAATAAAGAGCTATATTTTTGTTTGTTTTTGAAACTTGGTGTCATTTATAAAGACGTTATATATCGCAGCGGCAAAATCTGTGCCATGTTCGAATCTCAATACCGTAAATAATAATATGTTATTTGATTTTTACTCCAGGAGTATATAATGAGTTTGGCAATTCTAAAGAAATGCTTAATTAATGGATTCCAATTTAACTAAACCCATTCGATTTTAGTCGACCCAAAATGTACTGGAGATTTTAGTTGACTAAAATACAACTAAAACTAAATCGAAATTTGAGGTAAAAATTTACACTGGTTGGGTCACAGGTTTACTGCCCCCCAACTGCCAAGCTAAATGTTACCATTTCAACTGAATGGGCTGTACACATGTTGTGTCATGCTTTGGTTCATGGCCCTGGCAACTTTAAAGCGGAGTTCCAGCCACAAAATCGACATAATCAATTTTGTGGCCATCCGATTGCTTTTCTTCACCTGAAAAGGAAATGGATAGTTAGGATTTTTTTTTTTTACTTACCTTGTTATTGTAGAAAGAAATACTAACCTTTCTTGCACTTCCTCCCTCGGCAGCCTCGCCCCGCGCCGTCACTTCCGGTTTGCAATGATTCCTGGGAGCTGAACGTCATCGCTCCCAGGAATCAATGCGACGGCACCGGCCCTGCTCGTCACTTCCGGTGCGACGCCGCATTCCCTGCTAAACAGCTTCTGTGCATGCCCAGAAGCTGTGGAGGAATGTGGCGCTGCACCGGAAGTGACGAGAGGGGCCGTTGCAGGCGCATTCTGGGAGAAGAAGACACGGAAGAGGACGCAGAAGAGGACACGCTGGCTTCAGCTGCCCACAACAGAGATGGCAACGCTGGAGAAGAAATTTTAAAAGTGAGTATTTCTTCTTGCAGGTAAGTACGACCCAGGACAGTACAGAGGCTATCCATTGTGGAATGTACTAGCCCTGACTGTCCCGGGGGTATGTTCATTGAAATTTTTTTTTTGTGGCCGGAACTCCACTTTAACTTGGCTTGCAGAGTTTGACAGGCGGCACCATCTGTAAAACCTCCCCTTTAATGTCCATGGGAGAGCCCCGCAACCACAAGCCAAACACTTGGCTCGAGGTTGCTTTGCAGTATTTTAATAATTAATCCCCCCTTGGGATTTAAAAAATGCAGAACACCAGCCGCTGGCAGCCGCGTAAATACTGCCCTCTAAAAAGCAATACACTGCAGATCACCTAATAGTACGGGAAGGTATAAAGGACTTTCTTGTGCCATCGAATTATCAGCAATACAATAAATGATATAAAACTTGTATTTATTCCAAATACCATTAAAATCAAAATAAAGTAATAAATAAGTAATAAAATAGTGTACACAATGTACATGAACACTTCACAGATGTTATGCACCCTAGCATATAGCAGAAGCCTCTGTTGACTAATCCCCTTAATCAACACATACACCATGTTGTCAAAAGTATTGGGGCGTCTGCCTTTACACACACATGAACTTTAATGGCATCCCAGTCTTGGTCCATAGAATTCAATAATAATTTGGCCGACCCTTTGCAGCTATAACAGCTATTACTCTTCTGGGAAGGCTGTCCACAAGGTTTAGGAGTGTGTCTATGGGAATGTTTGACCATTCTTCCAGAAGTTCATTTGTGAGGTCAGGCACTGATGTAGACAAGAAGGCCTGGCTTGCAGTCTCTGCTCCAATTCATCCCAAATGTGTTCTATCGGGTTGAGGTCAGGACTCTGTGCAGGCCAGTCAAGTTCCTCCACCCCAACCTCGCTCATCCATGTCTTTATGGACCTTGCTTTGTGCACTAGTGTGCAGTCATGTTGGAACAGGAAGGGGCCATCACCAAACTGTTCCCACAAAGTTGGGAGCATGATATTGTCCAAATGTCTTGGTATGCTGACACCTTAAGAGTTCCCTTTACTGGAACTAAGGGGCCAAGCCCAACCCCTGAAAAACAACCCCACACCATAATCCCCCACTCCACAAAATGATTTGGACCAGTGCACAAAGCAAGGTCCATAAAGACATGGATGAGCAAGTTTGTGGTGGAGGAACTTGACTGGCCTACACAGAGTCCTGACCTCAACCCGATAGAACACTTTTAGGATGAATTAGAGTGGAGACTGCGAGCCAGGCCTTCTCGCCCAACATCAGTGCCTGACCTCACAAATGTGCTTATGGAAGAATGGTCAAACATTCCTATAGACCAGTGATGGCGAACCTTGGCACTACAGATGTTTTGGAACTACATTTCCCATGATGATCATGCACTCTGCAGTGTAGTTGAGCATCATGGGAAATGTAGTTCCAAAACATCTGGGGTGCCAAGGTTCCCTATCACTGCTATAGACACACTCCTAAACCTTGTGGACAGCCTTCCTAGAAGAATTGATGCTGTTATAGCTGCAAAGAGTGGGCCAACTCATTTATGAACTATAAATTGTGTAAAAGATGCGCTGATTATAAACTGTGTAAAGCTGCAACCGTAGATCAAAAATGTGGAAATATAATGGTGAAAGTAAAATCAAGTGCACTAAACAAGTGTAATGGTGTTCTTCAAATATAGAACACTAAATGATGTTCAAATCAAAAAGCAAATGATAACTGATGTTTGCACGACAAACAGTTAAATGTATAAACCAAACAGTGTACAAATGATCTAAAGCTATATATGCAATGATGGTGCAAAAAAACACAAAAGTGTACAAAAATTCCAAATAAAGAGTAAAGTCCAAATAAGAATGACAAATGTCCGTGATGAGTGACAAAGCAAGACAACAGTGCTCCAGGTAACAGCCAGAAAACAACTTGATGTGTCTGATGTCCCACCATCGATATAGGTTTGCTTCTTACCAGAACTCAATAGTAAAAGGGCATATAGACAGCCAAATCCAAAGATAAGAACCTCACGTGGAGGAGAGAAATAGGTGAATATCTTCCCACACCTTCCTTAATAGAAGGTAGGTGAGCCTCTTAACAGATGGTCACACAATTGGGGCCCATAGATATTCCCTTGCTGAAGATATACTTCCTCCTCTCTTTCAGGTCTTTCAATGGGCCAGTGATCCCTGGTGGTCTTAGGCTACTCAGGTCCTCAGTATTGAACATAAGAGACAGAAAGCGGCCAATAGTGCATTATCCCCAGAAGATTTCTTCCTGTTGTCTACCCCTACTTGTTCTTCCCAGGGCCGCTGATAGGGGGGACCACCAGCCCTCTTGTAGGGGGCCCGAGCACACAGGGGGGCCCACACAGAGAGGGGGATTAGTGATGGATACAGAAGTCTTCCTCCAGCACCTGAATCTGATCTGTCCCTCTCCCTGCTATCAGCTTTTATCTGTTGAGAAAGAGACAGTTGTCCCTCACTAATCCCCCTCCCTTGTGTGGGCCCCCCCTCCCAGCACTTATCTCTGCTCAGGAGTTTATTTGTAAATTGTAACTTTGTTTCTCTCTCTCTGTCTCTCTGATCACTGAGCTCCAACTGCCCAGCCTGTATATTTTTCTCATCTCATCATCTTTTTTATTTAACCACTTACCGCAAACTGACATTAATTAACGTCAGCAGACTTTGCGGGGTTATACCGGGGTGATGCCTCTAGCTAGAGGCATCATCCCGGTACCGTGGTTTGAAGCCGACGGTCGGCTTTCCGTCGGTAACGACCGATACGGCTCGGGAGCCGCTCGATCGTTACCCGGGGGGGGGGGGGGGGAGGGGACGTACCCCCACCCTCCCGCCGCCTTCCGTGGCTTTGCTCGGGGCTCCCGTCCCACCGGGAGCCCCGAGCACCCAGCCAGCGCGTCCGCCGGCTGGATGGAGTCCCGATGAATGCCGGAAACGGCATCGATCGGGTCTCCGATGACGTAACCCGGAGGCGGCGTCCATGACGTCACTTCTGGGTTACTGTGCTGCAAAAGGCGGCAGTTTTGAAAAACGGCTGTATGCAACAATCCCGTTTTCGGCGTTTTGCATACAGGGAAGTGTAGTGGAGGGGTCTAGGGTCTTTTAGACCCTCGATCCCTCCATAAAGTGTACCTGTCACTACATATTGATGTCACAAGGGATGTTAACATTGCTTGTGACAGCAATAAAAGTGATCAGATTTTTATTTATTTTTTAAAAAACTGTAATAAAGTTTAAAAAAAATAAAAAATAAATAGGAAAAAAAACGTATGCGCAAGTCGAGCCGCGAATGAAATCGCTGTTCAAACCCCACATGTGAGGTATCGCCGCGATCACCAGAGCGTGGGCAATAATTACAAAAAAAGAGCTATACTCTAACTCTAAACTGGTAACCGTTAAATAAATTTAAAGCGTCGCAGATTGAGATCTCTATTGACTGTAGTTTGTCGCCATCCCACGGGGGGGCGCAATTTTAAACCGTAACATGTTGGGTATCTATTTACTCGGCGTGACATCATATTTCACAATATACAAAAAAAATGGGCTAACTTTACTGTTTAGTATTTTTTAAATGCAGTGAAATGTGATTTTTCAAATTTTTTCAAAAAAAATGGCGTTTTAAAGACCGCTGCGCAAATACCGCATGACAAAAAATTTTGCAATTACCGACATTTTATTCTCCAGAGTCTTTGCTAAAAAAATATATATAATGTTTGGGGGTTCTAAGTAGTTTTCTAGGAAAAAATACTAGTTTTAACTTGTAAACAAAAAGTGTCCGAAATAGGGCTGGGGCTTAAGTGGTTAAAGCGGAGTTCCGGGCACAGAAGTCATTTTTCAATAAACATACCCCCGGGACAGTCAGGGCTAGCACATTCCACAATGGCTAGCCTCTGATCTGTCCCGGTTCGCACTTACCTTTTAGAAGAAATACTTACTTATGAAATTTCTTCCACAGCGTTTCCATCTCTCTTGTGGGCAGCTGAAGCCGGCCCGGTCCTCTTCTGTGTCTTCTTCCGCGTCTTCTTGTCCCAGAATGCGCCTGCACCGGCCCCTCTCGTCACTTCCGGTGCGTCGCCCGGAAGTGACGAGCGGGGCTGGTGCCGTCGCATTGATTCCTGGGAGCGATGACGTTCAGCTCCCAGGAATCATCGCGAGACAGGAAGTGACGGGGTGAGCCGCGGCGCTGAGGGAGGAAGTACTCTGAGGTGAGTATTTATGATCTTCAATTACAAGGTGAGTAAACAAAAAAAAAAACCTAACTATCCAATTCCTTTTCAGGTGATGTCTAACTAGCGGAGGGGCACAAAAAAAAAATCGATTTTGTGCCCGGAACTCCGCTTTAACATAGTTTTTTTTTTTAGATTTAGCAGGAATTATGTGAGTTATGTTATATTTGTGTCTGATAATAGTGATTTTGTTGTAATTTTAGCTAAATATATCTTTAATATTTTCTTTTGTTGGGGGGGGGCCTGCCAGGTAGTCTGTCTGTACGGGGCCCCGCGATTTCTAACAGAAGCCCTGGTTCTCCCTGTTATCCATTGAGGATATCAGTCTGCCTGCCCACTGCCACTGCCATGCTGCTGTCCTGAGGAAGGAAGGAAGGAAGGAAGGAAGGAAGGAAGGAAGGAAGGAAGGAAGGGAGGAAGGGAGGAAGGGAGGGAGCGGAGTGTAGAAGAATGCTTGGCACCCGGCACTGGCTGCCTCACTCACTGACTGAGTGTGCAGTAAAAATCCCCTGTAAAAAATAGCAACGCCTAGATGTGAACGGAGCCTAATGTGATGCAGGCTTACCTTTGATTACCTAGATAGGTGCTAGGATTAGTTTGATTTAGTGTTGGCTCACTTTAGTCGAGCTGGGTGTGTTTTGATGAGTAAATTTAGTTCTGCTGACTGAAAAATTAAGTCAGTTCAGTGTTCTCAGCTGCTGCCAGTCTGATAGCTCCCTCTGCTTTCCAGAGAGCTGTGTAAATTCTCAGGAACATAGGTGTGGGGCTAAGCAGATGGCAGTATGAATATTTATGCAGCCCTGGCCAATCTTAGGGAGCAGGACCCTGAATGTATGATGGGAGTCTGTATAATTTCTCTTTTCCTGGAGTGGATTGATTCAGCCTGGAGGGGTTGCTTCCCCACCAGGGCAAGGCTGCCATGTGCTTACTGTTCATGAGGCCTCAGGTGGACGACCTGAAAAGGAGAGGTGCCCTAATGGGACTTTGAGTGAGGTGGATGCAGGGAGTAACCATAAATATATAATAACATGTTTATTGAATCAAAAACATAAGATAAATATATGATACATGTTACAACAACCATCAATGCAGAGTACAGTAGGCATAAAAACATAATAATAAAAATAATAAAAATATCATATCATAAGTTGGAGCTCTACGCGTTTCGTGGGTCTATGTGCCCACTCATCAGGAGTGTATATGGGAATAAGCCTATCTATCAATAAATCAAATAAGTATAATGTTAGTATGCATAATGTTGGCCGACAAGTGTGAGATTTCAACATATGTATGTGTAACCCAAGTGGGGAAATCGCACTTACATGCGGCTGAATGAAAGATGGTGGATAAACGCTACCACATGGTGGGGGTAGTAACCACGTCTGATCCGGGAGCTGACGGGACATAGATGAGCGGCAACAGGATGGAGGGCCAGGTGAGGAAACATAAATGATGGATATGAGATCCTGTATGGTGATATGACACTGGCTGTAAATATATAAGTTTGTAAGGGGGACGACCTGGGGGCCTGGATGCTAAAGTTACAGAGAGCTGACTGAGGGGCTGTCTGCTGAAGATCTAGTCTGGTATTACTGGAGAAAGGTGTCGCTTGGAAGTTGGAAGAAGGAAACAAGCTTTCTCTGGACATTGTGTGAGTGCAGACTGCTGAGAGATCTTAGAGACTTTTGGGCTGATGCCACCCCTCTGGTGCTAGAGAGTCATCTGTGTCTTTGCTAAAGGGGACATTGGCTGGTGTCTTGAAGAGCTTAGTCTACTGTAGTTCTCTGTGAAGGGACACTGCTGTTGGTGTTCTAAAGAAAGATGAACTCTGCTTTTAACTACAACGATTACAAGCCAAGTCCACAGTTTGCTATATGCAAGGACTTCTGCTTCAGCTTTACAGAAAGGAGTTCACTGTCCTCAACTTGTACATAGTTTCTGTTTTTGGAGCATCCAACTCAATTCCCTCAACCCTTTCCATGTTCTCCAAAATTATAAAACAACAAAAACAACACTCTCAAGCCCCGTACACACACGCAGATCGTCGTCATACAAACGTCGGCGGACGAAAGATCTGCCGATTGTATGCGTGTTAGTATGGTGCCTCCGACAGATGTCTGCACACAATCCGCGGACAAGAGTCTTTCTTGCAAACATGAAAATTTTTGTCTGCAGACACCAGAACGGACGATTGTTCGCCTGTCAGTACAGAAATCAGCCGACAGACCGCAGATTTGCAAGACTGGGCATGCTCAGAAAATAAAAAACACAGGGAAAGTTAACCATTACATGACATCACTTCTGCAGTCAGCTGAAGTCTGCGGACAAAATTCTTGTGCTGTCCTTGTGCTGTCTTTGCACTTTTCAACAGACACCGACATCCCGGGGAGAAAAGACGAACATTTGTATGACGACGATCTGCGTGTGTGTACGGGGCTTTAGACTAGTTATTGAGGAAAAGTGTGGCTGAGATTGTGTGCCTGGCTGTGCAATCCACTGGAGAAGAACCTGGGCAAATTTCCAGCAGCTCCTACAGGAATAAGTGCTACATGAGCTACAGTAGCTCTTCCATTGGATTGGACTACACTGGTCAGCCTTTGCTTCCCACATGCATCAGTGAGTCTTGGCTGCCCATAACTCGCCTATTCGTCAGTTTTCCTTCCATGGGCCACTTTTGGTAGGTCCTAAACCAGGGCTGCTGTTAGAAATCACGGGGCCCCGTACAGACTACCTGGCAGGGCCCCCTCAAGAAAATATTAAAGATATATTTAGCTAAAATTACAACAAATCACTATTATCAGACACAAATATAACATAACTCGCATAATTCCTGCTAAATCTAAAAAAAAAAAAAAACTATGTTAAATAAAAAAGTAAAAAAAGTAATAAAAAAAATAAAAAAGAAGATGAGATGAGAAAAATATACAGGCTGGGCAGTTGGAGCTCAGTGATCAGAGAGACAGAGAGAGAGAAACAAAGTTACAATTTACAAATAAACTCCTGAGCAGAGATAAGTGCTGGGAGGGGGGCCACACAATGGAGGGGGATTAGTGAGGGACAACTGTCTCTTTCTCAACAGATAAAAGCTGATAGCAGGGAGAGAGACAGGTGCTGGAGGAAGATTTCTGTAATTGTTGTCCATCACTAATCCCCCTCTCTGTGTGGGCCCCCCTGTGTGCTCGGGCCCCCTACAAGAGGGCTGGTGGTCCCCCCCCTATCAGCGGCCCTGTCCTGACCACTGCAGTCTGGGAACAGCCCACAAGAACTACAGTTTTGGAGTTGCTCTGACTCAGTCATCTACATATTAGAATTTGGCCTTTGTCAAAGTCACTCACATCCTTATGCTTGCCCATTTTTTCTTCTTTCAACACGTCATCTTTGGGGATAACGTGGTCATTTGCTGCCTAATATATCCCATCCACTTTCATGTGCCATTTTAACAAGATAATCAATGTAATTCACTTTACCTGTCAGTGTTTGTATTGTTATGGCCGATCGATGTATACACAAAAGATACCATAAACGTTTCATAATTAACAGTACCATAAAAGGGTTTTAAAAGTGGAAGACGCAAGAGGAGACTGCCTCTTCTCTTAGAAGGTTAGATGTGTCTTTTTTGCCTTCTGGAACTTATAATATACACTCACGGGCCACTTTGTTAGGTACACCTTGCTAGTATTGGGTTGAACCCCCTTTTGCCTTCAGAACTGCCTTAATTCTTCGTGGCATAAATTCAACAAAGTGTTGAAAACATTACTCAGGGATTTTGGTCCATATTGACATGATAGCATCCTGTAGTTGTTTCAGATATGTCGGCTGCACATCCATGATGTGAATCTCCTGTTCCACCACATCCTAAAGGTGCTCTATTGGATTGAGATCTGCTGACTGTGGAGACCATTGGAGTACGGTGACCTCATTTTCATGTTCAAGAAACCAGTTTGGGATGATTTGAGCTTTGTGACTTAGTGCATTATTCTGCGCTGGAGGTAGTTATCAGAAGACTCTCTCCAGTTCCATCACATTCTTCCTAAAGACTGGTCCCCAGAACTGGACCTCATACATAAGATGCGGCCAGACCAGAGTCTTGTAGAATGGGAGAATTATCGTTTTATCTCTGGAGTGAATCCCATTTTTAATACATGCCAATATTCTGTTGGCTTTGCTTGCAGCAGCTTGGCATCGTATGCCATTGCTGATTTTGTCATCTACTAGGACCCTCAGATCCTTTTCCAGCCTATTTTTAGCATTAGTATTTTTATCATGAAATACTTAAAATTTTTCCACATTAAACCTCATTTGCCATGAAGTTGCCCGCCCCGGGACAGATCCTTGCGGGATCCCACTTACCACACCAGACCATTCTGAGTACTCGCCATTTATGACCACCCTTTGGACCCACCCTTGTAGCCAGTTTTCAATCCAGATACTCACTCTATAGTCCATGCCAACAGACCTCAATTTTTAAAGTAAACGTTTGTGGGGAACTGTATCAAATGCCTTTGCAAAATCCAGATACACCACATCCACATACACCACATCCACAGGCCTTCCTTTATCTAGATGGCAGCTCACCATTTTTGTTGTTACCTCATTGCATGCATAGCCCAATTAAATCCATCTTCTTCAGCCTTGGTGTGTAAGAGGGTGTTGCATTGCCAGAAGGGTCATTATCACCAGGAATAAGGGGACCCATACAATATATCAGCAGCTCCTTAAGGGGCGAGTACTATATGTGCCTCAAAAACTGGCACCAGAAACTATTCAATAACACACATCAATGAGGTTCTTTTGTAAAAAAAAATACCAAGGGCATGTTCTCATAACAAAGTCTGCTGAATAGGAAAATTAATTTCTTGATTCCGAATAGAAGAGTTGTAGTGCATTGTGCTGTATTATGGAAGTCAAGCTGATCATTTTTGGAATAACTAACATTCTCTGCCTATAATCTATAATCAGCAGAAAGGGCAAAAGAACTGCTCCAGTGATAAGGTAATCCTAACCATCAAAATAAGGTGCAGCAAGGATCCGCAGTCCAGGCAACTGTAACCAACTTACGACTAAGCGGACGTTTATCCGTGAAACGCGTCAACTACTATGCGTTCATCTCTTGTCTCCGACTATATTATGGATACACTTTGAATTGATTTTATCTTTTGGATACAATAAAACAGATTTTATATTTTTCACCTTCAAGTTGGAGTGCGGCTATTTCTCTCTATACATTATAATCTATAATGCCTTGTTGATCCTCCATGCCAAATATCCATTGTGAATACAGATGTTCATGGGTAGGATAAAATAAATCTGTATATAAAATATATTTGGCAGTTTCCAACCTTTAGGATAGGCAGGAAAGGTTGCTTTTTATATAAACTTGAAAAGAAAAAATTAAATATGGTATAAGTGAGGGCACAGCACTGTGAAATTGTACTACGTTTGCTGCATAATTAGAAAACTGGATTTTAGCTTCAGCTAGTAATTAACAGCGAGGCATAATATCTAGCAGCTAACACTTGTTGTTAACTAAAATGATTTTGCCAATGTACTTCACATCATATATCAGCATATATGGTCATATGGATCTGTCATGTGAGAGAGAAACAGAAAAATAAAAAAAAATATGATTAAAAAGAGCACAAAGAGAACTTGTTACCATAGGGGAACGTGCCATGAATTTTATATAATTACTTTGACCAAATGTTAGCCTGGCATTGCTTTCACGTGCGAGTTAGCGCCCCTCATGGCTGAAAGCCATATTTCCACTCCAAGGCACCTATCCTAGCACTGACTATAGAGACATTTTTAGAGATACCGTATTGAGCATGACTTTTCTCCACCAGCTCTTTTACACAAGTTACATGATAAACTTTACGCTCTTTAACCACTTAAGCCCCGGAGGATTTGGCTGCTCAAAGACCAGGGTCTATTTTGCGATTCGGCACTGTGTGACTTTAACGGACAATTGCGCGGTCGTGCGACGCTGTACTCAAATGAAATTGATGTCCTTTTTTTCCCACAAACAGAGCTTTCTTTTGGTGGTATTTGATCACCTGTGCGATTTTTATTTTTTGCGCTATAAACAAAAAAAAAGTGTCAATTTTGAAAAAATAATATTTTTCGCATTATTTTATATGAAATTCCCAAAAAAAATTTAAAAATCTAAATTTTTGAACATTTTAGGCCAATTTGTTTTCTGCTACATATTTTTGGTAAAAAAAATCGCAATAAGCGTATTTTGATTGGTTTGAGCAAAAGTTATTGCGTTTACTAACTAAGGGAAAGATTTATGTCATTTTTATTGTTTTTTTTTTTAACTAGTAATGGCGGCAATCTGCGATTTTTTTTGCGGGACTGCGACATTGCGGCGGACAGATCGGACCCCTGAATAACATTTTTGACACTTTTAGGGGCACCAGTTACATTACTACAGTAATCAGTGCTATACATATGCACTGTTACTGTAAAAATGACACTGGCAGGGAAGGAGTTAACTTTATTAGTGATCAAGGGGTTAAGTGTGTCCCTAGATGCCTATCAGTAGGTTATACTGCCCCCTACAAGAGTAGGACACTAGGCAGAAAAACATTTCTGGCTATGCCTATGGGCATTCCTGGAGGTTACACCCACTCTCTTCCTGCAAACGATGTCAGTTTTAATCTGCCTAGTCAGGAGTAAGGACCTAGTTCCTTGCTGGGATCTTTGGTCCTGGCATAAAAGTGTTTTTTTATGTAGATAGTTTTTATTAGCTAGCTTTTTTCACCGGATTTTTTTCCTGTGAGATCTACAAGCTATTATGCCGGATCTGGGCGACAGGCTGGATGTTGAGATCCAGTGGTCAGTCCAGCTGGCCAGAGAGCGTGTGCAGACCTTAGCTCCGCGCTGGGTCGGCCGCAATATAGTCCCACTGGACGGGGACTGGTCCTGCGAGTTAAACGTCTCGCAAGGTCGCATACAACAGGGTCTATGCCTGTGACACAGCGTTCCTATTTGGCCGACTTCAGCGGAGAGGGGTCCTGACAGGAGATGGCGCCCGCCTGTGTTCCTGGTACGGTGAGTAAATGTTCCCTCCTCTTCCCTGGCGCATTTTGGGGTGGACGCGGGGCCCCTCCCTGGGACGGTTGGACCTTCACATTACTGGGTTCTTCTCTGTCCTGTTGTGCAACCATCCCCCCTCCCCTCCCCCCCTCATGCAGGGGACTGTTTGGGCCTACCTGTGGCTGGGACCACGTTCTCAGGCCGCATGGGGGGTCTGGGGGTGCGCCGCTCGACTGATCGTGCGGGGGGGGCTCGGTCAGTTCTTTCAGGGCCTACCTGCTGAATGATAGTGTTGGGAGGGCTGGGGGTCCCCCTGTGGGTCCTCGGTTGCCCATTTTCTTGTAGCCTCGACTGCTACAATAACAGCGGCCATCTTGGTACACCCATTTTCGGCCATTTTGCGGTGGATTCTCTGCTGGGAATCTAAGCGGGAGTGCCTGGAGGCGTTTTCCGGGGGGTGGAGCCCCTCCCTTCACCCTGGGCAGCTTCAGTGCTCACTTCCTCTTGGGAGAACTGCTGCTACACATGCAGACGTTCTGGGACTGGCTGATGCATATTGAGACAGTGAGTTCTGGGGGTCTCTCTCTCTCTGTTGGAGGTCTTCAGGATTTGCCTGACCTTCGGGGGGGGTGCTGTAGCGCAGTGGGACCGTTTTTTGCAACAAAAAAAACAAGTAATTTTTTTGTCAATTTTTCAAATTTTGCTAGCGGGTTCTTCTGGTGCACTATGGACCCTGCAGACCATGTGTCCCCACCTGACCCCCTCACAGAGGCCACAGGGCCTTCCGGATCTCAACTGTTCACCAATGCAATTTGGACAGTTCTGGAAGCATTATGTCTCAGGTGGAGGTGGCCTTGAGATTGCGAGGTGCGCAGAAACTATCTCCACCTATCCCTGCCTCATCTGATGTCTCGGATTCTGAGTCTGACTCAGCTGCCGCAGACGTGGGTCTCCCTGCCGGGTCTGTTACCTCGCGCTCTGCTTCCTCGGATAATGAGGATGACATTTCTACCTCCCCTGCCACGCAAGATACAGGCACTGGTGGATGCACTGGTTGTTTCTGTGCATAACACCCTGCAATTTGGAGGATGCAGCAGCGGCAGAGCCTGGGGCGCAGGTTGCGTTGGCACTCACATGCCATCTGGAGCGGAAATGATTTTCCCTTCTCATTTTTTTTTGTTAGCATGCTCATAAAAGAATGGGACCATCCAAGACGTTCTCCTGGGGTGTCTAAGCAGCTGCTAGACGTTACCCGTTTGAGGAGTCTCTGGTAATGAAGTGGACGGTACCACCTAAGGTGGATCCACTGGTCTCCAGGCTGAATAAGGCTAAAGTTTTTCCAGTGGAGGAATCCCTGTCCTTTAAGGACATGGGGGATAGAATGGCAGAGGCTGTGGCCCGCGATCTTTACTCCCTGGCGGGGTCTGCACTGAGAACAGTGTTTAAGATCGCCCTTGGCACGCAGACTCTGACTGATGGGCAGGGGTTCCAATGCTGTGACTTGGTGAGGAGCAAGTCCCTCATACCTTGGGGGAGCTGTTGGACCAGCTGGTGCAGGGGCTGCAAATTGTTTGCGATGCTGCTCTGGACATGACTCCTTTATTGGGTCACCTATCGGTTTCGGCAGTGGTTATCCGGCGTATACTTGGCTGAAGTGTTGGTCTGCGGATCAAACTCCTTAATGGGTCTCCCTTTTCAGGGTGATCGCCAGTTTGGCTCTGCCCTGGATGACATTATATAAGGGTCTCACTGGGGGGGGGGGAGTACTTTTCTTCCACAGGCTAACAATGGTAAGGGCCCTCATCACAGATGGGGTCCCTCCTTTTCGGCTCGAAAACAGTGTTTGTTCGTCCCTCAGGGACAGTCGATGGGGCGAAGTCCTTCAAGACGTCAAGAAATCCTTCAAGAGTCCTTCAAGAGTCCAAGCGACCCTGGTCTAGCAAACAAAAGATTGTTTTTTTTCCAGGCCTGCGGACAAGGCCTACTCGGCCTGAAGGTGCATCCTCATCCATATATGGGATGGGGGGACGTCTTTGCCGGTTCTCGTGCCTGCATCTGGCCCGGATTCCCTGACAGCTGGGTTTCAGGAGGTCATGCGGTTCAGTTGCCAGATCGATTTTCGATCCGTTTCTCCAGTAAGGTTTTCCCTTCCAATGTATGGCTGTCCCCGGATCGCTTGCTGGTGCTCTATGGGGCAGTAGAGGATCTGGTTCAACAAGGCTGGACCTAATGGCCCTGGATGGTTCTGTGCGAATCAAAAATTCAGGATGGTATCGGTTCGCACGATGGTGGCTTCCCTACATCGGGGGGATTCCTGGCCTCCATAGACATCAAAGATGCCTACCTTCACATCTGGTTATGTGCAGGACATCAACGGGTTCTCCGTTTTTTGTCATGGGAGAAGATCACTATCGGTTTGTGGCGTTACCTTTTGGTCTCGCCTCGGCTCCTTGGGTTTTCACAAGGGTGTTGGCTCCGGTCCTGGCGATGTTTTGCGACAGCGGGGTATATCGGTCCTGGGTTTGTGGCTGATCTGCTTCTCCATGCGAGTCCCCTACGGTGCTGATGATGAATTTGGAAGTCACCATGAGAACTCTGGAGGAGTTCGGGTGAGTTCTAAAACTTCAGAAGTCGTCCCTGGTCCCTTCCATGAGACTGGACTATCTGGACCTGACTTTGGACTCGTCCTCAGCCAGGGTGTTTCTCCCTCCAAAGAAACTCTTGAAACTTCAGACTGTGGTCCAGCAGTTGTTGTCAAGCACATGGTCATCCTTTCGAACCTGCTTGCAAGTTCCGGGACTGATGGTGTCGTCTTTCGAGGTGGTCCCTTTCGCTCAATCATTCTCGAGGATCCTCCAGAAGGCCATCCTTCTCACATGGAACTTTAAACTCTCTGGACATTTGGATCCAGCTGAGCCAGGTGACCAGGGAGTCTCTGATCTGGTGGCTTCGGTCCCCTATGCCCAAGCAGGAAATCCTTGCTCCCCTTATACTGGACAATTGTCACCACGGATGCAAGCCTGTACGGGTGGGGAGGAGTCCTCGGCAGGTTCTCTGCTCAGGGAGTATGGTCCCTGGAGGAATCCAGGTATCGATAAATGTCCTGGAGCTGAGAGCTATCCGGCTTTGCCTAGTTCACTGGACTGGGCACCTGCCGCTGTCCAGTGTGCATTCAATCAGACTATGCCACGACCGTGGCTTATGTCATTCACCAAGGGTTTCCTTGCAGCCTTGTAAGTGACAGGCATTCTTCGTTGGGCAGAGAGCCTTGTTCCAGCTCTCTCCCCTGTTCACATTCCAGGTGTGGAAAATTGGCAGGCGGATTACCTCAGTCAACAGGCCTTGGATGCAGGGGAATGGTCCCTACATCCGGGGGTGTTCCAGCAGTTGTGCATTTGTTGGGGCACTCCAGATGTGGATCTGTTGGCGTCGCATCAACAGGATAGTGCAGAGGTTTGTGGCCCACTCCCGGGATCCTCTGGCAGATGGACTGGTGGCACCATGGGGTCAGTCAGTGCCATCTTAAGAGCCTTATAGGCCCCTGGGCAATGCAGTGCACTGGGGCCCCCTGCCTACACAATCACCCACTAGAATATACTACAAGAGAGTACAACTACCTGGAGTATATACCTTACTATACACATATTACAGGGACCAATATATACTACAAGAGAGTACAACTACTACCTGGAGTATATACCCTACTATATACATATTACAGGGACCAATATATACTACAAGAGACAACTACCTGGAGTATATACCTTACTATATACATATTACAGGGACCAATATATACTACAAGAGTCTCTTGTAGTATATAGGATTCCCTGTAATATGTATATAGTAAGGTATATACTCCAGGTAGGTGTCTCTTGTAGTATATATTGGTCCCTGTAATATGTATATAGTAAGGTATATCCTCCAGGTAGTAGTTGTACTCTCTTGTAGTATATAGTGTTCCCTGTAATGTGTATATAGACTATATACACATTACAGGGAACACTATACTACAAGAGAGTACAACTACTACCTGGTGGATATATACCTTACTATATACATATTACAGGGACCAATATATATAGAAAGGTATATCCTCCAGGACAGAGTTGTCTGTCTCTTGTGTCATCGTCGATCATCATCATTGCCAGCCATGAGAGAGTTAAAAAAATAAAATATATGATTCAGCCTGGCAGGCTGTGGGCCGTGGCAGCCTTACCTTTACAACGGCCACTCAGCTGCACAGATGGGAGAAGGTGGGTGGAGGCGTAGCCAGTCGGGACTCGGGTCGAGACGGAGGGAGGAGAGGAGTGAGGAGGACGAGCCGACGAGGAGGAGGATCCTCCTCCGAGTCCTCTGCTGCGGCGCCGTGCATCCTGGGTCTGCACTGCGAACGTCACTGGTTGCTAGATGCCAATCGGGCTGGCCTTAGCAACCAGTGTGCACTGCAGTGCAGACTCAAGCCACGCCCGCCGCAATAAGGGGGAGGGGCCCGGGCCGGCGGACAACATAACGGGGGCCCTAGACCACCAGGGACATGCCACCATCCATGTGGGGCCCCTTGGCAAGTGGGGCCCCCGGGCAACCGCCGGGCATGCCCAGTGGAAAAGACGGCCCTGGGGTCAGTATCCACTGCTATCTGCCTTTCCTCCACTCAAGTTGCTGCCAAGACTTCTTTCAAAGGCCGTTGGCCACC
Organism: Pelophylax lessonae; assembly: GCF_965119305.1. Lineage (NCBI taxonomy): Eukaryota > Metazoa > Chordata > Amphibia > Anura > Ranidae > Pelophylax > Pelophylax lessonae. The sequence goes on from NC_138771.1 coordinate 50,424,355, forward strand.
CGTTCCCTGGTGCATAACTTCTTCCAGGGGGTGGGACACTTGAAACTTCTGGTGCGACCTCCGTCACCAACTGGGGACCTTGATTTAGTGCAGTCGGTTCTTCAAAAACCTCCTTTTGCAAGTATTCGGGGGTTTCCCATGCCTACCTTATCACAGAAGGTGGCCTTCTTGGTGGCTATCTCTTCTGCGCGCAGGATGTCGGCACTAACGGCATTGTCCTGTCATTCTCCCTATATGTTGGTTCATGGAGACAAGTGGTACTTCGTCCGGATCCATCCTTTCTTCCGAAGGTGGTTTGTAGTGTTCACCTGAACGAGGACATTGTATTACCATCTTTGTGTCCTAAGCCCAAACATCCTATGGAACGTGCACTGCATGCTCTGGATATAGTTCAGGCAATCAAGGTGTATTTGGCGACTACTCAGTCTTTTCATAAGTCAGATTCGCTCACTGGGGTGCCTGCATCTGCTGCGACTATTTCCAGATGGATCGGACAGATGGTGGTGTAGGCCTATTCAATTAAGGGTCAGGTTCTACCTTTCCCTGTTTCGGCACATTCTATTCGGGCGCTTGGCGCTTCCTGGGCTTTTTGTCATACAGGCATCTGTGCTTCAGGTTGCAAGGTGGCTATCTGGTCGTCTGTTCACACCTTTACCAAATTTTATATGGTGGATGTGCTGGCATCTGCAGATGCTTCTTTTGGCCGCAAAGTTTTGCAGGCTGCTGTTTGGAGGGCTTTTTGACCTTCCTTGAGGGTGTTTACTGTTTATTTCAGGTGGGCCTCATCTTGTTCTGATGAGTCCTCTGTTGCCTGGTTGGCTGTGTTTAGCCTTGGGAACTTGTTTTTTTCTGCTGTTCCCACCCCACATTTTATGGCACTGCTTTGGGACGTCCCTGCTCATATGCATCAGGAACTGCGTCCGTCAATGAACGATAGAGAAAACTGGATTTTTGACTTACCGTAAAATCATTTTCTCTAAAGTTCATTGACAGACGTAGTACCCGCCCTTTATTTTGAGTTGGGTTGGTGTTACTTCTCTGACACTGCTTTGATACAAAACCGACATCCTATGCAGAAAGAGAGAGGGTGTACCCTCCGGGAATGCCCATTGGCGTAGCCAGAACTTTTTTCTGCCTAGTGTCCTACTCCTGTAGGGGGCAGTATAACCTTACTAATATACATCAGGAACGATGTCCGTCGATGAACTTAAGAGAAAAGGATTTTACGGTAAGTCAAAAATCCAGTTATTTGGTTGGTATAAGATATTGCTGCTTGAGTCTTAGAGCCGGTTCACATTAGCGTGACTTGTCGCAGTCCATTGACAGCTACAGGACCCGTTCTAATAGGAGCGACACAAGTCGCACCGACTTAGAAAAAGGGTCCTGTACTATTTCGGGGCGACCTCGGAGCGACTTGCATAGACTTCCATTATATGAAGTCCCTGCAAGTCGCTCCAAAGTCGTGGTGCAAGGGACTGCACAAGTCGCCCCCAAAGTCGTACAGAGTCGTGTCGCCCCAGTGTGAACCGACTCTTAGTGTCTAAGCATGTTGGTCTGTTAATGATTAACAGCGGTTCTGTTTGGTATTAAAAGGTAAAGTTAATTTCATAATTAAAATTGTTTTAAACCCAATAAAGGGGCCACGGCCTAAACCTTTCCACAATCCTTGTTGTGTGTTTATTTTATATTTTAGGTATGTTCTTATGGTATGATGGGTGTTAATGAGGTGTACAATCCCATGCCTCTAGGTAGCCATATTGCATTGTATTTTCAGAAAATTACAACAGCTGCAGATTGAAAAGTAAAGGTAATTTTTAATAACATTCAATTACAATATGATTTGTTTCGCAATTGTATACGCTATATTATTTTTTCTTTATTTGCTGATTTTTTTTCCCCATGAAAGTGGAGTTACCTTTTAAATTGGCCCTAATATGTGTATGTATGAATGTGAGTTAGGGACCTTAGATTGTAAGCTTGAGGGCAGGGACTAATGTGAATGTACAATATAAATGTAAAGTGCTGTGTAAATCGATGGTGCTATATAAGCACCTGTAATAATGGAAATTATTTGCACAGCAAATCTTTTTTAATAAATGCACTCCTATGTCCCTGCAAGCCTCTGCCCTTAACAGGAACGACATTTACAGGCAATTACAGGGAAAAAAGGATTCATGGGATACTACAAATACACATTTTTAGCAAATACTTGTAACCAAACCATTTAATAAACCTTTTACATTATTGTCAAGTACCTTTAGAGTACAGGTGTTCCTCATATTACATAATGATCATACACTGTCTGCACGAACAACTGACCTTTTTGTTTAAATTACGCTGGGCAGTTGGAAATGTCAGGAGTGCCGAGGACACATGGAGTGAAGAGATATTTGAGGACATTGTCTCCTATGTACATCCATTGCTGTATGCTAAAGTGGGATACACACTATAAGGAAATCAGGGGAACGATTGTTTGCTTTTCCTTGTATAACAGCAAAGTCGGAACCAAGGAAGGGAATAATGTACGAAAAATTCTCATATAACAAAGGCTTTTTTTGTTGTTTATTGTTTCTGATCATGGACAGTCTTTCTTTTCTGATTGTTCTCATGTGGAAATCATATGACAAAGGTACACATTAACCGGTTCTCGATCGCTCGGCGCCGATTTACTGCGGCAGTGTGACTCTCCTCCGTAGACCTAGGTCGGTCGCGTGCCTGCAACTAGGGGGCGAGCGCGCGCCACCGGCGGCGCACTCCCGCCCTCACTCGGCAGCGGGGATGCACGGGCTCCGATTGCTGTCCGACATCCGCAATCGTTCCCCGCTGAGAAAGAAGAACGGTCAGCTGTTGTAAACACAGCTGACTGTTCTTCTCTCTGGAATTATTACAGAGCCCCTGTGATCCTTCTATATAGGATCACAGGTCTCTGTCATCATTTCACGAGCCACGCCCCCCCCACAGTTAGAATCACTCCCCTAGGCTCACATTTAACCCCTTGATCAACCACAGTGTTAATCCCTTCCCTGCCAGTGTCATTATTACAGTAACAGTGCATATGTTTAGCACTGATTACTGTAGTAATATAACTGGTCCCCCCAAAAGTGTCAAAAATGTCAGTTAGGGGTTCGATCTGTCCGCCGCAATGTCGCAGTCCTGGATTCATTGTGTCCCCGCATCCCTGGAGCTGGCTCTGCTGGGAATTCATGATGATGCCCAGAGACCCCACCATACGAAAATCTTGGTATCAACCCTGTTATACTATGCTAAGAAGGCTATAGTTTGTAAGTGGTCCTCTTCTGCTCCACCTTCCCGCTTCGGCCTGGGAGGCTATGGTTAATGCTGCATTGCCACTGTATAGGTTGACTTATATAAGTCGGGGGTGCCCCTGGAAATTTGAGAAGGTGTGGTCGCCCTGGATGCCTGAGTAACTTGTGCCGATCTGTTGTTGTCTGTATGTCCCCCCACACCCCACCCTACCCTATTCCTTTCTCTCCCCCTTTGCCACATCCTCTATTGCGTAGCTCTGTTATTGCCTTCTGTTTGGGTTATGGGGTAACGGGAATTAGGAGATTTAGACCTGGTGTAACTACTGTCGTGTACGTCCGCCATGGAGTTCTCTTATGCTAGCCCTGGGGTTAACCTGCTGCCAGACAATCACTGGAACAACGTTGTATGATTCTATTATTGTACTTGTATACCATTGTCTATCCATGTTATAACAATGTTTATTCAGGTTGCATTCTGTTTTGTACTTTGAGCGAGTTTTGGGTGGAGGAACTGGGCTGCACAGAGTCCTGACCTCAACCTGATAGAACACCTTTGGGATGAATTAGGATGGAGACTGTGAGCCAGGCCTTCTCGTCCAACATCAGTGCATGACCTCACATATGCGCTTCTGGAAAAATGGTCAAACATTCCCATAGACACACTCCTAAACCTTGTGGACAGCCTTCCCAGAAGAGTTGAAGCTGTTATAGCTGCAAAGGGTGGGCCAACTCCATATTGAACCCTACGGACTAAGATTGGGATGCCATTAAAGTTCATGTGTGTGTAAAGGCAGGCGTCCCAATACTTTTGGCAATATAGTGTATATATATATATATATATATATATATATATATATATATATATATATATACATATATATAGATGTAGCACCCTCCTAGGTAGGTGCTAGGCAGGTAAAACATAGTTGCCCTATCTGCTTATCAGGGGAGCCTGATCAGTAGTTAGGCCTGCTGGGTGTGCTCGATGTGCGATTTATGTGGGCTGAGGGAGTATCACCACTGTATCCAATGAGGAGGCTCGTTGAACAGTGGAGGAAACCTGGCCAATGATGTACAGGCTTTTGTACTGTCTCAGTTGGTTTGCACAGAGAGAGGTGCATCCTGGGATAGGGTATAAAAGCCAAGAGCACATGTGGCAGGGGGTCTTTGGGCAGGAAGCCAAGTCCCAGAAGGAGGGTGACGGCTGTCTCCTCCTCTGAAGGTGTGGAAGGTGGTCACTGGTACTCGGCCTAGTGGACCAGCAAAGTGTGGCTGAGCTCAGAGGTACAGTGGAAGCTGTCTGGGGAGGTGAAGGCAGAGCAACTCTGGAAAAACAGTGTCCATGAGTACAGGGGAGCTTGCCAAAGGGTCTGCCCAGGAAGGGGACCACTGCAGTGGCTAGAGTCAGCGGATGGGAGTCAGCACACAGGCAGTGAGAGTAAAGGGGGTGCCACGTTATTAACCCTGGAGAGTATATTAAAGGGGGAATAGTTAATCTATCTTCACTTCAGTGGCAAGGTGAAGCAGCGGCCTTGCCGCATCCTACAGTCAGTTGTCCTCAGGATTTGTGCATAGGTAACTTTGGAGTATCCCACTCATCCCTTCTCATATCCCAATTCTAAATAAAACACAAAAACCAAACCCCCTGGACTGATTATTGACTGAGCCAAGGACTGTATTTGATATTCATCTGCTTTCAGTTGCTAGGGGTAACCCAGGGGAACCCAAGAAGTGTAATTCTCAGCGGCTCCCTAAGGGGCAGTGCTACAAATATATATATATATATATATATATATATATATGTAATGGGGTTTTGAGGGCGCCCCCTAGTGTCTTTGGGGTCCCTAAACCTAGTTAACTCACTATGCCTGACAGGCGGATCCTGAGCCTCCGCTATCTGGGAGCTGGGGTACATGTCTGCGGCAGTGCCTCCACCCAGTGGGGCATCCAGGGTAGGGATGTGGGGTCCCACTGGGAACATACTTGGTGCAACGAGACTGACACAGCCTAACTGGAACTAACTTTATATAGTAAGTAGCAAATGAATCAACATACATGGGAAAATACAATAGAGTAACACGGATAACAATGCAATGTGGATTTTCCTCACCCACCCACTAGCACACCTGCGTCCCACCCCCTTATCTTCACCCTAATGGCCGTTGGTGCACAAGGAGAGTTGGGGCCCTTATAAGTCCTGCTCCGCAGGGTCACTGAAGCAGCCTGAGCTGTGCAATGTCCACTCTGGACCTCAGAGTCTTTACTGAGAGTGAGGAGACAGGTTCCCTGGGGTGATACAGGGAGAGGCTTGGCTTACCCTCAGAAACGCAATTAACCAGGTCAGTCCACTGCAGTCTCCTCTCACTGGATTCACCAGACGTCTGGACTCAGTGCGTGTCTTTGAAAGCAGGTCCCTCTCTCAGCTGGTGTGGTCTTGGGTGAAGTAAGTTCTCTCAGCAGGGTTCTATCTCTGTGCAGCAGTCTTTCACAGCTAGTCACATGTCCTTTCTCTGGCTGAGCATGTGGTAACTTCTAGAAGTCTTCCATGACCTCCTTCCTCAGAGCTGTGCAGGAAGTCCTCCCAGGACATTAATAGGTGAAAATCCTGAGCAGAAGGATAAGAAGAAAATCCAGAGCTGGTGTCTATCTCCCTCAGTCTTTCCTCACACACCACTTCCTGGTCACACTGTGATGATGCCACAATCATGTGACTGAAAAAGCCAAGTCCTGTGATCAATGCTCAATGTTTAATTAACAGCATACTGAGTCCATCTGCCATCTACTGGGCATTTCCGATAATACAGCCTGTGTAACTCTACAGGGCTACATATATATATATATATATATATATATATATATATATATATATATATATATATATATATATATATATATATATATATATATATATATATATATATATATATATATACAGTAACTGAGTATTGTAAAGTGAATACACCCCTCACATTTTTGTAAATATTTTATTATATATTTTCATGTGACAACACTGAAGATATGACACTTTGCTACAATGTAAAGTAGTGAGTGTACAGCTTGTATAACAGTGTAAATTTGCTGTCCCCTCAAAATAACTCAACACACAGCCATTAATGTCTAAACCACTGTCAACAAAAGTGAGTACACCCCTAAGTGCAAATGTTCGAATTGGGCCCAAAGTGTCAATATTTTGTGTGGCCACCATTATCTTCTAGCACTGCCTTAACTCTCTTAGGCATTGAGTTCACCAGAGCTCCACTGGTTGCCTATTTTAGTCCTCTTCCACTCCTCCATGACGACATCACGGAGCTGGTGGATGTTAGAGATTTTGCGCTCCTCCACCTTCTGTTTGAGGATGCCCCACAGGTGCTCAATAGGGTTTAGGTCTGGAGATATGCTTGGCCAGTCCATCACCTTTACCCTCAGCTTCTTTAGCAAGGCAGTGTTTGTCTTGGAGGTGTGTTTGGGGTCGTTATCATGTTGGAATACTGCCCTGGGGACCAGTCTCCGAAGGTAGGGGATCATGCTCTGCTTCAGTATGTCACAGTACATGTTGGCATTCGTGGTTCCCTCAATGAACTATAGCTCCCCAGTGCCATCAGCACTCATGCAGCCCCAGACCATGACACTCCCACCACCATGCTTGACTGTAGGCAAGACACACTTGTCTTTATACTCCTCACCTGGTTGCTACCACACACACTTGCCACCAGCTTAATAAAATAAGTTTATCTTGGCCTCATCATATCACAGGACATGGTTCCAGTAATCCATGTCCTTAGTCTGCTTGTTTTCAGCAAACTGTTTGCAGGCTTTCTTGTGCATCATCTTTAGAAGAGGCTTCCTTCTGGGACGACAGCCATGCAAACCTCTTTGATGCAGTGTGCAGCGTATGGTCTGAGCACTGACAAGCTGACCCCCCCACCCCACCCCTTCAACCTCTGCAGCAATGCTGGCAGCACTTATACATCTATTTCCCAAAGACAACTTCTGGATATGACGCTGAGAACATGCACTCAACTTCCTTGGTCAACCATGTCGTGGCCTGTTCTGAGTGGAACCTGCCCTGTTAAACTACTGTATGGTCTTGGCCACCATGCTGCAGCTCAGTTTTAGGGTCCTGGCAATCTTCTTATAGCCCAGGCCATCTTCATGTAGAGCAACAATTATTTTTTTCAGATGCTTTAGAGAGTTCTTTGACATGCTCTTGGATACGGAATTGGCTTAAAGGGCGTGTCCAAAGAGTGGTAATAAACAGCGCATACTCAGACTGGTCTGAGGTAGTAAGCGGGGTGCCCCAGGGCTCAGTCCTGGGACCAACCTTGTTCAATTTATTCATAAACAACATTGAGGTCGGGATCAGTAGTTCGATATCAGTTTTTGCAGATGACACAAAATTGGCCAGAGCAATAACTGCACAGCATGAAGCAGATATCCTACAGAATGACCTGGACAAAATTACAGAGTGGGCAACGACATGGCAAATGAGGTTTAACGTGGAGAAGTGTAAGGTTTTGCACTTGGGGACTAAAAACATAAAAGCACAATACACGTTAGGAGGGGAACCCTTGGGGGACTCAAAAATGGAGAAGGATCTGGGAGTCTTGGTTGATGATAGATTAGGCAACAGCATGCAATGTCAAGCGGCAGCTGCCAAAGCCAGCAGAATATTGGCATGCATAAAGAAAGGGATGTATTCCAGAGATAAGACTATAATCCTTCCACTTTATAAAACTCTGGTCCGACCGCATCTGGAGTATTCTGTCCAGTTCTGGTCGCCAGTCCTCAGGAGGGATGTGTTGGAGCTGGAGAGAGTCCAGAGAAGGGCAACTAAACTAATTAGGGGATTGGAGGACCTTGACTATGAAGAGCGTCTACAATCGCTCGATTTATTCTCCCTGGAGAAGAGACGTCTGAGGGGGGACATGATAGCAATTTATAAATATCTTAATGGGGATCCCAGCTTAGAAAAAAAGCTGTTCATTCGAAGGGATTGCATGAGGACTCGAGGGCATACAATGCGATTAGAGGAGAAGCGTTTTAACCTCAGGCAACGTGGGGGGTTCTTTACTGTTAGGGCTACAAGATTGTGGAATTCTCTACCACAAGAGGTGGTTTCTGCGGGTAGTATGGTGGCTTTCAAAAGACTCTTAGACGTACATCTCAAGGATCAGAACATTCAGGGCTATGTGAGATGATTACAGCCACACACACCTACACAGGTTGAACTGGATGGACTATTGTCTTTATTCAACCTCACCTACTATGTAACTATGTAACTATGTGACATGAGGTGTCATGCTTAACTTCCAGTGACCAGTATGAGAGAGTGAGAGCGATAACACCACATTTAACACACTTGCTCCCCATTCACATCTGAGATCTTGTAACAATAACGAGTCACATGACACCGGGGAGGGAAAATGGCTAATTGGGCCCAATTTGGAAATTTTCACTTAGGGGTGTACTTACATTTGTTGCCAGCAGTTTAGACATTAATGGCTGTGTTGAGTTATTTTGAGGGGACAGCTAATTTACACTGTTCTACAAGCGGCACATTCACTACTTTACAAAAATGTGAGGGGTGTACTCACTTTTGTGAGATACTGTATATACATATATATATATATATATATATATAAGCAGTCAGGGTTTGGGGCACCAAGTGGGTTTTTTTTACCACCCAACATATATAGACAAGCAGTTACATTGCAGCAGTGTTGGACCTTGCTTAAACCACAGCAAGTCTATGACTAAGAAAATCCTACTAAGTAGTTAATTATGAATACATATATTCCTGTGAAAGAGGACAGTGGGGGATAGTGGTTGTAGAAATGAAAATAAAGATATAAAAACCCCGTAGAAAGGTTGACAAAAGGTTACTAATGGAATCAGAAATAGAAAGACTGAAAACAAAATGTGATTTTTTAGAGACATGCAGCCTTGAAAAGAATTGAGTTAATGGAAGTCAAGAAGCCCCACAACACCAAACCCATAGCGGGAGTAGTCAGCCCCTCTATTCAGCTGTCAGCTTTACCAAACACATGCCCGGTCCTTGACAGGGCTTAGGAAACTTCTGTGACACTTGAAAAGAATGTAATTCTTCTTATAGTTTGTTATAAAAATATATGTTTTTAGTTCTCTTTACTGGAGGTGATTCATTGCTTCTCAGCTACTTATAGAGAAAAATGTGTCAAATGTTCTATCACAATTTAATATTTATCAGAGGGTGCTTTAACCACTTCTGGACTGGCCACCCCATATATCCTGCGGCAGGGCGGATTGGCTGTGCAAGATCACGTACTGGTACGTGATTTTGTGCATGGGCTCTCTGAGGCGGGCACACGCCACCGCCGGAGCACTGCTCCACCAGTGATTAGAGACAGAGGGAGCCAATCAGCGGGTCCGATGGTGCAGGAGAATGACAGGACGGCGGTCTGCCTTTGCAAACAAGGCAGATCGCTGTTCTGTCACAGAGGAAGAGAGAGATCCTATGTTTCAGCTAAGCCAAAACACCCCTAGTGTTAGCCACTTCCGGACCACCCACCGCATATATCCTGCGGCAGGGCGGCTCGGCTGTGCAAAATCACGTACTGATATTTGTGCATGGGCTCTCAGAGGCGCATGCGCACGCCACTGGGGCGCTGCTCCAGCTGTGATTAGACGCAGCGGGAGCCAATCAGCTGGTCCCACCGGCCACTCGCGATCGTGCAGGAGAATGACAGAACGGCGGTCTGCCTTTGCAAACAAAGCAGATCGCTGTCCTGTCTCAGAGGAAGAGTGAGATCTTGTGTTTAACCACTTTGAGGATTTTGCTGTCTTCCGTCCAGGCCACTTTTTGCGATTCGGCGCTGTGCGACTTCAACTGACAATTGCGCGGTCGTGCGATGCCGTACCCAAACGAAATTTACGTCCTTTTTTTCCCACAAACAGAGCTTTCTTTTGGTGGTATTTGATCACCTGTGCGATTTTTACTTTTTGCGCTATAAACAAAAAAAGAGCGTTTATTTTGAAAAAATAACAATATTTTTAACATTTTTTTATATGAAATTCCCCCCAAAAAAGATGTAAAAACCAATTTTTTTAAAAATTTTTGGCCAATTTGTTTTCTGCTACCTATGTTTGGTAAAAAAAATCGCAATAAGCGTATTTTGATTGGTTTGCGCAAAAGTTATTGCGTTTACTAACAAAGGGAAAGATTTCTGTCATTTTTGGTGTTTTTTTTTTAACGCGTAATGGCGGCGATCTGCGATTTTTTTGCGGGACTGCGACATTGCGGCGGACAGATCGGACCCTTGACTGACATTTTTGACACTTTTGGGGGTACCAGTGACATTACTGCAGTAATCAGTGCTATATATATGCACTGTTACTGTAAAAATGACACTGGCAGGGAAGGGGTTAATTTTATTGGAGAGGGAGGGGTTAATGTATGCCTGGTGCTTACTGACGTGTAGGGGGGGAGGTGACTGTGTGAGTCATGGACAGATCGGATGTCCAGCTATGCTGAACACTCCGATCTGTCACTCCCTGTCACTATGGAGATCCGCCCGCTGTGTTTACACACAGCGGGCGGATGTCCAGACTCGATCCCCGACGATCCTCCCCTGGCCCGACTCCCGCTGTGAATGAAAACAGCTGGAGCGAGCCTTCGGCGGCGCGCAAGCGCCGCCCAGAAGGGGGAGTGTCTGACGACGTAGTACTACGTCGTCAGACGATAACGAGCCACTCTGCCGCAGTAATATTACTGTGAGCAGAGGTAAAGTGGTTAAGCTAAGCTGAAACACAGATCTCTCTTTTCCTCTAGTCCCCCACATAGTTAGAAAGCACTCCCTCCCGTTGTTCTCTCAGGAATCAGCACAGGGCTCCTGTGTTCCTCCTATTTAGGATCACAGGTCTCTGTGTTGATTCCACAAGCCCATCCCCCTCACAGTTAGAAAACACTCCCCTAGGCACACACTTAACCCTTTGATCGCCCCTGAGTTAACCCCTTCTCTGCCAGTGTCATTATTACAGTAACAGTGCATATTTTTAGCACTGATTACTGTAGTAATGTTACTGGTCCCCCCAAAAATGTCAGTTAGGGGTCAGATCTGTCTGCCGCAATGTTGTAACCCCGCTAAAAAATGCAGACCGCCGTCATTACTAGTAAAAAAATAAATAAATAAATAAAAATGACATAAATCTTTCCCCTAGTTTGTAGACGTGATAACTTTTGCGCAAACCAATCAAAATACGCTTATTGAGATACCAAAAATATGTAGCAGAATACAAATTGGCCTAAAATGATGAAAACATTTGATTTTTACATTTTTTTTATTGGGAAAGTTAGAAAGTTATATAGCAGAATGTAAAAAATATTGTTTTTTTTTTTTTTTTTTTCAGAATTGTCGCTTTCTTTTTGTTTATAGCGCAAAAAACAAAAATTGAACAGGTGATCAAATACCACTAAAAGAAAGCTCTATTTGTGGAAAGAAAAGGACATCAATTATATTTGGGTACAGCATCACCTGACCACTCAATTGTCCGTTAAAGTAACGCAGTGTCGAATCGCAAAAAATGGCCTGGTCATTAAGGGGGTAAAACCTTCCGGTCCAGAAGTGGTTAAAAATTGTCAGTACATGGTGTATTACATGTTGTTCAAACTCACTCACTCATACTCAGTCACTGCGGGGTTTGTTTTCTGTATTGTTGAACATAATGATCCTGCTATTCATTCCCTCCTTGGCTATGTCCTTGCTGCAGCCTGAGATTCTCTGGACCAGCCGTTGCCACATCTACTGAGCATGCTCCAGTTTCAGTTACCTATTAAGCGGTTAATTTCCTCCTTTTGGTTATCTGAGCAGCCCGCATGACTATAGAGTCACATATGTGGGTGTATACACAAGGAAAAATGACAACCCACTTTCTCCCTCCTCCATGACCACTAAACAGCTAAACACAATGATGGTGAGATATTGCATGTTGATGGATGGAGGCTTCACCTCCTTGTAATTCTAAGTGCATACAAACAATAGATGCAGGCTGGGGGGGGGAGGCTTAAAACAGGCTGAAGGAACCTCTCCTTAGATATCCCACACCAGGTTTTTTCCACAAAAATATTAATGATTTGGGTTCATAGACATATTTGTATGATGATTTTTTTTTTTAAATATTTGATATTAACCTCTTCCGGCCCGCGCTATAGCCGAAGTACGGCTACAGCGCGGACTCGAATTTCCGGGAGGCCGTCTTTAAACGGCCTCTCAGTTACAGGCTCCCCGCGCGCTCCCGCGGGCGCGCATCGGGGAAAATCTGTGTTGGCCATGTCCCTTGGACACAGCCAATCACAGATCGTTGTAAATGGTCAATCACAGCGGCCATTTACCACGTGATCGGACCGTGCAATGAGAGATGATCTCATATGTAAACATATAAGATCATCTCTCATCGCCAGCTCTTTTCCTCACACGGAGACTGCAGTGTGAGGAAGAGGAGAGCCCGATCAGCGGTAAGGGGACACAAAGGAATGTAATCAGGGCACTGATCACCAGTGCCCTGGTTACAGAAGAGGGGGAAAAAATGCCACAACTGCCCACAGTGCCCACCATCAGTGCCCCCCATCAGTGCCCATAGTGCTGCCAGTCAGTGCCCATCAGTGCCTGCTCATCTAGGCACTGATGGGCACTGACTAGCAGCACTTTGGGCACTGAGTGTGGGCACTGATGGTGCTGCCCATCAGTGCTGATCAGTGCCACCCGTCAGTATCCATTAGTGCCACCCATCAGTGCCCATCAGTGCCCATAAATGCCGCCCATCAGTGCCGCCTCTCAGTTCCCAGCAGTGCCACCTCTCAGTGCCCAGCAGTGCCACCTATCAGTGCTCATCAGTGCCGACTATCAGTGTTCATCAGTGCCGCCTATCAGTGCTCATCAGTGCGGCATATTAGTACCTTCTCATCAGTGCCACCTCATCAGTGCCCATCAGTGCAGCCTATCAGTGCCCATCAGTGCCGCCTCATCAGCGCACATCAGTGAAGGAGAAAAATGTATTTATTTTCAAAATAACTTTTTTTTTTTCAAAATTTTCTGTCTTTTTTCTTTTTTTTTGTAAGAAATAAAAAAGCCAGAGGTGATTAAATACCACCAAAAGAAAGCTCTATTTGTGTGAAAAAAATGATAAAAATTTCATATGGGTACAGTGTAGCATGACCGCGCAATTGTCATTCAAAGCGTGACAGCGCTGAAAGCTGAAAATTGGCCTGGGCAGGAAGGGGGTATAAGTGCCCAGTAGGCAAGTGGTTAATGGTTTTTTTTAACAGGTGACCAGTAGCAGAGGACTAAAAGCTCCTCCCGCTGATGTTTCCCGGCAGACAGGCTGGGAAAGACCTAGGTCATGTGACAGCTGTATATCGATTAGGAAAAAAAGGTACTTAGATGTTTTTTATTAAAATAAATACAGTGCCATCATTCACATACATAAAGAAAATGGATCATGTAAATTAAACAGTGTGTATTTAGTAACACTTTAAAGGCTAACTACAGAGAAAAAAAATAGCAAACAATCTGCAGCTGCTGTCATTTTTCTGTAAAATCCAATGCAATATGGCAACCTGTTGGCTTTCTTTACACAGATAGCATACAGAACACTCCCCAGATATGTAATTTCCTTCTGTGTGTTTGGCTTACTAATTTTGCCAGAAGTCTCCACTAAGATACAAGTCAGATTTTGGCATCCCCTGCAACAAAAAGTTAAATTTTAAAGAGATACTCCCAAAAGGAAATCACATCTAAAGGTATGGAGACCCTGCAACTTTCCTCATTAGAGCCCTGCAAGTGCAGCAGCTGATTGATAATTATAAAATCACTCCCACTCACATTTACTTTGCACATGGACACAGACAAACAGCTATTTCTTCAGAACAGAAAAAGGTAGGAATCTGCAACAAAAATTGTTAAAATCCCTGCAATGTACATAGATCACCCAGAAGGGATTTTTTTTCCTCAACAAAAGTAGTTACTCTTTAACTATAAATCCCTTATTGATTGTGTGGGTTGTTTACAGTGGTAGTTCCAGCCACTGAATTATGATAGTTTGTTGCTCAGTTATTACATGAGACACCTAAAAAAGAAGACCCATTAACCACTTTACCACCGGAGGATTTTGCTGTCTTCCGTCCAGGCCACTTTTTGCGATTCGGCGCTGTGCGACTTCAACTGACAATTGCGCGGTCGTGCGACGCCGTACCCAAACGAAATTTACGTCCTTTTTTTCCCACAAACAGAGCTTTCTTTTGGTGGTATTTGATCACCTGTGCGATTTTTACTTTTTGCGCTATAAACAAAAAAAAGCGTTTATTTTGAAAAAATAACAATATTTTTAAAAATTTTTTATATGAAATTCCCCCCAAAAAAGATGTAAAAACCAATTTTTAAAAAAAATTTTGGCCAATTTGTTTTCTGCTACCTATGTTTGGTAAAAAAATCGCAATAAGCGTATTTTGATTGGTTTGCGCAAAAGTTATTGCGTTTACTAACAAAGGGAAAGATTTCTGTCATTTTTGGTGTTTTTTTTTTAACGCGTAATTGTGGCGATCTGCGATTTTTTTTGAAGGACTGCGACATTGCGGCGGACAGATCGGACCCTTGACTGACATTTTTGACACTTTTGGGGGTACCAGTGACATTACTACAGTAATCAGTGCTATATATATGCACTGTTACTGTAAAAATGACACTGGCAGGGAAGGGGTTAATTTTATTGGAGAGGGAGGGGTTAATGTATGCCTGGTGCTTACTGACGTGTAGGGGGGGAGGTGACTGAGTGAGTCATGGACAGATCGGATGTCCAGCTATGCTGAACACTCCGATCTGTCACTCCCTGTCACTATGGAGATCCGCCTGCTGTGTTTACACAGGCGGGCGGATCTCCACACTAGATCCCCGACGATCGGGTAAGAGCAGAGGCGATCGCCGCTGCTCCTCCCCTGGCCCGACTCCCGCTGTGAATGAAAACAGCGGGAGCGAGCCTCCGGCGGCGCGCAAGCGCCGCCCAGAAGGGGGGGGGTCTGACGACGTAGTACTACGTCGTCAGACGATAACGAGCCACTCTGCCGCAGTAATATTACTGTGAGCAGAGGTAAAGTGGTTAAAGAAGAAGTAAAGCCAATGATTTTTTTTTTTAGTTTTTTGTTACCTGAAAAGAAAAGGCATAATGTGCTAGTATGCATTGCATATTAGCACATTATGTGACACTTACCCCCAAACGAAGCCCTCGTCGTCCCCGCTGGAGGTGAGGTTTTCATCTCATTCCCTTAACCACCTAAACCTTCCTGACCAGGGCCTATTTTGCGATTCGGCACTGCTTTACTTTAACGGACAATTGCGCGGTCGTGCGATGCTGTACCTAAACGAATTTGACGTCCTTTTTTCCCCACAAACAGAGCTTTCTTTTGGTGGTATTTGATCACCTGTGCGATTTTTTGATCATGCGCTATAAACAAAAAAAGAGCATTGCAAAAATAGCAATATTTTTCACATTTTTTTATATGAAATTCCCCCAAAAAAATGTAAAAATCAAAATTTTTTAACATTTTCGGCCAATTTGTTTTATTCTACATATGTTTGGTAAAAAAAAATCGCAAAAAGCGTATTTTGATTGGTTTGCGCAAAAGTTATCGCGTTTACTAACAAAGGGAAAGATTTTTGTCATTTTTGTTGTTTTTTTTTAACGCGTAATGGCGGCGATCTGCTTTTTTTTGCGGTACTGCAACATTGCGGCAGACAGATCGGACCCCTGACTGACATTTTTGACACTTTTGGGGTTACCAGTGACATTTCTACAGTAATCAGTGCTATACATATGCACTGTTACTGCAAAATGACACTGGTAGTGAAGGGGTTAACTTTATTTGAGAGGGAGGGGCTATGTGTGTCCCTAGGGGCGTGATTCTAACTGTGATTGGCTGTGGCTTGAGCTGTAGAAACAGTGATCAACGGTCCTACATAGTAGAACCGTGTGATCACAGTTTCTACACAGGGGAGAATGACAGGCGGCTTGTTTACACTAGCCGCCTGACTTTCTCCCTCTGCAGTGACGATCGCAGAGTGACTGGCGGACATCGGGTCCGGCGGTCACACGCGCGGGGGGGTCCGTGACCACGCCGGAGCGCGCCTCCGGCAGCATGCGCTCGCTCCCTAGACCCTCACAGGCTAGCGACGTAGATCTACGTCACTTTGCCTGTGAGGGGCTGACTACCGAAGTAAATCGTCGTTAGGCAGTCGGCAAGTGGTTAAACCAGAACACATATTAATTACACAGATTTTGAGGCTAATAAAATGCACACTAGGGTCTTTTCACACGAGCTTTTCGCTCAGCGGACTCCGTTTTGCTCAGCGGGGATCGATCCGCCAATCCCCGCTGAGCAGGCTGATGACAGGTCCGTCTCTGTTCACTGTGCTGAGATGGACCTGTCAGATCCCCGCTCTGAACGTTTTCATTCGATCTGATCCGATCCCCCAGACGAATGGAAAATAGGGTTTCCAGCCATCTGGATTTCACGGACAGGATCGGATAGCAGCGGGTGTCAGCGGACATGTCAGTACTGACATCTGGTGCTCCATAGGAGTGCATGGAGCATCTGATTAGGTCCAATAAACTGAGAGGCGGACAGGATCAAAAAGCCCATGTGAAAGGGGCCTTAAGCCTCGTACACACGCAACGATTGTTGGCCGTGAATTTTTGGCCAACGTCCGATTGGCCTATTATCGGCTTGTTAGTATGATGCTTCCGACAACCGACTGCGACTTTTCGGCCGAACAAAATCTGGTGTGCATGCTATAAAATTTTTGTTGGTCGTCAACAGAACGGCCGATTGTTTGTCAGTCAGTACAGATTTCGGCAGACAAAAATCTGATGAGCAAGACTGGGCATGCTCAGAGAAGAAAAAACACACAGAAAGTAAACCAGCACATGACATCACTTCTGCAGTTGGTTTTTGTTGGCCGAGAAAATTCGTGTGCAGTCTAGAGCACATTCCAACCAACACAACACTGGACAAAAGACGGCCGATCAGTCGGCCAACAATCGTTGCGTGTGTACGAGGCTTTAGGCACTAAGTGATTTTAATTACCACCTTAATCAGCCATAGCACCTGTGTCATTAAAGTGTGTCCTGGTTTAAATGGATGAGGGGGCAACCCTAGCTGGAGGCTGCATCCATCTTCACCCGTCCTCCTTCTGGGTCCCTGGACTCTGGCTGTGCTACTGGCTGGAGCCGCGTGACGTCCCTCCCGAGCATGCGCGCAGGAGCTGCCGGTCACAGCACAGGGCGCTGAAGAAACTGCACTGGTGGCCGTTCCTTCAGAGCGCATGCGCCAATGACATCATCAGCACACTATACTGTAAATATCTCCTAAACAGTGCATGTTTGGTAGATATTTACAGTACCTATAGGTAAGCCTTATTATAGGATTACATATAGGTACAAGTTAGAGAGGGAGGTTTACAACCAATTTAAGGTTGATTTACCAAAACTGGTGAGTGCAAAATCTGGTGAGGCTGTGGTGAGGCTGTGCATGGTAGCCAATCAGCTTCTAACTTCAGCTTGTTCAGTTAACCGGTTGCCGACCACCGCACGACTATATACGTCACTTGCTTGGGAGCCAGGAGGTGCGCTCCCGCCCCGGCTCGTTCCCCAGCAAGTCTGTGCGTGTGACTGGCGGGCCAGATGTCCGCCGGTCACTCGGCGATCGTCGGTGCAGAGGGAGAAAGGCAGGCGGCTGATGTAAACAAGCCGCCTGTCATTCTCCCTGTGTAGGAATGGTGATCATACGGTTCTACTATGTAGGACCGTTGATCACTGTTCCTACACTAGTAGACATGTCCAATCACAGTAAAAAGCACACCCCTAGGGACACACTTAACGCCTCCTTCCCCAATAAAGTTAACCCCTTCCCTGCCAGTGTCATTTTGCAGTAACAGTGCATATGTATAGCACTGATTACTGCAGTAATGTCACTGGTACCCCCAAAAGTGTCAAAAATGTCAGTCAAGGGTCCGATCTGTCCGCCGCAATGTCGCAGTACCGCAAAAAAAATCGCAGATCGCCGCCATTACACGTTAAAAAAAAAAACACCAAAAATGACAGAAATCTTTCCCTTAGTTAGTAAACGCGATAACTTTTGCGCAAACCAATCAAAATACGCTTTTGCGATTTTTTTTACCAAACATATGTAGCATAAAACAAATTGGCCAAAAATGTTAAAAAATTTAGATTTTTACATTTTTTGGGGGGGGGGGGGGAATTTCATATAAAAAAATGTGAAAAATATTGTTGTTTTTGCAAAATTTACGCTCTTTTTTTGTTTATAGCGCAAAAAGTATAAACAAGGTGATCAAATACCACCAAAAGAAAGCTCTGTTTGTGGGAAAAAAAGGACGTCAAATTCGTTTTGGTACAGCGTCACACGACTGCGCAATTGTCCGTTAAAGTCACGCAGTAAAAAATCGCAAAAAAACCCCTGGTCAGGAAGGGGGTAAAATCTTCCGGGGCTTAAGTGGTTAAGCTTTGACAAAAAAAAAAAACTGGAAGCTTACTGGTTTCTAGGCAGAGCTGCACCAGAGTTTTCACTCCCCAGTTTTAGTAAATCAATCCCTTTGTCTGGCTCCTATGAACAGAACGCATTTTCTGCTAAATAATTGTGGCTAGATGTATCAGTAATATACTGAACAGATACATTATTCACTTACATGCAGATTCTGAATCCACAATGTATTTGAAAAAAAAAAAAAAAAATCTGAATATCTAAAATAGTTTAGACTTAAATGATTGTGAACACCAGTATAGCTGTTTTGTAAATGGTTGACTGTATTCCAGTTTTGCTATTCTTTATTGTGAATATGACTAGCAAAAAATATTGGACCAAACACAAAATATGACAAACTCCTCATATTCCCTTGCTCAATAAAATCTTTTTTGAAGGTGTATGTGCCCCATTTTGCATAAAGAATTAAAGGGTTAAATTCTTTGCAACTTTCTGAAATGATGGATAGCACACTAGATGGCGCCAGAAAGCCAGTTTAACATCTTTACATTTTGGATGATGATCTGTGTTGCTCTGTAAAGTTCTCAAAATCTTCCAGATTTGCATAGTAATCAGCTGTACCAGGTTGAAAAGACCGCTCAGACCATTACAGGATTTTTTTTTTTTTTTTTTAATTGTAGAAAGGCAAGAGTGTGGACTTACTAAAGGCAAATAGTCTGTTCACCTTGCAAGAGAATTTTCCCTTAGCTTAGTAGATGTGGTGAACATTCGCTTTGCAAACAAGTGTAAAAAAATAAAATAGCATTTTTGCTTGCAAATAATAGGATGATGGATGTCGGCAGAGCTTCAGCTCATTCACTAAGCTCTGGGTAAATTGCAAAGTGTCACTTCACTTGCAAAGTTAACAGTCTATTTGCCTTTAGTAAACCAACCACATGAATAACAGAAAAGTGGAAAACTTGCACCTTGTAAGCAATGAGATTCCCTGGGGTTGATTTGCTAAAAGCACAAAAAGCGCTGGATTTACCAAAGGCAAATAGACTGTGCACTCTGCAAGTGCAGTTGCTCCAGAGCATAGTAAATAAGGTGGAGCTTCACTTTGCAATGAATACCCAATCATTTGCAAGGAAAATTAAAGAAACAGCATTTTTGCTTGCACATAATTGGATGATGGAAGTCAGCAGAACTTCCACCTCATTTACTAAGCTCTGGAGCAACTGCTCTTGCAGAGTGCACAGTCTATTTGCCTTTAGTAAATCAACCTCATTCTGTTCACTTGGCAAGGGAAGTTGCACTTTTCAAAGGAGTTTTCTGCACAGCTTATTCCTTTTCAATATGTTTATTGAATATTGTAATAAAAAGGACATACAGATAATAAATTAGCCTGCAAGGCCCAAAGGTGTAAATGAACAAGTACAATACAAATAATCTAAACCCTTTAGAGTGGTTTGTGTAATTATATGGAGACAGAGACTATATAATTCAAATTAAATGTATTAGCACAACAAGTAGCAACAGCTTCTTACACCCT
Source organism: Pelophylax lessonae (assembly GCF_965119305.1). Classification (NCBI taxonomy): domain Eukaryota; kingdom Metazoa; phylum Chordata; class Amphibia; order Anura; family Ranidae; genus Pelophylax; species Pelophylax lessonae. Next base: position 50,444,675 of record NC_138771.1, read on the forward strand.
CTAAGTCTCTTGTTGTACAAGGCCCAGGAGATCCCGAACTAGGGGAAGGGAGCATCGCCAGGGCTCCTCCAACCCGGTGGGAGTCAGGCACGCCACCCCCATGGGATCAAACTGTGGACGTGGAGACCCCATCAAGGGTTTGCATCATACAGAGAGGGAGAAGAGAATTCAAGGAACCACTCTCGTGTCTAAAAAAAAAACTCATGAAAGAGAGGGAGAAAAAAAAAGAAAAATCCCCCTTTGTTTGGAAACAAGTGTTTAACCTTCTGAGCACTCCATATGGTAGCATGAGGAGCAGAAAAAGGATTTGACAATTTGAGGAAAAAGAATAGATGAAGAGTTACATAGTTACATAGTTAGTGAGGTTGAAAAAAGACATCAGTCCATCCAGTTCAACCTATGATGTGTGTGTGTGTTTGCTTTTAACCGTACATTGTATACCCCTGTATGTTGTGGTCTCTAAGGTGCCCATCTAATAGTTTTTTGAAACAATCAATGCTCCCTGCTTGTGGAAGAGAATTCCACATCCTTACCGCTCTTACAGTGAAGAACCCCTTACGCATTTTAAGGTTAAACCGCTTTTCCTCCAGTTTTAGTGAGTGGCCACGTGTCTTATTGTATTCCCTTACTCTGAATAGTTTGTTCCTTATTCTAGGGTCGCCAGTACAGTATTTGTACATTGATATCATATCCCCCCTCAATCGTCTCTTCTCCAGAGAGAATAGGTTCAGTGCTTGTAGTCTTTCCTCATAGCTGATGTCCTCCATTCCCCTAATTATTTTTGTTGCCCTTCTCTGGACTTTCTCCAGTTCCAGCACATCCTTCCTGAGGACCGGTGCCCAGAACTGGACAGCATACTCCAGATGTGGCCGGACCAGAGTCTTGTAGAGTGGGAGAATAATCTCTTTATTTCTGGAGTGAATCCCCTTTTTTATACATCCCAGTATTCTGTTGGCTTTGCTTGCAGCAGCTTGGCATTGCATGCCACTGCCAAGCCTGCTGTCTAACAGTACCCCCAAGTCTTTTTCCATCCTAGACTCACCCAGAGGTTCCCCCCCTAGTGAGTAGCTTGCTTTCTGGTTTCTGGCACCCAGGTGCATTACTTTACATTTTTTAACATTAAACCTCATCTGCCATGTAGTTGCCCACCCCGTTATTTTGTTCAGGTCCGCTTGTAAGGTTTCCACATCCCGCATAGAAGATATTGGCAAGCTTAGTTTAGTATCATCCGCAAATACTGAGATTGTACTAGATATCCCCTCCTTTAGATCATTTATGAATAGATTAAACAGGATTGGTCCCAGGACAGAACCCTGGGGGACCCCACTTTCCACCCCCGCCCAATCCGAGTACTCGCCAATAATCACCACCCTCTGGACTCTCCCCTGGAGCCAGTTCTCTATCCAGGTACTCACCTTATGGTCCATACCTACCTTCCTTAGTTTGTACAGTAAGCGTCTGTGGGGAACGGTGTCAAAGGCCTTTGCAAAGTCCAGATACACCACATCCACAGGCTTTCCTTTATCTAGGTGGCAGCTCACTTCATCGTAGAAGGTTAATAGATTGGTTTGGCAAGAACGATTTTTCATAAATCCATGCTGATTACTACTTATAATACCATTTTCATTACTAAAGTCTTGTATGTGGTCCCTTAACATCCCCTCCAAAATCTTGCAGACTACTGATGTTAGGCTGACCGGCCTATAGTTACCCGGGATACACCTCGGCCCCTTTTTAAATATTGGTACCACGTTGGCTTTTTTCCAATCAGCTGGCACCATACCCGTCTGTAAACTATCCCTAAAGATCAAGAATAATGGTCTGGCAATCACCTGGCTGAGCTTTTTAAGAACCCTCGGGTGCAAGCCATCCGGTCCCGGTGATTTATTTATGTTAAGTTTCTCTAGTTTAGTTTTAAGTCTATCTTCTGTTAGCCATGGCGGCACTTCCTGAGGTGTGTTGTTTAGTTTGGCCATACAAGCTGGGTTCGTGTAGCCCCCCCGATTCTTTTGTGAAGACTGAAGAGAAGAAATTATTTAACACTTCTGCCTTTTCTCTGTCCTCAGTGGCCATATTTCCTTTGTCATCTTTTATGGGGCCAATGTGTTCTGGCCTCGCTTTCTTACTGTTTATATACTTAAAGAACTTCTTGGGGTTATTTTTACTCTCCTCCGCTATATGTCTCTCGTGTTCTATTTTAGCCGCCCTGATTTCGTCTTTACATTTCTTATTACACTCTTTGTAATGCTTAAATGCTGCCAATGACCCCTCAGTCTTGTATTTTTTGAAGGCCTTTTCTTTAGCACTAATATGCATTTTTATGTTGGAGTTTAGCCACCCAGGGTTTAGTTTTGCTCTTTTAAATTTATTTCCCTTTGGAATGCACTGGTCAATCCCCTTGTTAAGTATGCTCTTGAAGCACTCCCATTTTTCCTCCGTGTTCTTTGTTCCCAGGGTTCTATCCCAATTGATATTTTCTAGCAGCGAGCGCAGTTTTGGGAAATTGGCTCTTTTGAAATTCAGTGTCCTTATATTACCCCTCTGCTTCCTATAACTGTAATTCATACTGAAACTTATTGACCTATGGTCACTGTTTCCTAAGTTGCCCCGTATTTCTATATCCGTGAGCAGGTCTGTATTGTTGGTAATCAGTAGGTCAAGTACCACATTGTTTCTCGTCGGTGCATTCACCATCTGACCCATGAAATTATCCTGCAAAACATTTAGGAACTGCCTAGCCTTGGCTGAGTGTGCGGTTCCTTCTGCCCAGTCTATATCAGGATAATTAAAGTCCCCCATTATAATGACATTTCCCATCCTTGCTGCCAATCCTATCTGTAAAATGAGGTCCGCTCCCCCTCCTCCCTCTGGTTGGGGGTCCTATAGCATACGCCCAATATTACCTTCCCCACCGTGCCTTCCCTTTGAAGCTCTACCCATAGGGATTCTGCCTCGTCCTTAGCTCCATTATTAATATCATCCCTCATATTTACCTGTACACTGTTCTTAATATACAGACATACCCCTCCCTCTTTTTTACCTTCTCTATTTCTGCGATAAAGGGAATACCCCTGAATGGTCGCCATCCAAACATGAGAGCTGTCAAACCAAGTCTCAGTTATCCCCACAAAATCTAAGTCCTCCTCAAACATCAGTAGCTCCAGCTCTCCCATCTTGTTGGCCAGGCTTCTGGCATTGGTATACAAACCTCTTTATTTTGACCGGTTACATATATCCTCATTTGATGTTTTTAGGCTGTTCTCTTGATTTTTCCCCATACCCACCCTGGGTATAGGAGCTCCGAACACCCTACCGCTAATGCCCCCATTTCTGCCCTCTGAAACTTGCTTTCCACTGGCTAATTCTACATCTGTACCCTCCCCCCCCCCCCATCACCTAGTTTAAAGAGTGAAGAGAGAGAAAGATGAAAAGGGGGAGAAGCCAAGTGGTTTTTAGAGAAAGAAAAGTTAAAGAGCAAGGGGAGGGGAAGTAGGTCTGCCGGAAGGGTCCTTTTGGGAGAATGCCATGCCCGGGCACAGGTGTACTCCAACATAAAGTGCCCAAGGCTCCCAGACTGCTTCAAACCTTCGCACTCTATCCTGAAGTTTAGCAACAAGTTGTTTCTGGGACATGATCCTGGAGATTTTCCGCTTTGTTGCTGATACTGCGACCGAAGGCTTCTTCCAAGCTCTGGCTATCATAATTTTAGCTCTCAAAAACATAAAGAAGATCAAGGTCTAAGTATGTTTGGGGGTTTTTTCTACCCTGTGGTTCAAGAGGGCTATAGTGGGATCCTGAGGAACAGCAACCCCAGTAACTTTCTGTATTAGGTGGAGATATTTGTTCCAATAGCCTCTAATACGGGGGGGGGGGGCAAGACCACCATGTGTGAAACATGGAGCCAACTAGATTACACCCTCTGAAGCACAGGGGAGAAGTATCTGAGCAGATCCTGGCTAATCTGACGGGGACATAATACCATCTAGTGAGTATTTTAACATTCGCTTCTATTAGAGATATGTTCATGATACCTTTGTAGGAGTGTTGGAGTGACTGAAACCACTCGCTCAGTTCCCACTGCATATCCAAATCAGATTCCCAGGACTAAGCATGAGATGGTTTATCTTTCTTGTCAGCCAGGGCAGAATAGATAGTAGAGATGCCTCCCCTCTGATCCATAATTTTGGAACACCATTGTTCATAGATTGTAAATTTGGGAGGGGGGCAGGTTTGTCTAGCCAGATAGAGTGTAGGAATTGAAAAATCTGGGACAGTCTAAGTTTTTCAATCAAGTTTACTCATACAGTATCTGAGAGAAATGGGACCCATTGAGTTAAAGAAGTGTCCTATTCTGAAGAGTCCTTTGTTGAGCCACCAACAAAAGGCTTGTATATTCAAACCCGGGGGAAAGGAAGGGTTATTGAACAGGTGGGAGAGTGGTTTTGAACTAGAAATTAAAGAAGCTTGTTTATATAGAGCATCACACATGGCCAGGGAGTGAGAGAAGGTGGGGGTGTGGACTGTTGGCTTTCATTTAGGTGGACTCCAGAGCAGAAAGTCTATAGTGTGAAGGGGAGCTGCCTGTCTTTTCATAGCAATCCAATCAGGTTTGGGACCCCTACAGTATACTGTGGATATTTAAGCTAATTGCGCAGCCTGATAGTACCACCAACAAAATTGGGTAGGACCCAGCCCCCCTTAACTGTTCAGTCGGTAGAGGACTTCTTTAGGGAAGCAGTAGCCCTCCCTTCCCCAGACAAAGCGGATGATTTTGGACTGAAATTTGAGAAGTAGCGTTTGCTTTATCGGGATGGGGAGGGACCTGAAGAGGTATAGAAGACGTGGTAGAAGAGTCATTTTGATAGAGTTGATCCTTCCCAACCAGGATAGATCACATTGTGCCCATTGTTTTAAATCCTCCTCTAGTTTGTGGAACATGGGGGGATTATTAACAGAGAACAGTTTGTCAATGTTGTGGGGTAGAATAATTCCCAAATAGGAAATGGAGTCAGAGGACCAGGAGAAGGGGAAGTGGTGCCTCAACTGGTCTACTAGCTGCAGACATGGAGATGTTCAGTGCTACAGACTTGGAGACATTTACTTTTAAGCCCGAGATAGAACCAAAATCTTGGAGCAATTGAAATACATTAGAGTGGAGATCAGGGGGGATGTGATAAAGAGCAGTAGGTCACCCGCAAACAACATGCATTTATGTTTCTGGGGACAACACAAGAGTCCCTTAATATCAGGGTGCGATTTAATGGCGACTGCTAAGGTTTCAATAGCTATTGCGAAAATTAGAGGAGATAAGGAACAGCCCTGTCTAGTCCCTTTTTCGATGTCAAAAGAGTTAGAATAATGACCCATCAAAAGGACCTGTGCTTTCGGAGCAGAGTAAAGAGTCTGAATGATTCCCAAGAATTTAGAGCTGAAACCCCATCTTCCTAGTATTTCAAATAGGTAGGGCCAACAGATGGAATCAAAGGCCTTCTGGAGGTCAATAAACAAAAGAAAGCCTTCCTGCGGGGCGCCCCCATCCCAATGGGAGTGTAGCAATGAATTATATCTATGGCTGTCCTAACTTGGTCTGGGCCCTGCCTCCCAGGGATGAAACCCACCTGGTCCTTGTGAATATATTTAGCTATAAAGCTCGACAATCTTGATGCAAGAATTTTCGTCATAAGTTTGAGGTCAATAGTAATAAGTAATGTCGGACGATAGTTACTAACATCACTTACATCTTTCCCAGGTTTGGGAATAACAGAGATATATGCTGAGTTTAAATCACTGTCCAGGGGGTTTCCATCTCTAAGGGAGTTAAAAAATCGAGCCATATAGGAGGGGCAAGGAGGGGCCAAATTTCTTATAATAGACGACTGAAAAACTGTCAGGCCCAGGCGCTGAGCCTGATCTGAGAGATTTAATGGCCTCCAATATCTCCTCTCATGTAAAAGGTTTATCAAGGAGTTCCCTATGGGTTTGTGTGATTATGGGTAGGGGGAGATCGTTAAGGAAAGTCTCCAATTTTTGTGGGGCAAGAGAAGATTGTGAGTCATACAAATTAGAATAGAAAGTCTGAAAGGTTTCCATGATACAGATAGGGTTTTGGGTTAAGTCCCCTGAAGAAGTGCACATTTTGGGGAAGGATAAGGTTTGTGGTCTAGGGCATAGTTTGTTTGCCAATTTAGAACCTCCAGTATCTTGTCCTTCTGTGAGTAGAATTTAGCACCAGTCCATCTAATGTGCTTTTCTGCTGCTGTAGTCAGAGCTAGATTTAATTTCACCTTGGCAGAGTCTAGCTGTGCCAGGGTGGAAGGGGTAGGGTTACCTTTGTGACATTTTCTCAGATCAGGGAATTCCTCATTCAGTTTCCGTATTTCAGCTCTGCGTTCACGTTTCAGTTGGGAAGAAATTTGAATGAGTTTCCCTCTCAGCACTGCTTTATGGGCTGCCCAAAGTGTTGTTGGCGAAACGCTGTTATTGTCATTGTCCGTAAAATATTCCTTAAGGGCTTTTTCTACGATTGTACATTGTAAGGGACACTCAGGAGGGCCTAATTGAGATGCCATTTGAATGGGCCTTTCTCCTGCAAAGAGCATTGGAGGGAAAGTGTCAGCATTGAGTGGTCTGATAGGGGTGGGTCTCGAATTTTGGATGTTATGGCTAGGGAAACAGAGGAAGATCTAATGAAAATATGGTCTATCCTGGCATACGTGTGATGTGGGGCCGAGAAGAAGCCCCTGACATGGGGGTTTAGTTCCCTCCAGATATTTATCATGCCAAGGGAGTGAAGAACCTTCGCTATTTTTATTTTTTGGATCCCCTTACTTGATTTATCCAAGGAGAGATCAAATGTTATGATGGAGTCACTTCCAAAAAGGATGGTGCCCTGTAAATAGGGCTTCAGTGTTTGTGTCATGGTTTCGAAAAATCCAGCTTGGCCTTTATTTGGGGGTGTAATAGGAAACAAATGTATAGATCTTTCCATCGATGGTACCCACCACCAACAGGTAACGACCTTCCGGGTCCTTGAGTATTTTGGAAGGGGAGAAACTTAAACGTTTGGAAAAGCAAATTGCTATTCCGTGTGTCTTGTTTACGGCATTAGTTAGGTAAAATTGGGGGAAGCTCTGGTGAAGGAAGAAGGGGTTGTAAGAGATTGGGAAATTAGTTTCCTGTAGGAGACTAACATCTGTCTTTAGGGTATGATATAATTGAAACAATTTCCGCCATTTTACCGGGAAATTAAGACCCTGTACTTTGTGGGATATAACCTGCATGATCATATTGAAAGGTTTAGAATTAGCCATGGAACAAAGGTTTGGACAACTCAAAATAGAAAAAAAATCTCACCCAGTGAAGACAAGTTGCCCTGCTGAGCAGTGCATCCACCGCCTTTCCAATGTCTCAATCCTGCAAATCGATGTGGGAGGGGTTCCAGGCAGACCATAGGAAATAGAGAGGTTAGAGAAAGAAAAAGAAAAGAGGTATAGACAGGGAAGCAAAAGAATAAAAGACAACAATTAGGGAAACAATGAAACTAAAACCCAGTAACCCACCAAGGTAGCCACTTCCCACCAAAAAAGCCTGAGAATGGTGGTATCCCTGAAAATTAGGGAACATCAATCTGCCACTGAGAGTAAAAACATAAACGCATCAGTGGCAGATAGAGGCGCATTGATCCACTTCGGTCCACCCGCCTAGAGATATAATAGATAACTTCAAATAAACAGAGCACTGTTCCTTAAAACATGGAGGGAATAGGGCCTGAAAAATTGTCGCCAAGCTGCTCCTTAACCCCTTTCAAGCAATCAGACAGCAAAGGTTTCTTTGTTACCCGCCTGGAGCATCAAAGGGGCAACTGCACAGGGTCAATCATAATATTCCGTAGAGTAATGTATCCATTAAGTATAGTGGGTCTCAGAGTTCGCCCCACTAAAGGGGAGAACCCTAGAAGCCACCCTGGATGACATCCCAGCTGTATCTTAACAACAAATATGCCCAAGTATAACTAAGGAAAGGTATAAGAAAAACCTTGAAAATAAGACAAATTAGACTTTGAACTTGTCAAATATTGGGGAATAGAAATTCCAGGCACCTCTTCCTGCCAGACCCCCCCCCCCCCCCAGGAGGAGTTCCCCAAGAAAAAAAAGAGGCAAACTCATGCTTAAAGCTAAAGCTAGCACGAATGGTGGGGAGAGGAAATCCATCTAAAAGGTCAGTTCCAGAAAGTGCAAAACAGGATCCAGTTGTCCTTAATCCAAATGACTTCCTCAGGGAGGTTGAGAGTCCCTTGACCTCTTTGGTTGTCGTTTCTGCCAAATCGGAGTAAGTGGACTGGGATGAGAAGGCTTTTTGGCACATGAGGGACCCCTGGTGGTGGAGGGAGGAGGGATCTCTTGGATAATCAGCCCCAGGTGTAGGAGCAGGTGTTCACCTTAAGAAAATGATGAAAAGCTGTGGGCCTTTGGGAGGTTTAGGCGAAATGGAAAGGACTTTCTGTATGTTATGTCCTATTGTGGCAGAACTTGAAGAAGGGGTTTAAGAGAGCGACGTCTTTGTACGGTAAAGGGGGAGAGGTCCACAAAGACCTGGACCCAATGTCCCTGAATAGTGAGCCTATCTGAATTCCTGGACAATTTAATTACCTCTTCCTTGACAGAGTAAAAGTGGGGCTTAACTATAATGTCTCTCGGTAGACCATCAGATCGCATTGGTTGCAAGGCTCTGTGCACTCTGTCCAATTCTAAACTGTGTTCTGGGATTAAGTCCTTGATGAAGGAACGAATTGCATGGTTAACTTCTTTCACTGATTCAGAGAGTAGTCTGACTCTGAAGTTGTATCATCTTGAATGGTTTTCAAGGTCATCTATTTTGGACATTGCAGTTTCCAACTGATCCTGAATATCCTGTATTCTGGAAGTGTTTTGGTTCATTTTGGCTACAGATTGATCAGCCTTCTTTTCCATGACTTCCATCTATGATCCCAAATGCTGCAGTTCAGCATGGATGGAGGAAGTGATCTGTGGAGCTGTTTGGGTCAGACCCCTGGACAGCATTGTGAAAAAATCAGCTATCATGGAAGGGAAACCAGTAGGGGTGATATGTGGATTGTGGGCCCCCTTCTCACATGCATCTGGGATGGCCAGAACGTCACTCATGGGTGTCAAGAGAGGTCTTCACATGTCCTCCCAATCAGTGATTCAGTAGATGCTGGGGATGGAGCAGCATGAGGCTGATTACTCAAACTGCAGGGCCGGGACAAGGTGTGGGCAGAAGGGGCGGCTGCCTTGGGCACTGTGATATGTGACAAGAGGGGGGCACCTTGAAGAGATGGTGGTGGGGAATTGTGTTGGGAGGGGGAATTTGGAGGGTGGCAAAGGATATGAATTGTTCTAGGAGGGGGAAACTAGGGGTGTGTGCTAGGAATGGTGATTTTGGGGGATTTGTGTTGGGGGTGAAGAGGGGGAGGGGAAGGGGATTTGTGCTATGAGAGGGGATTTGGGGGGCTTGTGCTAAAATAGGTAAAATGGTAGAATTTGTGCTATGAGGGGAATTTTTTTTTTTGGGGGGGGAGGGGGGGGGGGAATTGTGCAGGTAGGGATGATTGGGGGGTATTTATGCTAGGAAGGAAAATTTGAGGGGGAGAATTTGTGCTGCGAGGGGAAATTAGAGGATGTATGCTAGGACTCAGGGGTAATTTTTTTTTTGGAGGGGGGGATTTGGAGAGAGAGAAGATATGAGCTTGGAGGGGGGGTTGGGGGGGATGCAAAGATTTATGCTGGCAGTGGGGTCTTCCGCAGGGGGCAGATTTATTTTGGGAGGAGGGGGAATTTATGTTTGGTGGTAAGAAAACAGATTGATTAGTGTTTTTTTTTTTGGAGTTTGGAGGGGGGGGGGGGGATTTTTGCTGACACATAATGCTTGTGCATCTTGGGGGGGGGCACAGTTTGGTATGTTTGCCCTGGGCTCTAGATGACCTTGTCCCGTCACTGGGTAACTGGATTGTCTCAACCCTGTAACTACCACTTTTGCAGCTGGGTGTGCTAAAGGAAGTTGAAAAATAACAGACTTACTGGCAGGATCACCAGGTGAAAATAAAACTCAAAAGGAAACGAATGCAGCTATCACATCTAAGGCATCATGTACACTGGCCTACATTTACCGTGGCCGCTGGAAAACATACAACGCATCAAAATCAAGATGCGTTTTTGCTGCGTTTCGTGCTTTACCGCGGCTGGCGGTCAAAACATTCCTATCCTGAGCACAATTCTTCTACTGTTCCTGCAATTCTTCATACTTGCATCCTGTTCTCTATGTATTGCTTCCTTTGTGTGAAATTAAAACTGACCATACTAGCTATGAGAGCACCGTGTGGTCAGTTTTCTGGCCGTGCTGGGAACTCAGCCTGCTTTACTCCAATGATCAGACTTGTCCTGATACCCCACTCCTGTACAGCCATTCACTGGAAAGACAAGTGTAACACTGTTTCTTCTCCCCCAGCTCTTATGCAGCTGGGAACAGAGGGAATGTGATTACTTATAAAAAAGGAAAAAAGTGTATGTATCATTTTTTTTTTTTTTATAAATATCTTTACACAAATGTTTGGGTTGTTTTATGAGGTGAAGGTTTACATGTACTTTAACAATTTCTGACAATGCTTCATGTACAGTAGAGCTGCACGATTCTGGCCAAAATGAGAATCACAATTTTTTAGCTTGAAATAAAGATCACGATTCTCTGTGTAACAAAAAAAATTGGGATAATTTTACTGTTACGTTTTTTTTTTTATTCATTAAAGTTTATTAATTGCGTTTGAAAGACTGCTGCGCAAATACAGTGTGACATAAAATATTTCAACAATCGCCATTTTATTCTGTAGGGTCTCTGCTAAAAAAATATATAAAATGTTTGGGGGTTCTAATTACTTTTCTAGCAAAAAAAAAATGATTTTAAACTTGCAAGCAACAAGTGTCATAAAAAGGTCCAGTCTTTAAGAGGTTAAACTTCCTTTCTCCCTGGCAGAGGGAAGGAAAAGATACAATGTAATCATTTTTGTTTATAGTTACTGGGAGATAATGCTGATAGGCATTTGAGGGAGGAAAGATACAATGTAATCATTTTGTTTATAGTTACTGGGAGTTTTCCACAGCTGTTTTCTCTGCTCCCTCAGCTATGCAAAGAATCGAGAATATGTCAGGTTTAGATCGTCAGGGGGGGTGAATCGAGATTGCGATTTTCATACGATTAATCGTGCAGCTCTAATGTACAGTATATTTTTTCAGTGCGATCAAAAGTATAGTAACTGTCACTGTGACACTGACTGCATTCTACCATTAATTAACAAATACAAATCCCAAGTGTACAGTAGTTGAGCCCTATAGATTATCATGGTATCCTGCTGGGGTTTTAGCAACAATGAAAACTGTTTTGTGTCATTTTTAATAATAGGTATTCTTGCATTACAATGCAGTGCCCATGCTGTAACAAAACAGCAAATATTTTAAGCTTTTCATTATTTTTCCATAATAGCTCATTGGACATAATTATAGAGTGTAGGTGACTACATCTTGGGTTCCCATATGCCTTGGAATTGTGTTGTCTTCTAAGTAATTTGTACCTTGAAATTACTATTTATTTATTTTTTTGCAAGAATTAAATCTGAAGTGAGATATAAACTACCATTTATTTTAATCATGTATTCATTGCAAAATCTTTAGGGCTTTTTTTTAAATTGCCTGTAAATGCACCTCTACCGTATATTAGCCTAGGTGGCCATGCACACATGGGTGTTCACAGGTGTATTTACCCATTTCCAGAGTTGTATAAAGCAGTGTTTCTCAACTCCAGTCCTCAGGGCTCACTAACAGGCCAGGTTTGCAAGAAAACTGAAATACATCACAGGTGATATCATTTGCTGCTCAGTGATTGCGGTATTCTAGTCTGCATCTCCCCCAAGGTAATACTTAAAATCTGGCCTGTTAGTGTTCCCTGAGGACCGGAGTTGAGAAACACTGGTATAAAGTACTCGAAACCCATACTTGAGTAGAAGTGCTCGATCAAAAAGTGACTTGAGTAGAAGTACTAAAGTATTGAACATTTTTTGTACTTAAGTATAGCAAGTAGTTTTTTTTTTTAATTTTGCTACTCAAGTACTGAAAATAAAAGTACAAGTACTGTGTTATGTAGCTAGACGAGATAGAAGACGTATTATTAACCACTTTACCACCGCCCACAGTAATATTACTGGGGCAGAGTGGCTCGTTATCGTCTGACGACGTAGTACTACGCCGTCAGACACTCCCCCTTCTGGGCGGCGCTTGCGCGCCGCCGGAGGCTCGCTCCCGCTGTTTTCAGTCACAGCGGGAGTCGGGCCAGGGGAGGAGCAGCGGCGATCGCCGCCGCTCTTCCCCCGATCGTCGGGGATCTAGTGTGGAGATCCGCCCACCTGTGTAAACACAAGCGGGCGGATCTCCATAGTGACAGGGAGTGACAGATCGGACTGTTCAGCATAGCTGGACATGCGATCTGTCCATGACTCACTCAGTCCCCTCCCCCCCCACACGTCAGTAAGCACCAGGCATACATTAACCCCTCCCTCTCCAATAAAATTAACCCCTTCCCTGCCAGTGTCATTTTTACAGTAACAGTGCATATATATATAGCACTGATTACTGCAGTAATGTCACTGGAACCCCCAAAAGTGTCAAAAATGTCAGTCAAGGGTCCGATCTGTCCGCCGCAATGTCGCAGTCCCGCAAAAAAAATCGCAGATCGCCGCCATTACGCGTTAAAAAAAAAAACACCAAAAATGACAGAAATCTTTCCCTTTGTTAGTAAACGCAATAACTTTTGCGCAAACCAATCAAAATACGCTTATTGTGATTTTTTTTACCAAACATAGGTAGCAGAAAACAAATTGGCCAAAAATTTTTTAAAAAATTGGTTTTTACATTTTTTTGGGGGGGAATTTCATATAAAAAAATGTTAAAAATATTGTTATTTTTTCAAAATAAAAACGCTCTTTCTTTGTTTATAGCGCAAAAAGTAAAAATCGCACAGGTGATCAAATACCACCAAAAGAAAGCTCTGTTTGTGGGAAAAAAAGGACGTAAATTTCGTTTGGGTACGGCGTCGCACGACCGCGCAATTGTCAGTTAAAGTAGCACAGCGCCGAATCGCAAAAAGTGGCCCGGACGGAAGACAGCAAAATCCTCCGGTGGTAAAGTGGTTAATATTGTTAAGCAAGCAAAGCAGGAAGGGGACTGCCAGTGCTAAGGTGGGAGGCTATCCACCATTAATAACAGTGTTGGTGGGCCACTTGAGTACTGAAGGAGGTGGAAGCATCTGACAAGTGAAGTGACAAGCACTTTAGATTTGCACACTGGAATTAATTTATGGACTTTTCGTTATAGGTTTACACACTTCAACTTGTTGCACCTGACCTAACTTATATCATAACTTATTTTATTGTGATTTTATTGTCATATTTTATATGAATTTACATTGTGGGAATAATTTGCACTGCATTTAGGCTTTAGCACATGTCACTTTATTTTTGATACTGTGTGGAGTGTGGGCACTGGGGGCAATGATGATAAATATATCTATTGCAGGCACTTTATTAGCACAGCCACTTTGTTAGTAGTTTTTTGATGCACTTTTCACTTTAACCACTTTACAACCGGAGGATTTTGCTGTCTTCCGTCCAGGCCACTTTTTGCGATTCGGCGCTGTGCGACTTCAACTGACAATTGCGCGGTCGTGCGACGCCGTACCCAAACGAAATTTACGTCCTTTTTTTCCCACAAACAGAGCTTTCTTTTGGTGGTATTTGATCACCTGTGCGATTTTTACTTTTTGCGCTATAAACAAAAAAAGAGCGTTTATTTTGAAAAAATAACAATATTTTTCACATTTTTTTATATGAAATTCCCCCCAAAAAAGATGTAAAAACCAATTTTTTTAAAAGTTTTTGGCCAATTTGTTTTATGCTACATATGTTTGGTAAAAAAAATCGCAATAAGCGTATTTTGATTGGTTTGCGCAAAAGTTATTGCGTTTACTAACAAAGGGAAAGATTTCTGTCATTTTTGGTGTTTTTTTTTTAACGCGTAATGGCGGCGATCTGCGATTTTTTTTGCGGGACTGCGACATTGCGGCGGACAGACCGGACCCCTGACTGACATTTTTGACACTTTTGGGGGTACCAGTGACATTACTGCAGTAATCAGTGCTATATATATGCACTGTTACTGTAAAAATGACACTGGCAGGGAAGGGGTTAATTTTATTGGAGAGGGAGGGGTTAATGTATGCCTGGTGCTTACTGACGTGTAGGGGGGGAGGTGACTATGTGATTCATGGACAGATCGGATGTCCAGCTATGCTGAACAGTCCGATCTGTCACTCCCTGTCACTATGGAGATCCACCCGCTGTGTTTACACACAGCGGGCGGATCTCCAGACTCGATCCCCGACGATCGGGTAAGGATCGCCGCTGCTCCTCCCCTGGCCCGACTCCCGCTGTGAATGAAAACAGCGGGAGCGAGCCTCCGGCGGCGCGCAAGCGCCGCCCAGAAGGGGAGGAGTCCAGTCACGTTAATACTACGTGGCTGGACGATAACGAACCACTCTGCCGCAGTAGTATTACTGTGAGCGGTTGCAGAGTGGTTAAGCGCTGTACCCCCATTTCTTTGTTTGTTTCATATTTTCTTTTTAGTGGAAAGATTTGGTATATCAGCTTTTATTTATACATACAGTAGCATTTATTTTCGTATGCGCTGATTTACACATGACATTATACACATTTTTTTTGAGCTTCATGCCATCTACTGTTCTGGCAGTGGTAGATTTTATAATAGTAACGAGTAACTATGCAGCACAAAAATATCGGAGTAGAAGTATTGAAATCATCGAAAAAATGTAGTGAAGTAAAAGTGGAAGTAGGAGAAAAAAATTCTACTCCAGGAAAGTACAGATACCGCCTTTCGGTACTTAAGTACAGTAGTGAAGTAGTTCTACTTAGTTACTATACATCTCTGCCCATTTCAGCTCTTCATGACCAGGCCATTTTTAGCGATACAGCACTGCGTTACTTTAACTGACAATTGCGCGGTCGTGCGACACCGTATCCAAATAAAATTGATGTCCTTTTTTCCCCACAAATAGAGCTTTCTTTTGATGGTATTTGATCACCTCTGCGGTTTTTGTTTTTTGCGCTTTAAACAAAACAATTTTGAAAAAAGAACAATATTTTTTACTTTCTGCTATAAAACATATCCATTAAAAAAAATGGAAAAAATCAAATTTCTTCATCAGTTTAGGTTAATATGTATTCTACTACATGTTTTTGGTTAAAGAAAATCCCAATAAGTGCATATTGATTGGATTGTGCAAAAGTTATACGATAAATGAAAAAGTAAGGTGCTGTTAACTTAATGTGCATCTAAAAATGTGCATAAATTCAAAAAATTAATTTTTAATGAAAATTAATATTTAAATTCTTCCATGAAAACCATAAACTCATAAGATGCATAAAAAGTGAGGCTCTATTACCTACATGTGCATCTTTAACCACTTGCCGACTGCCTAACGCCGATCTACGTCGGCAGTCAGCCCCTCACAGGCAAAGTGACGTAGGGCTACGTCACTAGCTTGTGAGGATCTAGGGAGCGAGCGCGCGCCCCCGGAGGCGCGCTCCCGCTCCCGCGTGGTCACGGACCCCCCCACGCGTGTGACCAGCAGACCCGATGTCCGCCGGTCACTCGGCGATCGGCGGGGGAGAGGGAGAATGTCAGGCAGCTTGTGTAAACAAGCCACCTGTCATTCTCCTCGCTGTAAAGACACTGATCAAACGGATCTAGTATGTAGATCCATTGATCAGTGTCCTTACAGCTCAAGCCACAGCCAATCACAGTAGAAAGCACGCCCCTAGGGACACACACAGCCCCTCCCTCCCAAATAAAGTTAACCCCTTCACAACCAGTGTATTTTTACAGTAACAGTGCATATGTATAGCACTGATTACTGTAGAAATGTCACTGGTAACCCCAAAAGTGTCACAAATGTCAGTCAAGGGTCCGATCTGTCCGCCGCAATGTCGCAGTACCGCAAAAAAAATCGCAGATCGCCGCCATTGCGCGTTCAAAAAAAAACAACAAAAATGACAAAAATCTTTCCCTTTGTTAGTAAACGCGATAACTTTTGCGCAAACCAATCAAAATACGTTTTTTGCGATTTTTTTTACCAAACATATGTAGCATAAAACAAATTGGCTGAAAATTTTAAAAAATTTTGATTTTTACTTTTTTTTTGGGGGGAATTTCATATAAAAAAATGTGAAAAATATTGTTATTTTTGCAAAATTGACGCTCTTTTTTTGTTTATAGCGCGTGATCAAAAAATTGCACAGGTGATCAAATACCACCAAAAGAAAGCTCTGTTTGTGGGAAAAAAAGGACATCAAATTTGTTTAGGTACAGCGTCGCACGACCGCGCAATTGTCCGTTAAAGTCACGCAGTGCCGAATCGCAAAATACCCCCTGGTCAGGAAGGGGGTAAAATCTTCCGGGGCTTAAGTGGTTAAAGTGTCAATGTGCATAAACTTAATAAATATTTAAATTCATACATGAAACATGATAACATAAATGCATATTAAATCATATGATAAGGTGACTACTAAAAATACAAAAAAGTGCTTGAATGCGTAAATATAATGAATTGAAAAAACTCTCTAAAAAATTTGATGAATATATCGTTTTGATAAATATAACAGTCCATAAACCATAAAGGAAAGATGGTTTAATGACCCCAAACACCAACACCATGCCTGAAGAATCACTTCTTAGTAGCCATTCCACCTCGTGAATCAGTTCACACTTACGCTCACCAGAAAAGTCCCAGGTCACTCGGACCTAAACAGCCTTTTTTTTACATTTTTTTTATCTGGGATTCCAATCCAGAAAAAATGCTCTCTCTCCTCTCAGCTAACCGGAATCAATATGAAAGCAAGAGACAGGAACAAATAATAGTGCAACTCCATTTTATTATAGGAGTAAGCATCAACAAACACGCTGCAATGGTTATGCTTACAAAATAATGTGCCCAGACTGGCACCAGTTAAGAAGACAAAACCGAAATAGCACCCTCTGTGCAGCCAGAAGACAGGCTCACCCTTCACCTAACTCTCTGAGGTTGCAGCCGGTGTGCAAAAATTAAAGTGTCTACAAAGTATGGGATATTGTAATGTGATTTTTTTTTATTTTTTACTAGTAATGGCGGTGATCAGCGATTTTTAGCGGGGCTGTGAGATTGCAGCGGACAAATCTGACACTAACCTGTGACACTTTTTGAGGACCAGTGACACCAATAGTGATCAGTGCTAAAAAAATGCACTGTCACTATACTAATGACACTGGAATTGAAGGGGTTAACATCAGGGGGCAATCAAAGGGTTAAATATGCTCCTAGGGCAGTGATGGTGAACCTTGGCACCCCAGATGTTTTGGAACTACAATTGCCATGATGCTCATGCACTCTGCAGTATAGTTGAGTATTATGGGAAATGTCGTTCCAAAACATCTGGGGTGCCAAGGTTCACCATCACTGTCCTAGGGAGTCCTTTCTGAATGTGTGGGAGGTGCTTTGGCTTTGGGAGGAGAGAGATCTGTGTTCCTGCTTAGCAGAAACACAGGATCTCTGTCTCCTCTACTAGCAGAACGCAGTTCTGCCTCCCTCGAGGAGGATTGGCAGGTCCCGGAGGACATCAGGTTTGCTTGACCTGCTGATTGGCTCCCGCTGTGGCCAATCACAGTGGGAGCAGGTTGCCAGCAGCAGACATGGAAGCATGAAATGATGTACAGGTATGTGATTTCCCGCAGAAGAGCCGCAGCCCTGCAGTATATGTAGGTGGAGCAAGTGTTTAAACAGGAGCGTTTATAGGCAGAAAAAATAATGCACCAAAGGAGGACTTTATGGCCATAACTTACAATCGTAAATGCACAAAAATATGCGCATATGCTTTTGGAGTGGAGCCCCCCACCCCCCCTCTGCCCTTTTGGGAAATGTCACAGGTCCCAGGAGGCAGAAGGGCCATTCACAGGGCACAGCATGTATTTTCATGCATAGTAGGGATCTAGCTGTAAAGCCACAAAAAGTCACAGTTGGCTTCCTACAGTTAGCATGGCAGCACCAGGGACCCGAAGACTGGCAAAGAATCGGTCCAGGTGAGGACATTTCTGGATTCCTGAACAGATAAGTGTCCTTTTATTAAAAGTCGGCAGCCACAGTATGTAGCTGCTGACTTTTAACTTTCTTTTTTTTCTTTTTCTTTTTTTTTGGGGGGGGGGGGGGTAGGGGCTCAAGAACTTCTTTAAGAATATTTTTGGAGATTGGAACACTATACAGTCCAACCATTCACCATAAAGTCCAGTTTTTCTATTTTTGGGATGGTGCAATGAGTGTTACCTATAGGATGATTCGACTTCTGAGAAATTAGACAATACTCTTCAAAAATATATATTTGAACAAAATTTGATAGAGTTTAGTGTTACTTTAACACCTTTAGATGCTCTGGAACAAGGGTCTCCAAACTTTCTAAACAAAGGGCCAGTTTCTTTTCTTTCAAACTTTAGGGGGGTCGGACTGTGGCCAGTGGGAGTAGAAATCTTCCTGGCATCAGTAGACGTAAACATCGCCACATTTGGTATTAGGTGGAGGAGTAGTGCCCCATTGTTGGTATCATTAGGAGGAATAGTACCCTATTGTTTGTATCAGTGGGAGAAATGGTGCCCCATTGTTGGTATCAGTGAGAGAAATGGTGCCCCATTGTTGGTATCAGTGGGAGAAATGGTGCCCCATTGTTGGTATCAGTGAGAGAAATGGTGCCCCATTGTTGGTTTCAGTGAGAGAAATGGTGCCCCATTGTTGGTATCAGCGGGAGAAATGGTGCCCCATTGTTGGTATCAGCGGGAGAAATGGTGCCCCATTGTTGGTATCAGTGAGAGAAATGGTGCCCCATTGTTGGTATCAGTGAGAGAAATGGTGCCCCATTGTTGGTTTCAGTGAGAGAAATGGTGCCCCATTGTTGGTATCAGTGGGAGAAATGGTGCCCCATTGTTGGTATCAGTGAGAGAAATGGTGCCCCATTGTTGGTATCAGTGGGAGAAATGGTGCCCCATTGTTGGTATCAGCGGGAGAAATGGTGCCCCATTGTTGGTATCAGTGAGAGAAATGGTGCCACATTGTTGGTTTCAGTGAGAGAAATGGTGCCCCATTGTTGGTATCAGCGGGAGAAATGGTGCCCCATTTTTTGTCACTTGGCAGAATAGTGTCTTGTATTAATGGGAGGAATAGTGCACCAAGGGCCAGATAAGGGCAAGCAAAGGGCTCCGTCAACCAGATTTATTAGTCCAGGGTTCAGTATTTATAATTAGATTTTCATATCACAACATTCTTCAGTCTTCTCAATGGTGTGTCAGGGGCAGGCTAAATGATAATACTAATGACGATAGTCCTATTACACCACCTGCTCTTAGCTTTATCTCAAGTTTCTTTTCACAAAGCTTGCCGAACTTCTTAGCCGAGTAGTAGACCACTGCGTTCCTCGGTGATGACCTATCTGTCCAGGACAGGAAAATTTGGAAAATGTTTTCATGACTTTGATGCAGAGATGGTTTTCAAACAAACTACCAGCACTTTTTCTGATACATGGTTGATGGAGCATGTTTTGTATGTACATTCTGCTTGATTCTGACTTTGATGTCCATGTTGACTTTCTCCTTGGATAAAAAACACATTATTTGGTTTCTTCCAATGTTAAATTCCACCCATTAATGAATTTTTAATTGTGGGCTGAATTATCCTTCCAGCTTCGTGTTGCTTTTCGTAATGGCCTCTCTAAACTCAGTGACAGGAAATCATGTGTCATCCATACATCATTAGATCCAGTTGCTTGGGCCAACCATCGGATATTTGTCACACCTGGCCACATATGAATTTTGCCAAATCTGATAAAAGACAATTTTACTGCCAAACCAGATTTGTAGATAATGAATGTGACTGAAACAAAGGTTGTACAGTGACCATATAATGTAGACAAATTAGTTAATCATCCAGTTACATCTGCAGTCTCATCCATAGTATATATCCTATAGTAACAAATACAATGCTTCTTTGTATATGGAGACCTCTTCTCTTTGTATATTGGAAACAACATATATTACTTTCCATTGTAATTTCCTTATATATATGGGATTATTATCAGTCTTAGGGCTCTTTCACACGGGCGATCCGATCAGATCCGCCTGTCGGTTTTTTAGGCGGATCTGATGGGATCCTCCATGCAGCTCTATGGGGCAGCGGATATCAGTGGAGACACCTCCGCTGACACCCGCTGCCATCCGTATCCGATCCTGTCCGTGAAATCTGGACGGATGGAAACCCTATTTTTCCATCCGTTCAGGGATCAGATCGAATCGGATGAGAGCGGATAGGCGGTCCGCTCTCATCCGATCCCCCATAGAGAGCAGCAGGAGCTGAGACACCTCCCTCTCCGCACTGCAAGCGAAGACGGAGCTGTCATCCGCCGGCTCAGCGGGGATCGGCGGATCGATCCCCGCTGAGCAGCACGGATCCACCTACGGAGGCGTACCGTGTGAAAGAGCCCTTATAAGAAGTCTTTTCATTATATGCAACATCATAAAGCCAAGTATTAGTTTCTGCCAGTACCTGTGAATTTGACTATTTTTCTGGTATCAATGACATTTAGGGTGTAAAGCTGGACATAGATTCTCATTCCTGCAACCACAGGTTGCAGGGAAGAAAATAGTTTATTCCACCATCAACACAGTCAGTGTTGATGGAGGAATCCCTCCCACGGAGCCATTGCGTTCTCCCGATGGGGAGCCTTTCCATGTGATTATTACAGTGATTACACAGTGAAAATCGACATGCTGGTTGTACCCAAGCCGATTGATGGATCGACTTGGGTAAGATCAGCCTGCCCATGCATTGTTCAAATCTTGGGCCGGCCGGTACCTGCTGAACCAGTCAAGATTCGAACCGCCTTTGCTTGGCTTAAGTTACCCACAGAGAAATGATATGCATTATCCAATATATCGGAAGCAGACAATTGCTCCTATAATGCTTTGTCCTCAGGCCCCTTCTATTCTCTATTTACACCTCCCCTCGGGGTCAGTTGATAATCTCCCATGGTTTCCAGTGCCATCCCTGTGCTGTCAACACCCATATCTATCTCTCCACTCAACTCACCCCCTCCGTCTCCTCATGCATCTCTAACTTACTAGTTTACATATTTGCATGAATGTCGCTCCATTTTCTCAAATCGAATTCTTTTAAAACAACATTATTTACTTCCTTCATGCTAGAGTACTGGGGTGAATCCTAGACTCTGACCTCTCTTTTTAGGCCGCACATACTATCACTGTCCAGATCGCGCTGTCTCCATCTTCACAATATTTCCAAGATTGGTTCATCCTTACCAAATGACACCACAAAGCTTTTAGTTCACTCCATTTTTGTCTTCCACTTTGACTATTGTAGCTCCCTCCTTTTGGACCTACATCTGCACAGCAGTGGTGTATTTAGGTTTTGTGCTGCCCTAGGCCTGACTAAACTTGGGCACCCCCTAATTTAAATATGACCCACCCCTTCCTGTAAAGGCCACACCAATTCCTGTTTATGACCCACCCTGTCATTTGTAAACCACAGGCCACAACCAATAGTCTAATAATGCCCATCAGTGTAGCCTCATCAGTTTCCATCCATGCAGCCTCATCAGTGGCCTTTAGTACAGCCCCATCAGTGCCCATTAGTGCATCATATCAGTGCCCATTAGTTCATCATATCAGTGCCCATCAGTGCTGACTTATCAGTGCATCTCATCAGTGCCGCCTCATCAGTGCAGCCTCATCACTGGCCATCAGTGCAGCCTATTAGTGCCCATTAGTGGAACATATCAGTGCAGCCCCATCAGTGAAACTTATCATTGCAGCCTCATTAGTGCCCATCAGTGCAGTTTATCAGTACCCACCATTGCGCCTCATCAGTGGAAATCAAAGCAGCATACTAGTGCCCATCAGTGCAGCCTATTAGCGCCCATCAGTGCAGCATACCAGTGCTGCCTTATCAGTGTAGCCCCATCAGTGAAGCTTATCAGTGCCACCTCATTAGTGCCTCCTGGACCTTGCCCTCTGGCCCAATTTGCCCCATAGGACTGGCACTATACTAAAAGTGTAGCGCAAGCTGGCAGGGACCCTTTTCATGCGGAAGCTGGGAGGAGGCTGTTTTTTTCCGTGTGGGGGGCAGCTTTTTGCTGCCCCCCTTCAAAGTGCCGCCCGAGGCCTGGTCCTTGCTGGCCTAGGCCAAGATACAGCACTGCTGCACAGGCTATTCCACTTTTAGTCTATCGTAAATGCTATATAAAGAGAGAGCTGCGCTAAATTGATATGCCTGCCAGGAAACAGGATGAGAAAACCACAAATACCAGAATCACCCAGTATATAGCAAATCAATCAAACATCGGTGGTAGCCATTTAATTGGTGCAATAATAAATACAAAATAAATACAAAAGTCCATCAAATAAAGAAAGTCCAGTGAGGAATGATTAAGGCAAAGAAGGTATCCAGTGTGGAAAGGAAATCCTTCACCGCTATTGAGTGCACATATCCACAGTCCGTGCCGCATGCATAGGTCTCACACCAGGCTTACCAGAGCTCAATAGGCAATGAGCATGTCACACACTCCATCCACTGTGCAAGCTGGCCGGTATTAGGGGACCCAATCAGCGTAGCAGGGAAGCCTCACTATGTCGCTGCCTCTACCTCCACGATACACTCGCTCCAAATGGAACAGGGTACCCAAGAAAATAACAGCTGCCCCTTGGAGACAACACTCCTTTCCCAGCAAGGAGTGTTGTCTCCAAGGGGCAGCTGTTATTTTCTTGGGTACCCTGTTCCATTTGGAGCGAGTGTATCGTGGAGGTAGAGGCAGCGACATAGTGAGGCTTCCCTGCTACACTGATTGGGTCCCCTAATACCGGCCAGCTTGCACAGTGGATGGAGTGTGTGACATGCTCATTGCCTATTGAGCTCTGGTAAACCTGGTGTGAGACCTATGCATGCGGCACGGACTGTGGATATGTGCACTCAATAGCGGTGAAGGATTTCCTTTCCACACTGGATACCTTCTTTGCCTTAATCATTCCTCACTGGACTTTCTTTATTTGATGGACTTTTGTATTTATTTTGTATTTATTATTGCACCAATCAAATGGCTACCACCGATGTTTGATTGATTTGCTATATACTGGGTGATTCTGGTATTTGTGGTTTTCTCATCCTGTTTCCTGGCAGGCATATCAATTTAGCACAGCTCTCTCTTTATATATCTGATTTAGTGACTCCCACTACAGCTGCTGCTTGTTTGTTTAGGCTTAGCGCGATTATTACTTTTACCTATCGTAAATGCTGTTGCCAGACTCATCCACCATGCCAAGTGCTCAGTGTCCTCCACCTATACCTGCCAATCCCTCCATTGGTCTCAAACTAGCAGAAACATACAAACCCATCCAATTCTGCCCCAAGCTACATCACCATCCTTGTCTCAAAATATTGCCCAAGCTGTTTTCTTTGCTTCTCTCCAGACCTCCCCCTCTCTAGCCTCCCCATAACCTCCTCCCATGCTCCTCTCCAGGATTTCTCCAGAGTCTCCTCTGGAACTCCCTCTTCCAATTCATCCAGCTATCTTCTTCTCTGTCCACCTTCGGGTGATCCTTGAAATTTAATTTCTTTAGGGAAAACCACCTCTCCATAACAACTGGAATTTTACCTTCTTCATCAGCTCATCCACCACAAATATTACCTTTTGTATCACCTGTCTCTCTGTTTAACTTATTAGCTCTCCTATGACTCTTGAATTGTATTGTAACTGTACTGTCTCCCTCTTGTAAAGGACTGCGCAAAATGTTGGTGCCATATAAATCCTATATAATAATAATGTTTAGGTTGTCATTGGCCTAGCAGATAACCAATGTAAAAAGAAAAGCCTATTTCTCCTGATATTCTATTTTTCAGCACAAAGGATCTCTGAAAATCAAATAACAAAAAAAGTTTGTTTATTCATTTTTAGAGGAAGATAACAAGACAGATATGAGTACAGTCTGCGAAACGTTTTCTGTTTGCATTCACAGTTACATTTTTGGACAAGCTTTTGGGGCCTAACCTTCTTCTGCTGGCCCTGAAACTTTGTGCTGATTTAAAGCGGTGTTTCAGCCTCCCCCCCCAAAAAAAAAATTCAAAGTCAGCAGCTACACATACTGTACACATACTGTAGCTGCTGACTTTTAATATTAGGACACTTACCTGTTCTGGAATCCAGCGATGCTGGCACCGCAGCCGATGTTTCCATCGGCTGTCGGGTGCTGCAGCGGCCATTACTGGTAAGGGAACCCGGCAGTGAAGCTTCACGAGCGGGTCCCTACTGCGCATGCGTGAAGCACGCTGTGCCTTTGGATTGACTCAGCGGCGGTGGAAGGAGGAGGGGGCCAAACATCAGAGGGACAGTGCCGCGGCGCCGTCTCCTGGAAGTGGGGGAAGCGTACCTGTCAAAAACAGGTCCCCGTTCCCCCCTCCTCCCTGAAAGGTGCCAAAGGTGGCACCGGAGTGGGGAGGAAGCAAATGAGCGGAAGTTCCACTTTTGGGTGGAGCTCCGCTTTAAAGTGGAGCTAAACCCTCCTATCCTTTACATCCAAGGAAGCTGCCATCTTAGCCTCTGTTTGACCTGCAACTGCCTTGATACTGCACATGTGATCAGTTATGACTCCAGCCATTTGGTGGTTAGACAGTTTGGTTGAGAGCACAAGCAAATGTGACAGTTAGCAATACTGGCATTCCAGGAATGTAACTTCTTTTGAGACCGTTAAATCAATGGGTTTAGT
Organism: Pelophylax lessonae; assembly: GCF_965119305.1. NCBI lineage: Eukaryota > Metazoa > Chordata > Amphibia > Anura > Ranidae > Pelophylax > Pelophylax lessonae. The sequence continues at coordinate 50,469,634 of NC_138771.1, forward strand.
TCTGGTTTAAGGCCTGGTTCACACACTTGAGATAGTTATTGCAGGTGCAGGAATTGCAATCGCAACTATTCGCAGCCAAAACGCGCTGCTCTTTCAAAATGTGCAGGGCTGGCATTCATTCTTAACGACTCCCCCGTGCATCTAAAAATGCACCATGCCATCTCCTTGCCGCTGCATTTTAATACTGCCGCAGAAACCTTTTTCTTGCATGAAACACAGCCACAGCAGCCATTCAAATGAATGGACTGCCGTGCCCACATAAAACCAGATCGCAGAGCCACAATAGTGTGAGCCAGGCCTAACTGATAACCGTTTTCTTTATTTTTACCTGGTGATCCAGGCAGTAACATACTTCCTGTCTAAAGCCCCGTACACACGAGTCGAAATTCGGCCGGGAATTTTCGTTCGATGACCGATCTGCCGATTTTCGGCTTGTTAGTATGATGCTTCCGACAACCGACTCCGACTTTTCGGCCGAAAAAATCCTGGTGTGCAGGCTATACAATTTTTGTCGACCATCAAAACACGTCCGATTTTCGTCTCATTAGTACAGATTTCGATGGGGAAAAATCTTATGAGCAAGACTAGGCATGCTCAGAGAGAAAGAACACTAAAGAAAGCAATTCAACACATGACATCACTTCTGAAGTAGAATTCTGTCATACGGGAAAATTCATGTGCAGTCTAGAGCACATTCCAACCAACAGACACCACTCTGGACAAAAAACGGACGACCGGTCGCAGGAAATTCGTTGCGTGTGTACGAGGCTTTAGGGTGTCTCCACTCTGGATGGAGGAGCAGTGGAGACACCCTTGGACAGCAGCATTGTCTATCTGGGGAAAGGGTAGTGTTAGATGGACTATCAGATTTAGATGGATTTGACTAACAAACTTAAAGCGGAGTTCCGGGCACAAAAACAATATTTTTTTTTTGTGCCCCTCCGCTAGGTATGCCTCACCTGAAAAGGAATTGGATAGTTATTTTTTATTTTTTTTGTTTACTTACCTTGCAATTGAAGATCGAAGATACTCACCTCAGAGTACTTCCTCCCTCAGAGCCGCGGCTCACCCCGTCACTTCCTGTCTCTCTATGATTCCTGGGAGCTGAACGTCATAGCTCCCAGGAATCAATGCGACGGCACCGGCCCCGCTCGTCACTTCCGGGCGACGCCGCATTCCCCTGCTAAACAGCTTCTGGGCATGCCCAGAAGCTGTGGAGGAATGCGGCGCCGCACCGGAAGTGACGAGAGGGGCCGGTGCGGCGCATTCTGGGAGAAGAAGACGCGGAAGAAGACACAGAAGAGGACCGCGCCGGCTTCAGCTGCCCACAAGAGAGATGGAAACGCTGTGGAAGAAATTTTATAAGTAAGTATTTCTTCTAAAAGGTAAGTGCGAACCGGGACAGATCAGAGGCTAGCCATTGTGGAATGTACTAGCCCTGACTGTCCCGGGGGTATGTTTATTAAAAAATGACATCTGTGCCCGGAACTCCGCTTTAAGCCAAAATACAACACTTTTTAAGAAGTTACAGAAACCTTTTTTTATTGTCCTTTTGGGATAAAGGTTTTACATAAATTAATAAAAGCTGATCATTTTATGTACTCCTGTCAGTGTCAAATGTTTTTTCTCAACTTTTCAACTGCCACTTTTTCTGGACAGCTGGTTACTTAAAAAAAGTTAAAAAAATAACTGACTTTGGGGTTGATTTACTAAAACTGGAGAGTGCAAAATCTGGTGCAGCTGTGCATGGTAGCCATTCAGCTTCCATTTTTTTGGCAAAGGTTAACCACTTGCCAACCACGCTATAACTGAGTGATGGCTACAGTGCGGCCTGCCAGTTCTGGGAGGGTGTCATATAAAGTCCTCCCGTGATTGTGCCCACTGTCTGGACACAGCTGGTCACAGATCGGGGTAAAGAGCCAATTAGTGTCTCTTTACCAAGTGATCAGCTGTGTCCAATCCAAGCTGATCACGATGTAAACACGAGCCAATTATTGGCATTCCTTTCCTAAGGCTGGCCATACATGTTCAACTTTTGTTGTACAATTTTCTGGTAGATCTACCACAAACCACATAATGTGAGGTCAAAGCTAAACAACACATTCACTTGTATCTAATTAGGCAGGCCTTCATACTACATACTTGAAGGTAAATTTCAAGAAAATTGGACAGAAAATTGTAAGAAAATTGGATCATGTATGGCCAGCCTAAGGCTGACAGCATGAGGAGAGGAGAGCTGATAACCAGCTTGGGTGAAAGGGAAATCTACACATCAGTGTCCTGATTATCAGTGCAGTTCCAACAGTGCCATCCAATGCTGCCAATGAGTGTCCACCAGTGCAGCCAATCAGTGCTCATCAGAACTGCCAATCGGTGCCCATCAGCGCAGCTAAACAGTGTTTATCAGTACTGCCAATCAGTGCTGCCAATCAGTGCTCATCAGTACTGCCAATCAGTGCCCATCAGTACTGTCAATCAGTGCTCATCAGTACTGCCAATCAGTGCCCATCAGTGCTGCCAATCAGTGCCTCCTTATCACTGCCGTCTATCAGTGCTGCCTATCAGTGCCCATCAGTGCCACCTATCAGTGCCCATCAGTACCGCTTATTAGTGCCCATCAGTGCTGCCTACAAGTGCAGCCTCATCACTGCCTCCTTATCAATGCCCATCAGTGCAGCCTATCAGTGCCGCCTCATCAGTGCCCTTCAGTGCAGCCTCATCAGTGCACATCAGTGAAGAAGAAAAATTACCTGTTTGCAAAATTGTATAACAAACTATAAAAAAAAACTTTTTTTTTTTCAAAATTTTTGGATTTTATATTCATTTAGCAAAAATAAAAAATCCAGTGGTGATTAACTACCACCAAAAGAAAGCTCTATTTGTGTGAAAAAAAAAAAGATTTCATATGTTTTTTTACAGTGTTGCATAACCGTGCGATTGGCATTCAAAGTGTGACAACGCTAAAAGCTGAAAATTGGCCTGGGCAGGAAGGGGGTAAAAGTGCCCTGTAGGCAAGTGGTTAATTCAACAGCTGCACCAGACTTTGCACTCTCCGATTTTGGTAAATCAACCCCTTACTGGCCAGATCACCAGGTGAAAATAAAGGCAAAAAGCTTAAAAAAGAAAATTATATGAGCCACCACATTTAAGAATTGGTAATATAATATTTTCAATTGTTGGTTTCGGGTTTAAGCATAGAGAAAAAAAGAAAGATTTTTCAACGGTAACTTCATCAAACCGATAAAACGTCTACAGCTAACTTTTTTTTTCGAAATTCTTATGATAACCACTTAAAGACCGTTGGCTCTGGTTGGCTCTGTCCCGCGAAATGACGTAACTGAACATTGCTTCGCGGGGGTGCGTGCGCACCCATTCGCCACAGGGGAAGCCGATCAGCGGGTCCGGCGGCCGCGATGTCCACCAGGCACCCTCGATCGCTCCGCGTGGAGACAGAACGGCGGTCTGCTGTTATAAACACTGCAGACCGCTGTTCTGTCAGTTATGAACACAGGGATCCTATGTTCCCCTTATTTGAGAACACAGCTCTCTGTGTTCATGCAGAAAGCCTGTCCCCCCCACAGTTGGAAAGCACCCCCCAGGGACACATTTAACCCTTGATGGCCCCTGGTTTTTTACTTTTTGCGCTATAAATGAAAAAACAGCGTCAATTTTGCACAAATAACAATATTTTTCACATTTTTTTATATGAAATCCCCCCCGCCAAAAAAAAGTAAAAATCTAAATTTTTTAACATTTTGGGCCATTTTTTTTTTTACCATATGTTTGGTCAAAAAAATCGCAAAAAGCGCATTTTGATTGGTTTGCGCAAAAGTTATTGCGTTTACTAACAAAGGGAAAGATTTTTGTTGTTTTATTTTTTAACGCGTAATGGCGGCGATCTGCGTTTTTTTTTTGCGGGACTGCGACATTGCGGCGGACAGATCGGACCCTTGACTGACATTTTTGACACTTTTGGGGGGACCAGTGACATTACTACAGTAATCAGTGCTATACATATGCACTGTTATTGTAAAAATGACACTGGCAGGGAAGGGGTTAACTTTATTAGTGATCATAGGGTTAAGTGTGTCCCTAGGGGAGTGATTCTAACTGTCAAGGGGCGTGGCTTGTGATGTAACGACAGAAACATACAATCCTACATAGCAGGATCATATGATCTCTGCAGTTAGATCAGGGAGAATGACAGGCGGCTTTGTTTACATCAGAGGGAGGGGCTATGTGTGTCCCTAGGGGCGTGATTCTAACTGTGATTGGCTGTGGCTTGAGGTGTAGGAACAGTGATCAATGGTCCTACATAGTAGAACCGTGTGATCACCATTCCTACACAGGGGAGAATGACAGGCGGCTTGTTTACATCAGCCGCCTGCCTTTCTCCCTCTCCACCGACAATCGCGAGTGACCGGCGGACATCGGGTCCGCCGGTCACACGAGCGGAGGGGGTCCGTGACCACGCGGGAGTGGGAGCGCTCGCTCCCTAGACCCTCGCAGGCTAGCGACGTAGCCCTACCTCGCTCTGCCTGTGAGGGGCTGACCGCCGACGTAAATAGTCGTGCGGCGGTCGGCAAGTGGTTAAAAAGAACGGACAAAAAAACTGAACTGACGGTGTGAAAGGACCCTTTGTCATTTTGCCAAGGCACCCCTGAAGAAACCTCAAGGCACCCCAGGGTACCTGGACACCCTGGTTGAAAAACGCTACCCTACACTGATGTTCCTTTTTACAAAGTGTGAAAATTAGTATCGAAAGAAGAAAAGAAATGCATAGCTATGGCAATGAGCGCCCTTCAGCTGTTCCCAGACATACGTCCCAATGCAGAGAACAGAAGGCACTTTTATCATGACGTGTCCGGACAGTGTGACCCCACTTGCTGATACAATAGACAGGTATAGGCTGTGTATTGAGCTATCTGTGTACACATTGTGCGTCTTTTTGGGTTGGTGCTGGAAGCCCAATAACCGAATATTCACAGCACGGTGCTTATAAAAAAACCCTTTTCATACATTGCACAGAAGAACAGTTGTTTGAGGGCCCAAACCTCTCCCCTCCCAACCTCACATCTCTTCCCATCTGGGGAGGCTTGTCTGTTTGAAATATATGGAGGCCATAGTGAAACACAGGCAGTCTTAATGAAAGCGAGGATTGACGACTAGTGTTTAGATGCAGCTCTGGGCTGGGATTCAAATGCAGCTCTGAAGTATGGTCTGTGACTGAACTCCTGTGGGGAGTCAGGGCAGCATATCATCAAGGAGATCTCTGTAACCCGCTGACGCCAGCAGCACTCAAGGGCTGGAGCAACCTTCCAAGCAGAATACACAGACACAGATGTGACCATTATACGTGAAGCTCTGTGTAAACCAAGATGCTTTATTCCTCAATGCATCCAGGAGGAGCGTCTCTTTTTTTTTCTTCCTTTTTCTTTCTTAAGGGCATTGCCGGCACGTCAACTGTGTAGGCTGCCTTCTCGCAGATGCCAATAAATCCCTATGTATTCAAGCAGCGGGAGTATAAAAATGTTTATTTCCCTCAAACAATAAGCAATTAGGCTGAACAAACAGGCCCGCACGTCTTTTTTTTAAGTACCCGTAGACTGTACTGCTTGCTGAGATAATCTGTGTGCTGTTGTCAAGTGCAGTGAATGTGTATTATTCCAACACGGGCTTAGACAACCTGTGGAGCTACAGCTGTTGTGGAGCTGCAAGTCCGGCTTTTCGGAACTTGTAGTACCACGGTTACTAAAGATCCATGGACAGTTTCGAGGCTTTAAAAGCAATGCTTAAATCTGGACAACAATGGAAATCTGAGCCCCTAAGATTGAGGAATTATTAAAACGTTACTAAACCCACAACAGTAAAATTAGTCTGTATATGCAGTAAAGAATGCATAAAGCAATAGAATATTTCAATCAATATAAACCAATTAAAACGTTTAGGAGCACTCCTTATTAATATCTGGATAACACCACGTGTCTTTTCAAACTGTGAGTCATAACAAAGTTCGGCAATCAATTACATGTTGATTTGTTCCAAATTAATTGATCGATAAAAGTGCCTTCTCCACACCGTGTGTGCACCAATTCCCAATAAAAATTGCACTCACCAGAAATCTGGTTAACCAATGCCTGGTATCAATAACTCTAAGGCCCCTTTCACACACTCCGTCTGTCGGACGGAGTCCGTTTTTCTCAGTGGGGGATCCATCTGCCAATCCCCCGCTGAGCAGGAAGATGACAGCTGTGTCTCCGCGCTGTGTGCAGAGACACAGCTGTCAGTTCCCCATGCATCTCTATGGGAAAATCGGATGGGAACGGACCGATCCGCTGGACGGATGGAAAATAGGGTTTCCATCCGTCCAGATTTGACGGATCGGATCGGGTATCAGCAGACGTGTCTACGCTGACATCCGATGCCCCATAGGGATGCATGGGGGGACCGTTCAGATCCGCCAAAAAAACGGACAGGCGGATCTGAACGGTCCGCCTGTGTGAAAGAGCCCTAATAGGGAAATTCGTTAGAGAAGCTCAGGTGAAGGTTGGCTAATCAGATATAGGTACCTACTAGGTATCGACCGATTATTGGCAAAGCCGATATATCTAGGGCCGATATGCACTTTCCCCGATTTATCGGAATCAGCCACCAAGGTGACCGATATTGTCGATATTTCGGGAAAGTGCTTGTACCGGAGTGATGAATGCATCTAGAGGCATCACCAGGTACCGGTGTCCATTGCCGACGGTCGGCTGTCTTGTAATGACAACGGATGTAGCTGAGAAGCCGCTTGGCTGTCATCACAAGGAGCGGGAGGGGACGCCCCCCCCTCCTGCCGCCTTCCCCGGCTCACCCGGGTCTCCTGTCCCCCCGGGAGACCCGGGCAACCAGCCTGGACGGCTGCCGAAGACCCGATCAAAGCCGCATTTGGCTCTGATCAGGTCTCCATGTAAAAATCCGGACGTGATGTCATGACATCACTTCCGGGTACTCTGCGCTAGATTAAAAAAATGACAGCATTCAAAACAGCCAAACTTGGCGTTTTGAATGCTTTTAAGTGCAGCGGAGGGGTTTGGGGTCCTTTAGATCCCCAAATCCCTCCACAAGAGTACCTGTCAAATGATAAAAATAAAAAAAAACATTTTTTTAAATGTACAAAAATATCGGCCGATACTGATATGCAATGGCCAAAATATCGGTATCGGCAACGAAAAACCGATATCGGTCGATCACCAGTACCTACATACCAAAATGTATGAGAAAGCATGTAGGAAGAGGAGAAAAGGGGGGCTAGATGGGGGACTTTAAGGGTACCGTCTAATGACCCATAGTATTGAAAAACAAACTAGCATAATATATATTAAAAATTCCAAAATTTTTATTACACACATGCAAAATTATATAGTACATAGACAAACTGAGTGTACACAGACACTGAGCAATAAAACTGTATATGTATAATTAATATGAACCAACTATCATATCATAGGTAATACCCTCACTGACTACTAATTGTACAGTCAGGTAAATGCAGCTGCTGTGATGCCCAAATTGCCTGACATGTTTTGCGGAGACCCGCTTCCTCAGGGGCGTGGGGTGGTGCAAGATTGATACAGTATACATATACTAAATATAAAAAAAGACACAAAATAGGTGCAAAATACTGAATACGTCCTTGGGTTTCAGTGGTTATCATTGTTTGCAGCCGGTGATTCTCTACAATGCAGAAGTGATCCGATGGCTAATTAGCCACTTGATCACTTCTCCTGGTGGCAGAAGGGGGTCCCACCCCCCTCCCGCCGCCGCTGCCTCTCCCAGGCTCTCCAGTCCCATCGCGGAGACTGGGAGTGACGCGGTCGGCGGCGATGGCTGCCTGGTACAGAGAGAGAGGAACTGACGTCCTTACCCTCTCTCTGTAACCCTGGAAACCGGGAGCAACAAGTATTCGTCACTTACAGTTCCGCCCCTGTGTTTACCTGGCCACCAGCGGCCAGGAAAGCAGCCAGTCAGACTGATCTCGGTCTGATCGGCTGCATGGGGGGCCAGAGGAGGGATTTGGGGTCTAATAAACCCCAAATCTCTCCATAAAGAGGATCTATCATGGCCCATGCTGCCACAGGGGATGTTATTCATCCCTTGTGATAGCAATAAAGTTTGTAAAAAAAAGAAAAATTAAAAAAAAGTGTAAAAAAACATTTTGTTATACAATAAAAAATTAAAAAAATTTAAAGTGCCCCGTCCCACCGTGCGTACGAGCAAATGCGAATGCATACATTACTCACGCACGCTTAGATACAACGAGATCACACCACACATGTGAGGTATTGTCTCGAACGTCAGAGCGAGAGCAATATTTATAGCACCAAACTTCCTGTGCAACTCTAAACTGGTAACCTGTAAAGACGTTTAAAATGTCGTCTATGGAGAATTTTAGGCACTGTAGTTTGCTGCCATTCCACGGGCAGGCATCATTTCAAAGCAAGGCATGTTGGGTATCTATTTACTCGATGTAACATCATCTTTCACATTATACAAAAAAATTGGGCTTACTGCTTTCTTTTTTTTTTATTTATGAATGTGTTTTTTTCCAAAAAAATTGAGTTTGAAAACCGCTGCACAAATACTGCGTAACTTAAAAAATTGCAACACGCACCATTTTATTCTATAGGGTCTGGGCTAAAAAAAATATATAATGTTTTTGGGTTCAAAGTGGTTTTCTAGCAAAAAAAAAGTTGATTTTTACATGTAGGAGTGAAGTTTTTAGAATAGGCTTGGGAAGGAGGTGGTTAAGGATTGCAGGAGCTCCGCTGTCACTTAAACTCACCACTACCACACCGCTGGATCCTTTCTACTCCTCATTTCTCATTCTCTGGCCTTTATTGCCCTTCTCCCACCACCTTCTAATCTCATGTCTCCCCAAACTAAACCACATGGGATTTAATCTTACTTTTTCTCTGCGACATCCTTTGACTCCTGCATTCAATCACAAGGGGGGGAACCTCTGGGGAGTCTAGGATGGAAAAAGACTTGGGGGTACTGGTAGACAACAGGCTTGGCAGTGGCATGCAATGCCAAGCAGCTGCAAGCTAAGCCAACAGAATACTGGGATGTATAAAAAAGGGGATTCACTCCAGAAATAAAGAGATTATTCTCCCGCTCTACAAGACTCTGGTCCGACCACATCTGGAGTATGCTGTCCAGTTCTGGGCACCGGTCCTCAGGAAGGATGTGCTGGAATTGGAAAGAGTCCAGAGAAGGGCAACAAAAATAATTAGGGGAATGGAGGACATCAGCTATGAGGAAAGACTACAAGCACTGAACCTATTCTCTCTGGAGAAGAGACGATTGAGGGGGGATATGATATCAATGTACAAATGTACTGGCGACCCTAGCATACGGAACAAACTATTCAGAGAAAGGGAATACAATAAGACACGTGGCCACTCACTAAAACTAGAGGAAAGGCGGTTTAACCTTAAAATGCGTAAGAGGTTCTTCACTGTAAGAGCGGTAAGGATGTGGAATTCTCTTCCACAAGCAGTCGTATCAGCAGGGAGCATTGATAGTTTCAAAAAACTATTAGATGGGCACCTTAGAGACCACAACATACAGGGGTATACAATGTACGGTTAAAAGCAAACACACACACACATCATAGGTTGAACTGGATGGACTGATGTCTTTTTTCAACCTCACTAACTATGTAACTATGTAACAACAGCGCATATACCAAAGGACCCACCGATACTTCTCCCCTGGGCTTTTAATGAATCCCTAACAACACTAGCCTTTACAGGACTTGCCATTTTCAGGCCCTTCCATTAAAGCCAGACATATAAATAATGTCCTCCATCCCTAACTGTGACAACCTTTAAGTGGATGTACACCATCACATATACCCAGTGAAGTGAACAGATTTAGATGATACACAGAGATGTAACAAATCTCCCTACATAAGTTTTACATGTATATCTGCTGTCATCAGCTTGCTATATTCTTTAGAAAGTGCACATTGTGTTAGATTTGATTTTTCCTGTTTCAGCAGTGGGTGTGGAGTCCTGACATACACTGGGTGACAGCTGATTATTGGAAAGGCACCCCCCCCCCCCCCTCCACATAAGCAGAGGAATGAAGATACTTGCAGAGCCATGCTGTGAATAGGCAAGCTCTCTGCTAATCTTTTTATAGTACCCACCCTGACACACATTTCCAACTGATTTTATCTCCAGTGTTGAAGAGCTTGTCAGAAGTTATTATGCTGATATAACAGAGGAATGGAGCAGCAGAAAGACACAAGACTTAGGGTTTTTGAGAAAGATAAGTAAACACTACAGATATATGTGCCCAGGTCAATTTTCATTAATCCGGTTTACATCCACTTCAAGGTGACACCTCTCTTATCTTCATACCCCTCATTTATTTAACAGTTTATATTTACTAAAACAATTGCATTTCCATATTCTATGTACTGTGGAAGACCAAATATAGTGACTGCAGGCTCCTGGGTTTTGTAATACTTTAAATGAAGCAAAAGCAGTTCTCTAAAGCAGCGTTTCTCAACCTATTTTTTTTCAATCACAGCACCTTTTGAGTTAATGCAAAATCTTGAGGCAGCTTAGTATAAAATTGGGACCCTTACCACATAAGAAGCCCCCCACTTTTCACATCAGAGTCCTCAGTCCCCTCCTTTCACATCAGAGTCCTAACCCCCGCATCTGTGGCAGTATGGCAGAGGGTGAGAGGCAAAGCAAGATAACTGGAGGTAGACTTCCGTTCCCTTTTAAATGCTGGTCAAGGAAAGTGGATAGATAGCACTGGACCCATATAACTAGCCCTGATGAAGCGAGAGGTTTTGGGCCCCCAAAACACATTGGCTATTTTTTGGATTGTTTTTGAAAGGGTTAATATATAGGTGCTGCCTGTATATATTTCACTTTTTGGATTGCACCCCTGACTTTTAATAGAATAAAAATGTTTCTGGACCTCTTAGCAGTGGTGTGGCACTTCAATTCAAATTCTCTTTTTAACCGTTTGCCGACCGCCACACGACTATATACGGTGGCAGTGAGCCCCGGCCAGGCAAAGTATCGTATATATACGTCACTAGCCTGCCACTTGCTTGTGAGCCAATAGCGGGCGAGCGCGCGCCCGCGGAGGCGCGCTCCTGTCCGGCTCGTTCCCTAGCAAGCCCGTGCGTGTGACCGGCGGACCCGATGTCCGCCGGTCACTCGCGATCGTCTGCCGCGAAGGGAGAAAGGCAGGCGGCTGATGTAAACAAGCCGTCTGTCATTCTCCCCTGTGTAGGAATGGTGATCATACAGTTCTACTATGTAGGACCGTTGATCATTGTTCCTACACCAGTAGCCATGTCCAATCACAGTGAGAAGCACGCCCCTAGGGACACACTTAACCCCTCCTTCCCCAATAAAAGTAACCTCTTCCCTGCCAGTGTCATTTTTACAGTAACAGTGCATATTTATAGCACTGATTACTGTAGTAATGTCACTGGTAACCCCAAAAGTGTCAAAAATGTCAGTCAAGGGTCCTATCTGTCCGCCGCAATGTCGCAGTACCGCAAAAAAAATCGCAGATCGCCGCCATTATGGGTTAAAAAAAAAACACAGCAAAAATGACAAAAATCTTTCCCTTAGTTAGTAAACGCAATAACTTTTGCGCAAACCAATCAAAATACGCTTTTTGCGTTTTTTTTTTTGCCAAACATATGTAGCATAAAACAAATTGGCCAAAAATGTTAAAAAATTTAGATTTTTACATTTTATTTTTTGGGAATTTCATATAAAAAATGTGAAAAATATTGTTATTTTTGCTAAATTTACACACTTTTTTGTTTATAGCGCAAAAAGTAAAAATCGCACAGGTGATCAAATACCACCAAAAGAAAGCTCTGTTTGTGGGGAAAAAAGGACGTCAAATTCGTTTAGGTACAGCGTCACACGACCGCGCAATTGTCCGTTAAATTCACGCAGTGCCGAATCGCAAAAAAGGCCCTGGTCAGGAAGGAGGTAAAATCTTCCGGGGCTTAAGTGTTTAATAAGGTGAAAAGGAGAGCCCAAAAGCTGGCCTGAAATTGAACACTAAATAAACTAAGATCACGGCAACTGGTCCAATCACTCCTTGGCAAATAGAAGGAGAAGAAATGGAAATAGTGACAGGTTTTATCTTCCTAGGCTCCAAGATCACGACAGACAGTGACTGTAGCCATGAAATTAGGAGACGCTTGCTTTTTGGGAGGAAAGCAATGGCAAACCTAGACAACATTATAAAAAGCAGAGACATCCCCATACCGACAAAGTGCCGTATAGTCAAAGCTATGGTATTCCCAGTAGTAACCTATGGCTGTGAAAATTAGACCATAAGAAAGGCTAAACGCAGAAGAATTGATGCTTTTGAACTGTGGTGTTGGAGAAGACTCTTGAAAGTCCCTTGGGTGGCAAGAGGATCAAACCACTCAATCCTAAAGGACAAATCCTGAAGCTGAAACGCGAATACTTTGGCCACCGAATGCGAACAGACAACTCATTGGAAAAGACCCTGATGCTGGGAAACAGGGAAGGAAAAGCAGAAGAGGACAACAGAAAACAAGATAAATAGCATCATAGAAACAATGAACATGAAGTTAAGCAGGCTCCGGCAGGCAGTAGTGGAGGACAGAAAAGCTGGCGCGCTATGGTCCATGAGATCACTAAGAGTCGGACGCGACTAAACGACTGAACAACAAAAACAATATAAGTCAAGGATAAAGGTGAGCTTCTAAATGGTGGAGTTGCATGACAAACACAGGATGTACTACATATGGAAGGTTAAATGGGAGTCAGCACGGTGAAGTGGACCTCTGGTAGAGTCATATGCATGGACCTTTCCCTCCTTTCTTCCTTCTCTACAGTCATTGAACTTAGATTAGTGGTCATTATTTGGTGGAACTAGACACAGATTTTCTTCATTTTTTTTTTTTTCACTGTTGAGCTTAAAGCATGGACTTGTTTTCCTTTTCCCTTTTTTCATCTGTGATTATGGTTTTGACACTGATTTTGAGGACTTGCAATCTAGCCCCCAGCTACTTCACTAGCCTAGACTCAAAATAACAACCTAATCGCTCTCTTCGTTCCTCTCAAAACCTCCTGCTCTCTATTTCCCTTGTCACCTCCTCCCATACTCGCCTCCAGGACTTTTCCAGAGCCTCTCCAATCCTATGGAACTCCTTACCCCAATCTGTCCAATTATCTCCTACTCTATTAGCTTTTAGACAATCCCTGAAAACCCTCCTCTTCAGAGAAGCCTATCCTACCCACACCTAACAACTGTACTTTTATTTTCTCCATCAGCTCATCCCCCACAGTTATTGCCTTTTATTTTACTTGACCCTCCCTTCTAGATTGTAAGCTCTAAGGAGCAGGGCTCTCTAAGGGCTCTTTCACACGGTCCGCATTCCGTTGCGGACCGTGCTATGCTCAGCGGGGATTGATCCGCCGATCCCCGCTGAGCCGGTGGATGACAGCTCCGTCCCCGCACTGTGTGCGGAGAGGGAGGTGTCAGAGCCCCGCTGCTCTCTATGGGGAATCGGATGAGAGCGGACCGCCTGTCCGCTCTCATCCGATCCCATCTGATCGGATCCCCAGGATGGATGGAAAATAGGGTTTCCATCCGTCCGGATTTCACGGACAGGATCGAATGCGGATGGCAGCGGGTGTCAGCGGACATGTCACCGCTGACATCCGCTGCTCCATAGGGCTGAATGGGGCATCCGATCAGATCCGTCTAAAAAACTGACAGGCGGATCTGATCGGACCGCCCGTGTGAAAGAGCCCTAATTCCTCCTGTATTGAATTGTATTGTAACTGTTTTGTCTTCCCTCATATTGTAAAGCGCTGCACAAACTGTTGCCGCTATATAAATCCTATATAATAATAATGTTTATAAATATTGTCATACACAGAGCAATATAGGTGTATCACAATACAACCCAGCTTTAGGCCCCATGCACACAGGGCGTTAGAAAAAACGTACGTCAAAGTTAGTTCTGACACCGGAAAAAGCAGCTGTAAAAACATGCTTTCAGTAGCTTTTTCCATTGGCGTTATTGCACGTTTTGCCACGTTGCTTTTAGCAGCGTTTTTTTTTCGTCCATTCAAAATTAATGGTTCCCTATGGAAGCCTATTGATTTGAATGGAGGTCGCACCGCAACACCGCAAGTCGGATCCGACTTGCGGGGCGACTTGAGCTGTGAGAATCTTGAGGGGGAACTCCACGCCAAAATGGGAAAAAAACGGCGTGGGGGTCCCCCCCAAGGTTCCAAACCAGGCCCTTCGGGTCTGGTATGGAATTTGAGGGTAGCCCCATGCCGAAAAAACGGCGTGGGGTCCCCCCCAAAATCCATACCAGACCCTCATCCGAGCATGCAGCCCGGCAGGCCAGGAAAGGGGAGGGGACGAGCGAGCGGCCCCACCCCCCTGGACCACACCAGGCCACATGCCCTCAACATGGGGGGGGGTGTTGGTGCTTTGGGGCAGGGGGAGCTCTGCACCCCCCACCTCAAAGCACCTTGCCCCCATGTTGATGAGGACAAGGGCCTCATCCCCACAACCCTGGCAGGTGGTTGTGGGGGTCTGCGGGCAGGGGGCTCATCGGAATCTGGAAGCCCCCTTTAACAAGGGGGCCCCCCAGATCCCTGACCCCCTCCCTATGTGAATGGGTATGGGGTACACTGTACCCCTACTCATTCACCACATAAAAGGCAGTGTATGGAAATAACGACAGGAGACGTTTTGGAAAGTTTATTAAAAATCTTCATCCGACTCTTCTTGTCTTCTCCTCTCCAGGGTCTTCTGCTCTTTTGCTGTCCCTTCTTCTTGTGTTCTTCTCTCTGGGGTCTTCTGCTCTTTTGCTGTCCCCTCTTCTGCTGTCCTCTCTTCTTTTCTTCTCCTCACCGGTCTTCTGCTCTTTTGCTGTCGGCTGTCGGCTCTTCTTCCTCCGGTCCTCCTCCTCCGACGTCTCCGGTGATTATGCCGGTCTCTGCAGCTTATTATATAGCCATTAGGGGCGTGGCCCCGATGACGTCATCGGGAGGCCCCGCCCTCTCATGTCACAGAAGACGTCATATGCCGCTCGCTCGTCTCCTTCCCTTTCCTGGCCTGCCGGGCTGCATGCTCGGATAAGGGTCTGGTATGGATTTTGGGGGGGACCCCACGCCGTTTTTTCGGCATGGGGCTACCCTCAAATTCCATACCAGACCCGAAGGGCCTGGTTTGGAACCTTGGAGGGACCCCCACGCCGTTTTTTTCCCATTTTGGCGTGGAGTTCCCCCTCAAGATTCTCACAGCGCAAGTCGCCCCGCAAGTCGGATCCGACTTGCGGTGTTGCGGTGCGACCTCCATTCAAATCAATAGGCTCCCATAGGGAACCATTGATTTTGAATGGAAGAAAAAAAAAAAGTATAACGTGGCTTAACGCACGTTAAGCAACGTTATAGCAACGTTATTCAGCTTTTAGCAGCGTCAGGCGTTTTTAACGCTCTAACGCTGGTCCTCAGAACGCGCAGGTCGTGGGTTCTTGTTGCAGCTTAAAAACGCCTAGGCCACTTACAGCTCAAAAACGTCTGAGTGTGTATGAGGCCATAGAATAACATGGAGGGGCGTTTTTAAGCTGCAAAAAGAAAACGCCTGACGCTGCTTACAGCAGTGTTAAAAAACGCCCCGTGTGCATGGGGCCTTAGATGTTTAGCGCTTGGTCATCCTTAGGCTTCATGTACACACAGCCTACTTTGACCACTGACCGCGTAAAACCACAAAACGTGATTTTGCCGCGGTTTGCGTTTTCTGGCAGCTGGGGGTGAAAACATTCCTATCCTGAACCGATTCTTCCGCTTTCAGGAGGGGGAGGTAGGTTGAGGAAGGCTGAATCTCACCTAACAGCAGCAGCTCCTAAACTGTGGTAAAAGCCTATGTGTAAATTGACACTTGGGGGTTGATTTACTAAAGGCAAATAGACCATGCACTTTGCAAATTGCAATTACACTCTGCAAGAGCAGTTTCTCCAGAGCTTAGTAAATGAGCAGAAGTTCTGCTGACTTCCATCATCCAATCATGTGCAAGCAAAAATGCTGTTTTTAAAATTTTCCTCATTTTGCTAATTTATTAAGCTCTGTAGCAACTGCACTTGCAGGGTGCAACTGCACTTTGCATAGTGTACTGTCTATTTGCCTTTAGTAAATCACCTCCAAAGGCTTTTATGGAGTGGATTTTAGGCACTTTGGAAAAAAAAAACCTCACGTTTAGAAACTGTAGTGTACATGAAGCCTAAAACTGTTGTATCTAGTAGAGCTGCAGCTGCTGCAAACCTTATCCCTACACCTATGTTATGAAGTTTAATATAAATGCTTTAGTCCAGCTCTATGTCTGTAGTCTTTTTGTGTGAACAGCTAGGCCCATATATTATCCTAGAATATTTAAAAGTCCAAGAACCTCCACCAGGGGGCTGCAGGGAAAGCTATAAGACAAGGTGCTCTGGGTGGAATAGGACCCTCCTTTCCACCGCTTATCATCTCAGTTCCCTCATAGAAAGCTCAAAACTAGTTAGGATGTTTAACCCTTTAAGGCCTATGGCAAATAATTGGATATAGTGGTTCTTGAATGCATAACAGGTGTACCAGTTGTGCTGTTTATGCAAGTGATGGGAAGTTGGGGTGAAGGTGGTAGTGAATAGAAAGATAGGAAAAGGAAGAGAGGGAAAGGCCAACGGTGCTTATATAGGCAGAAAGTTAGCTAAGGGCTCTTTCACACGGAGCGGACCGTATTGCGATCCGCTCCGGCACTTTTTTTTTTTTTCACGGACACGTATGTCCGCATATCATCCCATCCGTTTGCGGATGATATACGGACATAATGTATGTCTATGGGCATTGCGGATGTCAGCGGATGACACCGCTGACATCCGATTTTGAGGTCCGTTCCGTTTTTTAAATGGAAGAAAAATAGGGTTCTGTTCCGTTCCAACAGAACTGAAAGGATGAAAATCGGATGTCAGCGGATGGTCATCCACTGACATCCGCAATGCCATTGACATACATTATGTCCGTATATCATCTGCAAAAAAATAGGATGATATACGGACATACGGAACTTCCGTGTGAAAGAGCCCTAAGGGAGTTTTTTTTCGGAGTCTCTTACTGCGAAGAAGCCTTTATGTATGTGAAGGTTAAATCTCTTTTCCTCCTTGTCCTCTGTGATGACATTAACCACTTCTGGACTGGAAAATGATTTTTCCCCTTAACCACCTAGGCGGTAATCCCGAGCGTGACTCGGGGTGGATTTTTCATTGCAGGATCGGTATCCCCGAGTCACGCTCGGGGTAGATGTGCAGAGAGCGCAGCGGTGTCTCTTACCTTCTCCTGGCGATCCAGCGATGATCTCTCATTGCTGAGATCGCCAGCCGAGAGTGCCGCCGCTCGTCCGTCCTCCGTCGGTGTGATCACTTCCTAGTTCCGTTCCCTGCAGCAGCAATGCTGCATGGGAGCGGAACTAGGGAGGGAAATTCAAAAAAAATAAAACGTTGCACAAAACACAAAACACATTTTATATTATATATATATATATATATATATATATATGCATATATATATATATATATATATATATATATATATATATATATATGCATATATGTACATATATATATATATATATATATATATATATATATATATATAATATAAAATGTGTTTTGTGTTTTGTGCAACGTTTTATTTTTATTATATAGATATATGTGTGTGTGTGTGTGTATATATATATATATATATATATATATATAATGCATGAATTATAATTGAATCAATAATATAATTTTATATATATATATATATACCGGTATATATATATATATATGCATATATATATATATGCATATATATATATGTGTATATATATATACATATATATATATATATATATATATATATATATATATATATATATATATGCACACACACATATATATATATATATATATATAAAATTATATTATTGATTCAATTATAATTCATGCATTATATATATATATATATATATATATATATATATATATATATACACACACACACACACATATATCTATATATAATATATAATGCATGAATTATAATCTAATCAATAATATAATTTTATTATATATATTATATATTAAATAATAAAATTATATTATTGATTTGATTATAATTCACGCGTTTGTGTTTCGAATTTATCACATCTGGGATGTCTACTAGAGTCTTGTTTTGGTCAGGTTTAAGTCAGTAATTACTAAGAATTGTAGGCCTATAATACATAACGCCAAATTTCCATGAAAACAATTGTACCGCTTTTGGTATGTAATTCCTGACATAATCATACCGCCAGGGAGGTTAATGACCAGGCCATTTATTGCGATTCGGCATTGCGTTACTTTAACGGACAATTGCGCGGTTGTGCGACACTGTACCGAAATAAAATTGATGTCCTATTTTCCCACAAATATACCTTTTTTTTGGTGGTATTTGATCACCTGTGCGATTTTTTTTTTTTGCGCTATACACAAAAAAAAGCGAAAATTCTGAAAAAAAAAAAAAAAAAACAATATTTCTGCTATATAACATTCCCCCCCCCAAAAAAAAAGAAAATTTAAAAATTTTAAATTTTCCTCCTTTTAGGCCAATTTGTATTCTGGTACATATTTTTGATAAAAAAAAAATTGGCGGTAAACAGTGATTTTTAGCGGGACTGTGACATTGCGGCAGACAGATCAGACCCCTAACTGACATTTTTGACACTTTTGGGGTACCAGTGATATTACTACAGTAATCAGTGCTAAAAATATGCACTGTTACTGTAATAATGACACTGGCAGGGAAGGGGTTAACCTAGTGGGTGATCAAAGGGTTAAATGTGAGCCTATGGGAGTGTTTGCTAACTGTGGGGGGAGGGGCTGGGGAAATGATCATAGAGACCTGTGATCCTATATAGAAGAGAGAAGAACGGTCAGCTGTGTTTACAATAGCTGACCAATCTCTCTCTCAGCGAGGAGCATTCGCGGGTGCTCGGCGGCAAACACGGCCACTGGCCCTGTGCATTGGCATCCCCGCTGCCTAATGGGGGCAGAAACGATCATAGAGACCTGTGATCCTATATAGAAGAGAGAAGAATGGTCAGCTGTGTTTACAATAGCTGACCAATCTCTCTCTCAGCGAGGAGCATTCGCGGGTGCTCGGCGGCAAACACGGCCACTGGCCCTGTGCATTGGCATCCCCGCTGCCTAATGGGGGCAGAAACGCCCAAGCGGCAGTACGCGCTCGCCCCCCAGCAGCAAGCATGCGACCGACATAGGGCTACGTCAGTTCGCGCAGGAGGGCCAGCCTGTGGCAGTAAATGTGGGGCGGGTGGTCTGGAAGGTGTTAAGGTGAGGCTGGCTATATGGACCGGCAAACAAAGAGAGGAGCCGCTCAGGTGTAAGTTCAAAGCCTGGTGCAGGTCGGATCCGCCGTCCAAGCATAGAGATATCCAAAAGATATAGACCGCACTCAAGGGTTATAAGATGAAAACCAATCGAACTCCTTTATTCTCCATAAATACAGCAGACAGACAGTACAGTGCACGAACAGACGTGTCGGGTTGACGCGTTTCACGATGTAAATCGCTTATTCATAACCACACACAATGTGTGTTTACATTGTGAAACGCGTCAACCCGACACGTCTGTTCATGCACTGTACTGTCTGTCTGCTGTATTTATGGAGAATAAAGGAGTTCGATTGGTTTTCATCTTATAACCCTTGAGTGCGGTCTCTATCTTTTGGATATGGCTATATGGACCACCTATGTATTTATACATGTTGATCATTTCCCCCTTAAGTTTTTACTAAACCCAGGACCCTGCATTCACTGGTCTCCCACAGTACACAGAACATGGGAGAGTTTTGAGTTTTGAGAAGTTTTGAGGTTTTATTTTACACCCCCTTCCATCTACAACACAATGGAAAAAGTAGAGTAACTAAGGTAGAAACTAGATTTGTACACGGTGGAAAATTTTGTTTCGTTTTTTTTCGTAAAATACATAATTTAGTTCTGTTATATTAGTTATGATACGTTAATTCACTTTCAGATAATTTGTTATTTCTGTAGAGTATAGATAGTCGTTTTAACAAATCGATTCGCTTTACTGTTTAATTGTTTCGTTTTTGGATAATTTCGCTATTGTCACACGGATCCTCCTCCTGGCCAATCAGGAAGCGGGTCGTGAGACCTGTTTCCTGATTGGCCAAAAGGCAAAGCCATGCCATTGGCCAAGGAGGAGGAGGAGGGAGAACTCGAGGAGATGCAGGGGATTGTAGAGAAGCCACTGCCGCTGCAGAGAAGCTGCCACCGCCGAGGAGAATGAAAAGAAGCTTCCGCCGCTAAAGAGAGCTAAAGAGAAGCTGCCGCTGCAGGGGACTGAAGAGAAGAATCCGCCGCTGCTGTCTGCTTGCCTGCCCTTCGGTGAGTGAGCTGGCGACCGGGGGAGGGGGGGGACTATTGGGACTTTTCTTAAAAATTAGGCGATAACAAGAACCTAAGGCAGTAGGGTAGGGGGTAGGGTGTGCGGGCTGGCAGGGTCCAGGGGAAGGGGGTGTGGTCCGTCTGCTCCCCCCCCCCCCGTCTCCTGGAGCACCAGCTGCCACTGCTGATTGGGCTGTAAGATTTACTCCGAGACAACCTGCTGTTTCATCTGACCTTAACTAATTACCGAATCATGTCGAATAATTTGTTATTTTCATTATTTTGTATTAGTTGAAATTCATTATTTTTTTTCTCGGACATTGGGATGCATCCAAATGTCCGAAAGATGCAAAATATCGTACAAATTTTGATTCATTACGAAATAAATTGCACATGTCTAGTAGAAACTGGTCAGAAGCTCAAGAACTATTGCCTGAATATTTTTGTTATATTTTATTAAGCCCCCTCAGAGGATTTTGGACCCTCTCCCTATGAGATTTGGTTAGGGAGTGCGTTGCTCACTTGCTTATATTTTGTTTCAGTAGCTGAAGTCTTCAGATCTCAGAATGTTGCTGATCTTTCGAAGGAAGGTTTTTGACAAATTAATTAAGGTGTTTTCTTCCAAATTCCAGATCCTTAGAGTTTGAAAGGATCTCATAAACTAAAGTAGTAGTGGGCTTGAGCACGATATGGCCATATGGTGGGACCAAACCCCCATTTTTATTTATGGACTCTCTTCAGATTTGGTAGTAATTTCTTTTGCATTTGCGCGCTATTCTTTTTTAATATACATGTCTTTTGGTTCATAGCTGCAGCAGCTTTGGAAATACATGGGTATGCTCCCCCAAATTTTTTGCCTGTTTATCTCATAAACTAAAGCTAGGTGACTTATGGATT
Source organism: Pelophylax lessonae (assembly GCF_965119305.1). Lineage (NCBI taxonomy): Eukaryota > Metazoa > Chordata > Amphibia > Anura > Ranidae > Pelophylax > Pelophylax lessonae. Next base: position 50,491,051 of record NC_138771.1, read on the forward strand.
GTTAAGAGACTTATATATAGGGAAATGTTTGTAGACACAATACAGCGTCTATTTCATGTACAGTTGACAAAACTTGAAGGAAAAGTCACCTGGATTCACAACAGACACTGCGAAAATGACTAAGGCCCCGTTCACATTGGGGCGATCCGACTTCCCGGGGCGACCTCACAGGTCGCGGCGCTCTGCTGGCACGGACTTCATAACATTGAAGTCTATGACGGTCGCTCCAGGTCGCCCCAAAGAAGCTCCGGACCCTTTTTCTAAGTCGGAGTGACTTGTGTCGCTCCTATTAGAACGGGTCCGCAGTTTCTCTATGGAAGGCGACCTACGGTCGCCTGACAGGTCGCCCCAGTGTGAACGGGGGCTTAATGAACGTATCTCTGTGTTTGATTTGTTTTCCTTTTGGAATCACAGTCTGGGATACTATTTATTCAAAGGCTTTAATTGTAAGGGATATAAATATATATTTAATGTGATTTGAAAAGTAGGTCAGCCATTCTGAAGTCATGTTGTCTATTATATGTCTTCCATGTTACGTAGAATTGTCTGTATTTACCTTTGCTGATAAGTCAGCATGTCGACAATGAAAGCGGTGTTTCAGCCTCCCCCTCCAAAAATTAAAAGTCAGCAGCTACACATACTGTACACATACTGTAGCTGCTGCCTTTTAATATTAGGACACTTACCTGTCCTGGAGTCCAGCGTTGTCGGCACTGCAGCCGATGTTTCCATTGGCTGTCGGGTGCTGCCGCCGCCATTGCCGGTAGGGGAACCCAGCAGTGAAGCCTTGCGGCTTCACGGGCGGGTCCCTACTGTGCATGCGCGAAGCACACTGTGCATTCGGATTGGTTTGGAGGCGGGGGAAGGAGGAGGGGGGCAAACTTCCTAGGGACAGCGCCGCGGTGCCGTCTCCCGGAAGTGGGGAGTGGTACCTGTCAAAAACAGGTACCGGTTCCCCCCCTTCCCCTGAAAGGTGCCAAATGTGGAGGAAGCAAATGAGTGGAAGTTTCACTTTTGGGTGGAACTCCGCTTTAAGATGGAAGCCCATTCTGGCCACAAGAGTTTACAGGCAATTACTCTGTAAATATTTTTTATAAAACCATTTGTTTTTCACAATGTATTATTTATAAGTAATTTTGTAATGAAAAAGCTGCTCTCAGCTATTATATTCTCCACAATGGAGTTTACCTTTGAATATCTCCACCTAAGCGTATAGAGGTTCCAGGTTAAAGGTAATAGCAGGTATGTTTAGTGATCAAAATATTGATCAAATGAGAGGAGATTGTAAAGGAAATTTGTAAATTCTATATAAAATTGTATTTTATTTTGTATGTTTGGCTATGTATTTCACACTGCACATGACACTAATAATGTTTTCATTACATGTTTGCATTCTTTCGAGTCTTGATAAGAATGAGCCTGCATATGTTACGCCCCTTGTTACTATTTAAAAAAAACCTAACAAGCATTTAAATGTAACTATAAAAATATTAAAACCAACCTGGTTTTAAAAAGACCAATATTCTATATAGTCAGGGATATTGTTCAGGCTTTTACTGGAACAGTGATATGAGTAGCACAGAAGCCAATAGTTTCTCCCAGGGACCAGCCTGAGCAATATATTGCCTGGATCTCAATGAAAGCCTTGAACATCTGCATACAGCAAGCACATTTCAAAGCTACCTTCCCAAGCAGAAAGAACACAGAAATGCTTTGGCAGTTTATACACTTCTCAAGAGAATAGATATACCTGGGCTTTTTACAGATTTAGACAGAGTGGGGTTGAGGAAAATATGTACTTTGCATTAGAATGTTGTCTTAGTTTAGTAAATGTGGTGAAGATTTGCAAAGTATACTCAATCACATGCAAGACAAATGAAGGGTATTTTTCCGCATGTGCAAAGCTTCTCCTCATTCACTAAGCTAAGGGAAATGTGCTTGCATAGTGCAAATTTCCTTGCAAATTGAACAGTCTATTTGCCTTTAGTAAATCAACCCCAATACCTGTATACCGTATATACTCGTGTATAAGCCGACCCGAATATAAGCCGAGGCCCCTAATTTTACCACAAAAAAACGGGTAAAATGATTGACTCGAGTATAAGCCTAGGGTGGGAAATGCAGCAGCTACTGGACCCAACTGGACCACCACGAGACCCAAAACAGGGGCTGCGGCATGGTACAGGAGAATGCAGGGCTGCGGGCATGGTACAGGAGAATGCAGGGCTGTGGGTATGGTACAGGAGAATGCAGGGCTGTGGGCATTGTACAGGAGAATGCAGTGTTGCGGACATGGTACAGGAGAATGCAGGGCTGCGGGAATGGCACAGGAGAATGCAGGGCTGCGGGCATTGTACAGGAGAATGCAGTGCTGCGGGCATGGTACAGGAGAATGCAGGGCTGTGGGCATGGTACAGAAGAATGCAGGGCTGTGGGCATGGTACAGGAGAATGCAGTGTTGCGGGCATGGTACAGGAGAATGCAGGGCTGCGGACATGGTACAGGAGAATGCAGGGCTGCAGGCATGGTACAGGAGAATACAGGGCTGCGGACATGGTACAGGAGAATGCAGGGCTGCGGACATGGTACAGGAGAATGCAGGGCTGCGGGCATGGTACAGGAGAATGCAGGGCTGTGGGCATGGTACAGGAGAATGCAGTGTTGCGGGCATTGTACAGGAGAATGCAGGGCTGCGGACATGGTACAGGAGAATGCAGGGCTGCGGGCATGGTACAGGAGAATGCAGGGCTGTGGGAATGGTACAGGAGAATGAAGGGCTGGGGGCATTGTACAGGAGAATGCAGTGTTGCGGACATGGTACAGGAGAATGCAGGGCTGCGGGAATGGTACAGGAGAATGCAGGGCTGCGGGCATGGTACAGGAGAATGCAGGGCTGCGGACATGGTACAGGAGAATGCAGGGCTGTGGGCATTGTACAGAAGAATGCAGGGCTGTGGGCATGGTACAGGACAATGTAGGGCTGTGGGCGTACTACAGGAGATGCAGTGCTGCGGGCATGGTACATGTGTACCATGCCCACAGCAATGCATCTCTTGTAGTATGCCCGCAGCCCCGCATAATGGCAGGTAGTGCGGCTATGGAGGAGTCTCACTTACCTGTTCCTGAGGCACGTTAGATTTAAAAATGGCGCCGTCCGGCGCAAATACGTCATTGCGCATGCGCTGCTCGGGAAAGCTTGTATACGTTCAGCTATTCCCGGGAATAGGCAAACGTGTACGGCCTTTCCCGAACAATCCTTTTTTCCACAAAAAAATGTGCTGAAAAACTCGGCTTATACTCGAGTATATACGGTTTATGTTTATATTTTTGTATCTTTACACATTAGTCACATTCACGGTAAGTTCACCTTTTGGAACATGTTACATGTTTTACCCGTCATAAGGGGGGAACATGTAACATTTTCCAGCTTCTGGCGCCATATTGGCCTAAACTGATTTGATTTTTACATTTTTTTTATTGGATGTGTTTTATAGCAGAAAGTAAACATTGTTTTTTTTTTAAATTGTCGCTAGTTTTTTTGTTTATAGTGCAAAAAATAAAAACTGTAGAGGGGATCAAATACCACCAAAAGAAAGCTCTATTTGTGGGGAAAAAAAGGACATCAATTTTATTTGGGTACAGTGTCGCACAACCGCGCAATTGTCAGGTAAAATTACATAGTTACATAGTTACATAGTTAGTGAGGCTGAAAAAAGACACAAGTCCATCCAGTTCAACCTATGATGTGTGTGTGTGTTTGCTAACCGTACATTGTATACCCCTGTATGTTGTGGTCTTTAAGGTGTCCATCCAATAGTTTTTTGAAACTATCAAGGCTCCCCGCTGATACGACTGCTTGCGGAAGAGAATTCCACATCCTTACTACTCTTACAGTGAAGAACCCCTTACGCACTTTAAGGTTAAACCGCCTTTCCTCAAGTTTTAGTGAGTGGCCACGTGTCTTATTGTATTCCCTTACTCTGAATAGTTTGTTCCTTATGCTAGGGTCGCCAGTACAGTATTTGTACATTGATATCATATCCCCCCTCAATCGTCTCTTCTCCAGAGAGAATAAGTTCAGTGCTTGTAGTCTTTCCTCATAGCTGATGTCCTCCATTCCCCTAATTATTTTTGTTGCCCTTCTCTGGACTTTCTCCAGTTCCAGCACATCCTTCCTGAGGACCGGTGCCAAGAACTGGACAGCATACTCCAGATGTGGCCGGACCAGAGTCTTGTAGAGTGGAAGAATAATCTCTTTATTTCTGGAGTGAATCCCCTTTTTTATACAACCCAGTATTCTGTTGGCTTTGCTTGCAGCGGCTTGGCATTGCATGCCACTTCCAAGCCTGTTGTCTACCAGTACCCCCAGGTCCCTTTCCATCCTAGACTCACCCAGAGGTTCCCCCCCTAGTGAGTAGCTTGCTTTCTGGTTACTGGCCCCCAAGTGCATTACTTTACATTTTTCTACATTAAACCTCATCTGCCATGTAGTTGCCCACCCCGTTATTTTGTTCAGGTCTGCTTGCAAGATTTCCACATCCTGCATAGAAGATATTGGCATGCCTAATTTAGTATCATCTGCAAATACTGAGATTGTACTAGATATCCCCTCCTCTAGATCATTTATGAATAAATTAAACAGGATTGGTCCCAGGACAGAACCCTGGGGGACCCCACTTTCCACACCCGCCCACTCAGAGTACTCCCCATTAATCACCACCCTCTGGACTCTCCCCTGGAGCCAGTTCTCTATCCAGGTACTCACCTTATGGTCCATACCTACCTTCCTTAGTTTGTACAGTAAGCGTTTGTGGGGAACGGTGTCAAAGGCCTTTGCAAAGTCCAGATACACCACATCCACAGGCTTACCTTTATCTAGGTGGCAGCTCACTTCATCGTAGAAGGTTAATAGATTGGTTTGGCATGAACGATTTTTCATGAATCCATGCTGATTACTACTTATAATACCGTTTTCATTACTAAAGTCTTGTATGTGGTCCCTTATCATCCCCTCCAAAATTTTGCAGACTACTGATGTTAGGCTGACCGGCCTATAGTTACCCGGGATATATCTCGGCCCCTTTTTAAATATTGGTACCACGTTGGCTTTTTTCCAATCAGCTGGCACCATACCTGTCTGTAAACTATCCTTAAAGATCAAGAATAATGGTCTGGCAATCACCTGGCTGAGCTCATTAAGAACCCTTGGGTGCAAGCCATCCGGTCCCGGGGATTTATTTATATTAAGTTTCTCTAGTTTAGCTCTAAGTCTATCCTCTGTTAGCCATGGCGGCACTTCCTGAGGTGTATTATTTAGTTCGGCCTCACAAGCAAGGTTCGTGTAGCCCCCCGATTCCTTTGTGAAGACTGAAGAAAAGAAATTATTTAACACTTCCGCCTTTTCTCTGTCCTCTGTGGCCATTTTTCCTTTATCATCTTTTATGGGGCCAATGTGTTCTGGCCTCGCTTTCTTACTGTTTATATACTTAACGCAGTGGCAAATCGCAAAAAATGGCCTGCTCATTATCCACTCAACCACTTACTGCATATCGACGTATATATACGTCAGCAGACTTTGCAGGGTTATACCGGGATGATGCCTCTAGCTAGAGGCATCATCCCGGTACCGTGGCTTACAGTCAACGGTCGGCTTTCTGTCCGTAACGGCCGATGCGGCTCCCGTTACCCGGGTGAGCGGGAGGGGACGTCCCCCCCCTCCCGCCGCCTTCCGTGATTTTGGATGGAGTCCCGATCAATGCCGGAAACGTAACCCGGAGACGGCGTCCAAGACGTCACTTCCGGGTTACTGTGCTGCAAAAAGCAGCAAATTTAAAAAACGGCTGTATGCAAAAATGCCGTTTTCGGCGTTTTGCATACATGGAAGTGTAGTGTAGGGGTCTTTTAGACCCTCGATCCCTCCATAAAGTGTACCTGTCACTACATATTGGTGTCACAAGGGATGTTTACATTGCTTGTGACAGCAATAAAAGTGATCAGATTTTTTTATCCAAAAAAAAGGGGCTAACTTTACTGTTTAGTATTTTTTAAATGCAGTGAAATGTGATTTTTCTAAACTTTTCCAAAAAAATGTTGTTTTAAAGACCGCTGCGCAAATACCGCGTGACAAAAAATATTGCAATGACCGACATTTTATTCTCCAGAGTCTTTGCTAAAAAAATATATATATATAATGTTTGGGGGTTCTAAGTAGTTTTCTAGGAAAAAATACTGGTTTTAAGTTGTGAACAAAAAGTGTCCGAAATAGGGCTGGGGCTTAAGTGGTTAAGCACCGCCCTACGTACATTCACTGCGACAGGGTGGCCATTAAGCGCAAAATCACACCTGTAAGGGATTTTGTTAAAGGACTCTAGGGGACAAGCGCACTACTGGAGCCGCGCTCCTGCTGTGTTTGGACACAGCGGGAGCCAATAAGCGGGTCCTGGAAGCTGCGATAGCCACTGGCCACCAGCAAACGTTCAGGAGAATGACAGAATGGCGGTCTGCCAATGCACACAATGCAGACCGTCATTCTGTCAGACTACTAATCAGGAACACAGATCTCTCTCTTCCTGCAGTCAGTCCATCCCCCACACAGTTAGAAATCACTCCCTAGGGACACAATTAACCCTTTGATCGCCCCTGATGTTAACCCCTTCCCTGCCAGTGTCATTTATACAGTAACAGTGCATATTATTTAGCAATGATCACTGTATTGGTGTCACTGGTCCCCAAAAAGAGTCAGATTTGTCCACTGCAATATCGCCGTCCCGCTAAAAATTGCTGATCGCCGCCATTACTAATAAATAAAATTTTAAAAAAAAGTCCATAAACCTATCCCATAGTTTGTAGACGCTATATCTTTTGCGCAAACCAATTAATATATGCTTTTTTGGGATTTTTTTTTTTTAGCAGAAGTATGTAGCAGAATACAAATTGGCCTAAACTGATACAGAAATTTGATTTTTTTAAAAACATTTTTTGGATGTGTTGTATAGCAGAACGTAAAAAAAAATATTGTTTTTTTTTTTTTTCCAAAATTGTCCTTATTTTTTTGTTTATGGTGCAAAAAATAAAAGACGCAGATGTGATCAAATTCCACCAAAAGAAAGCAGTATTTGTGGAAAAAAAGGACATCAATTTTATTCGGGTACAGCGTCACAGTCAGTTAAAATAATGCAGTGCCGTATCGCAAAAAATGGCCTGGTCATTAAGGGAGTAAAACCTTCGGGGACCAGAAGTGGTTCAAAAGAACACGGCCACGGCTGAACCCACATGGCTGCATCATTCATTCACAGTCTCCTGTGAATGAATGAACTACAACTACCACCATCCTTTGCAGCTGCTGGCTTGTAGGTCTCAATGAAAGGTAAGGGGAGTGGTGAGCACCCTTGTAGTGCCTTGATTCTTCCTATTCTCAAATAACTGCCTGGCTATATGAGGTACAGACTGACAGATATCTTAAGAGTCTGCAGGAGACCTGCATTGCAACCATGATCTTATGATCCTGGGTGCAATGCTCTGCAGGCTCCCTTGAAAAAAAATTATGAATGCACATTTTTTACCTTCAAAAAAATCTGCATTTATTAATTTTTATGAAAAGGGGAACTTATCCTTTAACCACTTGCCAACCAGCCGCCGCAGTTATATGGCGGCAGGGTGTCAGGTACCTGTACGGTGGTTCTCGGGAGCGATCGTGTGGGTGCACGTGCCACCGGAAGCGCATGCCCGTGTTCACTTGCCAGCGGGGAAGCAGAGGCCCGTGGCCGGTGGCCACGTTTGCCGCCGGGCACCCGCGATCGCTCCCCGTGAAGACAGAACAACGGTCTGCTGTTGTAAACACAGCAGACCATTGTTCTCTCTATCAACACAGAGCTTCTGAGTTCTTGCTATTTAGGAACACAGGTCTCTGTATTGATATTACAAGCCCATCCCCCCACAGTTAGAAAACACCCCCTAGGCTCACACTTAACCCTTTGATCGCCCCTGGGTTAACCCCTTCCCTGCCAGCTTCACTAGTACAGTAACAGTGCATATTTTTAGAACTGATTACTGTAATAATGTGACTGGTCCCCCCAAAAGTGTAAAAAATGTCAGCTAGGGGTCCGATCTGTCCATCGCAGTCCTGCTAAAAATCGCAGATCGCCGCCATTACTAGTTAAAAATAAATAAATAAAAATGACATAAATCTTTCCCCTAGTTTGTAGACGCGATACCTTTTGGGCAAACCAATCAAAATACGCTTATTGGGATTTTTTTTTTTTTACCAAAAATATGTAGCAGAATACAAATTGGCCTAAAATGATGAAAAAATTTTATTTTTACATTTTTTTTTTTTTTATTGGGAATGTTATATAGTAGAAACTGAAAAATATTGTTTTTTTTTTTCAGAATTGTCGCTTTTTTTTTTTATTTATAGTGCAAAAAATAAAAATCTCACAGGTGATCAAATACCACCAAAAGAAATCTCTATTTGTGGGAAAAAAAGGACATCAATTTTATTTGGGTACAGTGTTGCATGACCGTGCAATTGTCTGGTAAACTAACGCAGTGCCGAATCGCAAAAAATAGCCTGGTCATTAAGGGGAAAAATCTTCCGGTCCAGGAGTGGTTAAGGAAAAAAAATTCAAAGAGTAAGTAAAAAAAAAAAAAAATGATTCATTTTATTTTTTTTCAGTGATATCATTTAAGGAATTATTACTAATTGGTTCCTTTGGGTTAGTTTTAATTATTTCTCTCTATACTCATTTTATTAATTCATTTTGCATGTGCTTATAGTGTAAACCTACATATGACAATATAATTCATCTAACTACATAAACAGCTTTCAGATGATAAGTATGACCTGTCCTTGTTTTTTTTTTTTAATATGGTGTTCTAATCCCTGCACAAAATCTGATATTTTTATTCCGGAGGTTTGGATTTTGTATAAATGTTTTCTATGTCTCTTTATCTTCGTAGATCCCAGAAGGACAATTCAACTTTCTACGTCTTTATGCTTTTCACCCTTGATTCTTCATTATGTGAAAAGATGCTAAATGAATACTTTCAAGATGGCAATTTATATTGAAATTGCTGTTCATTATCATTGCATAACAAAGCAAAGAATAGACTAAGACGTGCAATTTTGTCAACAAGGTTTTGCATGAATAACATATTGGAGCTTCGTCAACAGCTCTAATTCCAGGAGCTGCTGGCATGTCCGTTGTATTTTGGGCATATGCAGTCTGTAGCTTCCACAATGCCAAGGGCCACTACAAGTCCCAGCACAGTAGCATAGGTGGATGACCCTTCCTGTACCTTCTGAAGAATGTGCATTATAAAGCACAGGTCCAAACCGATTGACCTTTTAGCAGAAATAATATCCTAATAATGGTCTTTATACATTGTGGGCATTACATTTTGTTTTTCTTTTCGTTCAATACCAGTTATAGCATGTGAGAAATGTTCACATTTTGATTATTATCATCAGGGCTGCTGTTAGAAATAGCGGGGCCCCATACAGACTACCTGGCAGGGCCCCCTCAAGAAAATATTAAAGATATATCTAGCTAAAATGACAACAAAATCACTATTAGCAGACACAGATATAACATAACTCACATAATTCCTGCTAAATCTACGACAAAGAAAAACGATGTTGAATAAAAATGAAGATGAGATGAGAAAAATATACAGGCTGGGCAGTTGGAGCTCAGTGATCAGAGAGACAGAGGAAGAGAAACAAAGTTACAAATAAACTCTGAGTAGAGATCACATTAGAGCCAGTGCTGGGAGGGGGACCCACACAGGGAGGGGGATTAGTGAGAGACGACTGAATAGCAGGGAGAGGGAGAGAGATTAGATTCAGGTGCTGGAGGAAGATTTCTGTATTTGTTGTCCATCACTAATCCCCCTCCCTGTGTGGGCCCTCCTGTGTGCTCGGGCCCCCTACAAGAGGGCTGGTGGTCCCCCCCTATCAGCAGCCCTGATTATCATATAGAATATGCTCATATACTGTATATGAATCTGGTTATGGCAGGACCAGTAACCACTCACAATACACAGAATTTTTCAGCGTATTGTTGTTATATTGGACAAGGATGATTGTTTTATATTAGAAGTTATTTATGCACATCATTCCCAGCTTTTAAATGGGAAATTACACTTTGTAGTGTTAAAAATGTTAGAGCAAAAGACATTCCCATGATAACCCCTTTTCACTTAACCACTTCTGGACCGGAAGATTTTCCCCCTTAACCACTTGCCGACCGCCGCAAATACATTTACTGCGGCGGTCAGCCCCTCCTGGGCAAAGCGACATAGTACTACATCGCTCGCCCAGGAGCCTGTAGGGGACGAGCGCGCGCCGCCGGAGGCGCGCTTACGCCCCCGCTCATTCACGGCCATCCCTGCGCGAGTGACCAGCGGCTCCGATGTCCACCGGTCACTCGCTATCTCCCGCTGGAGAGGGAGAAAGGCAGGCGGCTGATGTAAACAAAGCCGCCTGTCATTCTCCCTGGTGTAACAGCAGAGACTATACGATCCTGCTATGTAGGATCGTATGTCTCTGTGGTTACATCAAAAGCCACGCCCCTTGACAGTTAAAATCACGCCCCTAGGGACACACTTAACCCCTGGAGCTCTAATAAAGTTAACCCCTTCCCTGCCAGTGTCATTTTTACAGTAACAGTGCATATGTATACCACTGATTACTGTAGAAATGTCACTGGTACCCCCAAAAGTGTCAAAAATGTTAGTCAGGGGTCCGATCTGTCCGCCGCAATGTCGCAGTCCCACTGATTGCCACCATTACTAGTAAAAAAATAAATACATAGAAATTATAGAAATGATTCTCCTAGTTTGTAGACGCGATACGTTTTTGCGCAAACCAATCAAAACACGCTTGTTGAGATTTTTTTTTTACCAAAAATATGTAGCAGAAAACAAATTGGCCAAAAATGATGAAGTAAAAATTGATTTTTAATATTTTTATTTTTGGGAATGTTATATAGCAGAAAGTGAAAAATATATATCTTTTTTTCAGAATTGTCGCTCTTTTTTTGTTTATAGCGCAAAAAATAAAAATTGCAGAGGTGATCAAATACCACCAAAAGAAAGCTCTATTTGTGGGAAAAAAGGACATCAATTTTATTTGGGTACAGCAATTGTCCGTTAAAGTAACGCAGTGCCAAATTGCAAAAAATGGCTTGGTTATTAACCACTTAAGCCCCGGAGGATTTGGCTGCTCAAAGACCAGGGCCTATTTTGCGATTCGAAACTGCGTGACTTTAACGGACAATTGCGCGATTGTGCGATGCTGTACCCAAATGAAATTGCCGTCCTTTTTTTCTTTTGGTGGTATTTGATCACCTGTGCGATTTTTATTTTTTGCGCTATAAACAAAAAAAGAGCGTCAATTTTGAAAAAATAATATTTTTCAGATTTTTTTTATATGAAATTCCCGCCGCAATGTCTCAGTCCCGCAAAAAAAAATCGCAGATCGCCGCCATTAGAAGTTAAAAAAAAAATCTTTCCCTTAGTTAGTAAACGCAATAACTTTTTCACAAACCAATCAATATACGCTTATTGCAATTTTTTTTTTACCAAAAATATGTAGCAGAAAACAAATTGGCCTAAAATGTTAAAAAAGTTAGATTTTTACATTTTTTTGGGGAATTTCATATAAAAAAATCTGAAAAATGTTATTTTTTCAAAATTGACGCTCTTTTTTTGTTTATAGCGCAAAAAATAAAAATCGCACAGGTGATCAAATACCACCAAAAGAAAGCCCTGTTTGTGGGGAAAAAAAGGACGGCAATTTCATTTGGGTACAGTGTCGCACAACCGCGCAATTGTCCGTTAAAGTCACGCAGTTTCGAATCGCAAAATAGGCCTTGGTCTTTGAGCAGCCAAATCCTCCGGGGCAAAGCCATTTTTTGCAATTTGGCACTGCGTTACTTTAACGGACAATTGCTGTACCCAAATAAAATTGATGTCCTTTTTTCCCACAAATAGAGCTTTCTTTTGGTGGTATTTGATCACCTGTGCAATTTTTATTTTTTGCGCTATAAACAAAAAAAAAATATATATATTTTTCACTTTCTGCTATATAACATTCCCATAAATAAAAATATTAAAAATCAATTTTTACTTCATCATTTTAGGCCAGTTTGTTTTCTGCTACATATTTTTGGTAAAAAAAAAAATCTCAACAAGCGTGTTTTGATTGGTTTGCGCAAAAACGTATTGCGTCTACAAACTAGGAGAATCATTTATATCATTTCTATTTATTTATTTTTTTATTAGTAATGGTGGCAATCAGTGGGACTGCGACATTGCGGCGGACAGATCGGACCCCTGACTGACATTTTTGACACTTTTGGGGGGACCAGTGACATTACTACAGTAATCAGTGCTAAAAATATGCACTGTTACTGTCGCTGGCAGGGAAGGGGTCAACCCAGGGGCGATCAAAGGGTTAAATGTGAGCCATGGGGGTGTTTTCTAACTGTGGGGGGGGGTGGGCTTGTGGAATCAACCTAGAGACCTTTGATCCTAAATAGGAGGAACACAGGAGCTCTGCATTGATTGCTGAGAGAACAATGGTCTGCTGTGTTTACAACAGCAGACCGCTGCTCTCTCTTCACAGGGAGGGGGAGCGAGCCCAGATTGCCACCGGTCCCGTGGATTGGCTTCCCTGCTGGCAAGTGGGCGTTTCCCCAGGATCGCTCCCGCGAACCGACATACAAGTACAGCAATTCGTGGGAACCTGCCGCCATGTATAGGCGGCGGCTGGTTGGCAAGGGGTTTATTATCATTTTTTATAGCCCAGAGTAAATGTCCTGTTTCAAATGCTAAAATATGCAATAATATACCTCCTAGTGATATTACAAAACAAACAGCGCAAAATGATGTGACTGGCATAAACCGTATGTGAAATATATCACCATCAATAAATATAATAAATGATAATAAAATGGTGCCTATGTAATATAGTGAATATCCTGTGTAATAAATATTAATAAATACAAAAATACAAGTAGTCCATAAAAACGTGGAAATAAATAAATATTAATGCTTCAGCAAGTAGACAGTGAAAGACAGTCCAAGAAAGTGCTTATGTGCTGGAAAATCCGTGCAAACTCATGCTGACACTGTGCTGTGAAAAAACGGTGACTTTCCTCTCCCCAGGATGTTGCACTTATCGGACAAAGTGGACCCCCAGACAATACTGTTTGAGGGTCACACAAGCTTTGGTCCAGTAAGGAATCCGAACCGTATCCTCTAAAACTGCTATAACCTCTTAGGAACTTCCAATAGGCAAACTCAGCAGGATGAAGAAACCATGTAGGGAAGAAATGCTGGAAATAGTGTAATACTGACAAAAAATATGCTTTTATTTAAACCATAATTGGATCACTCACATTTGGATATAAAATAGCAGGCTTGTACAATCATTCGTGGGATATGACAGATCCTGTAGATCGCGGTGTGCTCGGGGCTGCGCTGGTCCCAGCGTGCGTTCCACCGCTCCCGGAAATGACGTCACAGCTTGGGTAGGACCGGAAATTGCGTCAACGCGTTTCGTCCTCCTCCAGGGCGTTATCAAAGACGAATTTACATAGGCACCATTTTATTATCATTTATTATATTTATTGATGGTGATATATTTCACATACGGTTTATGCCAGTCACATCATTTTGCGCTGTTTGTTTTGTAATATCACTTTCAAGATCCATTTGATTTTTGCACAGCAGCACTTTGATGATTTTTTAGGGTTCACCATAGCGCAACATTTAATCACTATTTCCCACAATATACCTCCTAGACCCAGCCTGTGCAGACGGTATAGGCACTAGCTGACTTGACAGAACCCACAGGCGGTTTAACTCTTCAATAAGACACAAATTAATCCACCTTTGTATTACTTCAGATAACTGCAATAGAGAGGATGTTTTTCAGTCTTTTAGGGCTCATGCACACTGCAGCTCAAAAAAAAAAAAAAGCTGCTTTCACAGGCATTGGAGCTTTTATTTCTCTGCCTAAAAGCTTGAAGAAGCTTGTGCTTTTTTGTGCTCTTTCGCGCTTTTGATATTGAGCTTATTTGAGCTTTTTTGAGCATAAGTGTTTCTTTTCACAAATCCAAGCCCCCCCCCCCCCCTTTTTTGTAAGTTTTTTAGCTTTTTCATGCATTTTTGGGCACTTAGGCGTCTTTTCTGCTCAAAAGCTCCTCTCAAAAACGTGAGTTTGGTGGGGTTTTTTTTTCTGTCTGTAAAAGCATATGTCTGTAAACTCCTGAGCTGACAGGGAGAGAGGGGGAGAGAACTTTTTTTTTAACATTCTATTGTTTTATTCCAGGTTTTTAGAACATAGAGAGGGCTACATGGCACAGCACAAGCACTGTGCTGTCTATCATGCTTTAACCACTTTAAGACCGCTCACAGTAATATTACTGCGGCAAAGTGGCTCATTATCGTCTGACGACGTAGTACTACGTCGTCAGACACTCCCCCTTCTGGGCGGCGCTTGCGCGCCGCCGGAGGCTCGCTCCCGCTGTATTCAGTCACAGCGGGAGTAGGGCCAGTAGAGGAGCAGCGGCGATCGCCGCTGCTCTTACCCGATCGTCGGGGATCGAGTCTGGAGATCCGCCCGCTGTGTGTAAACAGAGCGGGCGGATCTCCATAGTGACAGGGAGTGACAGATCGGACTGTTCAGCATAGCTGGACATCCGATCTGTCCTTCTGTCACTCAGTCACCTCCCCCCCCCCCACACGTCAGTAAGCACCAGGCATTCATTAACCCCTCCCTCTCCAATAAAATTAACCCCTTCCCTGCCAGTGTCATTTTTACAGTAACAGTGCATATGTATAGCACTGATTACTGCAGTAATGTCACTGGTACCCCCAAAAGTGTCAAAAATGTCAGTCAAGGGTCCGATCTGTCCGCCGCAATGTCGCAGTCCCGCAAAAAAAATCGCAGATCGCCGCCATTACGCGTTAAAAAAAAAACACCAAAAATGACAGAAATCTTTCCCTTTGTTAGTAAACGCAATAACTTTTGCGCAAACCAATCAAAATACGCTTATTGCGATTTTTTTTACCAAACATAGGTAGCAGAAAACAAATTGGCCAAAAATGTTTAAAAAAATTGTTTTTTACATCTTTTTTGGGGGGAATTTCATATAAAAAATTTTTAAAAATATTGTTATTTTTTCAAAATAAACGCTCTTTTTTTGTTTATAGCGCAAAAAGTAAAAATCGCACAGGTGATCAAATACCACCAAAAGAAAGCTCTGTTTGTGGGAAAAGAAGGACGTAAATTTCGTTTGGGTACGGCGTCGCACGACCGCGCAATTGTCAGTTGGAGTCGCACAGCGCCGAATCGCAAAAAGTGGCCTGGACGGAAGACAGCAAAATCCTCCGGTGGTAAAGTGGTTAAAGGATCAGGATATTTATTTATTTTAGGGTTTCAATCACTTTAAGATCGTCATTGTACATACTGTAAATAAATAACACATCCCCTGAAAAGAAGCCCTAGTGTGTTTTTTGCAGCCAAAATTAATATAAGACCCGGTCTTATTTTTGGGGGAAACACGGGTAGTGAATAGCCTGGGGCTAGCAAAACAGTAGGGAGAAAAGAGGAACATACCAAATACAATAAAACAAGAGAAATAGGAAGCAGGCTCCCCACCTGGTATCAGTAGATACCCCTATACTATAATATAATATAACAACATACAATTAAAAAAACTGTCCATGAGCATGGATAATGGAGAAAAGAGGAAAAAACAGGCAAAACATATATAAATGAGTCCTTATGGTTCAGATGAAGTCCTGGACTTGAGAAAGCTGGGGCAGTAACTGAAGGCATCAAGTCAGTTCTCCAAAGGTGGGAAGGTTTGCAAAATTCTTTAGAGGTGAAAATGGAGCAATCTCTTTGGTCGATTTAAGAAACCTTTTGGCAAGTCTTTCTTTGGGAGACTCTGATTTCAGCTTGCAAAGAAAAGAACCTTCTAACATGATGACTGGTGTAAATGACTCCAAAACGTTTATTAAGCCATTCACTGGTGCAGGCTCCTTGTAACATTGACTATGCTGTAAGTAGTATCGGCTTGGACTTTGATTGACAAACCTGTAACTAATTTGCACATTCGGTCAATAAGCTGTTACAGGAATGCCGAATCAGACTCTAGGACAGTGATGGGGAACCTTGGCACCCCAGATGTTTTAGAACTACATTTCCCATGATGCTCAACTACACTGCACAGTGCATTAGCATCATGGGAAATGTAGTTCCAAAACATCTGGGGTGCCAAAGTTTGCCATCACTGCCCTAGGAGCTTTTAGGTAAGTGCAGTTTACTCTCCCCTCTGTAAGTGTTGCTGTGTTGCTGGCTGCAATACAGAAGGAATGGAGAATTAGACAAACATTGTTCCTCTGCAGCAGTAATCTGATTGGACGCTGCAACACTAGAGGACCTGAGCAGCCATCTTTAGTGGGGGCAATGCTAATAAACAGCAGTGCCCCACTGCAGTTGGCATGCAGTTGTAAAGTGGACAGAGTAGGGACAGGATCCACTCTGGATAGGGACAGTATATTTAACCCTAGGGAGATGCTCCTGATGAGAAGGCACAGCACTGCTGGTACCGCTATTTTTTGGACTCCAGTGTGGTGATAAACAGGTTGGATTTGTTTTTCTGCCTAATACCACCCCTCTACTCAGATGCTGCTCCGGTAACATAAGCCTTACATAAGCCTATAGCTAGCTACTGTGTTCTTCACCTATAGCAGCCCCCTTTCCTATAAGGCAAGCAGGTCTACCAGTACTCGGTGCCCCCCCCCATGACTATACACATTGCTAAATTGCCTGGCTACCACGCCAGGGCATGCGTGAACTGAGCAAAGCGAACAAGTACTTGAAGTTGGCAGACAGGTAGAGTGGTTCAATGACAGTCCAGGTAAAAGGCAGGCAGAGTTCAGAGAATAGTCATAATCTGATCCAAGGTCATACACAGGGAAATCCAGTCTAGCAGAGCAGGGCAGACAGACAGGAAGCTTGATCAGGAAATACAAACGTTATCACACTCCATCACAAGCATGAGACTGAAGGTTTGGCTGACTTATGCCTCGTACACACGCATCGATTATTGGCCGGGAATTTTTCGGCCAACGTCCGATCAGCCGATTTTCGGCTTGTTAGTATGATGCTTTCGACAACCGACTCCGACTTTTCGGCTGAAAAAAATCTAGTGTGCAGGCTATAAAATTGTTCTTGTCCGTCAACACAACGGCCGATTTTCCGCCATTCAGTACAGATCTCGGCAGACAAAAATCTGATGAGCAAGACTGGGCATGCTCAGAGAAGAAAAAACACAGGGAGAGTAAACCAGAACATGACATCACTTCTGAAGTTGATTTTTGTTGGCCGAGAAAATTTGTGTGCAGTCTAGGCACATTCCAACCAACAAAACACCACTCTGGACAAAAGTCGGACAATCGGTTGGCCGATAATCGTTGCGTGTGTACGAGGCATTAAATCAGGTCTGGTCTCCACCCAGAGACTGGACACATTAATCAATTTTCCGATGGACAGACAGAGAAGGAGAATACCATAGCCAAAACCAGGATGCTGGAGCTGGCAGCTATGACAGGGCAGAAGCGCACACGCTCCTGACAGTATCCCTTTATAGTTCCCGCAGCTCAAGTTTTGAGAAATGAATGGAGTTTCTTGAATTTTCTTAACAATAGATTTATACGTATCTACTTGTAAAGCTGCTTCTTAATGGTATGAGGAGCACTTATAACAACCCAACCTAGGTCAGCCTTAAGAGCGTAAGCATTGTTACAAAGAGAACTCCTCCACTGTTTTTTGTACCTTGTGAAATCTTGAACCTCATAGAAGAAGCAAGAATTTGGCATTTTCATCCAATGGAGGTATATAATCAGTCAAAATGACAAAGTCATGATAGGTGTAGGAAAATACATTTCCTTTTATGAGATAATAACTAGAAAGTGACCAGAGCTCAGACTTCCTAATAAATAAAGTGCTCTGGAAAAAAAGTGTTCTAAATAAGCATACCAATAAAGTGCACCATTTCAAGCAAACTGTGCAAACAATGCTTAAAGCGGATCTCCAGCCTGTCCACTATAATTTTTTATTTTTTTGCCCAGTGTAAACTTTGTTGCAGGTTGTACACTTTTAAGATACTCGCCCACCCAGTGAATCCAGTAGTGTCTTGGAGAATCCTCTTGGAATTCTGCCCCCCACTCAGTCCTGTGCCGCCATCTTCATTATCAAGAGGCCCGCCAGCTCTTATGGGTTAAGCTGGCATGCGTTGGGGGGGGGGGGGGGGTGGTGGGACAAAAGTTTTCTCCCAGGAAAAAAGAACACAAGAAGAAGAAGAAAGTTTCCTTTGCATGAAAAGGAGGGGAGGGCAGTTGGAGAGGAGGCAAGTTTTGTTGACTGATGATCGGCTTTAAAAAATGCTTTTTAGCGCAATACCAGTGTCTATAATATCACTACTATAGTGTCTGTACTTCATGAAATAAGCAGGTCAAGTAGAGCTTTTTGTGAACACCACACATCTCCTTTATTTCCACCTTCAACCTCTTCAAGAGTCCCCCTGGAAACACCAAATAAGCATTTAGGGTGCCTAACACTGGCACCAGATTAGGCCAGCCAGCCAGCTAAACGTGCATCCAGGAGCCAGGGTGCATTCAACAATATGAAAGGGATATCAGAACGGAAGTACCACCCCTACACGTTTCGTCAGTATGACAGATGTCATCAGGAAGGAATTTTTCTTTTATGTCTGAAATATTGAATTCTTCAGGAGGGGGAGGCTGATGAAGGAGACATGGATTAAACACATTCCTGATTGGCTATTGCGTCCTGGCACTTGACAGCTCCTCTGACAGTGCCTGTGAGTCATCCACGGCAGCTTTCTGATAGCTCTCTGGATTCCTGAATCGGCTCGGTATCACTTCAGTCCCAGTGGCTCCTGTCAGGACTGGAAACTTTTCTGTTGGCTTCACACTGAGCAGCTTTTATGCCTATCACTCTAGAATGCTTGTGAGTGCATTTAAACTTGTTTTTATTTTTCTATTTCAATAAAATCGTAATACACCATGGAAGCTGGGCGCCTCTCCTTCCCTCTCCCTTTCTCCCATGGAGCGTGTAGGACAATACTTTTCCCTTGACAGTAAATATGTCAAAGAATTCTAAAATGGCAAAAAAAAAAAACATATTAACTGGTTGAATCGTCTAAAACATCCTGATCGCGAGGAAACATCTTAACCAGACACATTTTGGCACTGGTTTTATCTGAAAGTCTTTTGTGATGTAGCTTACTATATTCAAATATGATCTTTAGAGGTGACTGCTCATGGCATCTCCTGCTATAATCTAATATCGATGTAAGATCTTCAGTGGATGTAAAGTCCTGTTTAAATACACCTCACTGTAAGGCTAATAGCCACGTGTCACATTCTGAGCACTCTCTGTGGGTGCCCAACATCTGGAGCAGATGTCATTGTTCCTCATTGCGTTATTCAAAGAACTTTCCCTTGCATGACATTTCCTGAGAGGATATGTTTTTTCATGAATGAAACAGTAGAAGTTTGGATCTTTTCCCCTTTCTTCCCTGTTGCAGCTGATAGTGGGTGTGACTCCTCTCTTTCTAATGGAAGCCATTTTTCTAGGGTCTCTTTATTTAGTGGTTCGTTTGTGAGATGATTTGGTGAGCTGGTCTCAGAGAGGTTTGCACATGAGTTGCCACAAAGAAACAAAGGTATTCAGGTCCAGTAAAGGGACTGTCCCTCAAACAAACAAGGTGCAGATGGCAGCCCCCCCCTTATACTTACCTGAGCCAGATCTCAATTGGATGCAGATGGCAAAAATAAACCTGACAGAGATTATAACCCTCCCTAACTCTAGTAAAAATGAAAAAGATAGTTTGCCTTTAGTTCTACTTGAGATTAAGGGAGAAGTAGGGCTAAACCTCTTTTGGCAAGACTTCTCCTTTGGAAGTTCTGCACTCCTGCGACTTGTATTCAGCCGACGGCGGGCTAAAGTCTGCTAGCGTCACTCAGACTGTCCAGGCTGTGGAGCGTAACCAACTTTAATGTCAGAATCTTCCCAGGCAGCTGGCTCAGCCTCTCAGCGTGGAGGGGCAAAACAGAGAGCCAGTGACTGACAGTCGCACTAAAGACTTTGATAAGCAACTGTGACAGTTATCATTCTCAGCATGCCTTGATTGTAACTGTTTTAGGAAAAAGTTAAAACAATGGGCTTAGATGGGTTAGATTTCCCAGGACGACAGCTGAAAGTAAGCAAAGGAAAGGAGATTCTGGGAATACCATTGCCAAAATATGGCCATTAACATATATGGGGTAATGACATCACCAGCATCCCCACCTTCAGAGTCCTGCCTAGGAAGCTGTCACCTTCATAACAGCCTCAAAGCACCAATCTCCCCACTCTGAGCATCAACATCTCTCTGTACGGCGACTCTTGGTCTTAACCACTTCTGGACCGCTGCTTAACCTCCCTGGCGGTATGATTATGTCAGGAATTCTGTACCAAAAGCTGTACAATTTTTTGCATGGAAATTTGGCGTTATGTATTATAGGCCTACAATTCTTAGTAATTACTGACTTAAACCTGACCAAACAAGACTCTAGTAGACATCCCAGATGTGATAAATTTGAAACACAAACGCATGAATTATAATCTAATCAATAATATAATTTTATTATATAATATATAATATTATATATATATATATATATATATATATATATATTATATAATAAAATTATATTATTGATTCAATTATAATTAATGCGTTATATATTATATATATATGTATATATATGTATATATATATATATATATATATATATACACACATATATATGTATATATATATATATATATATACACATATATATATATATGTGTGTATATATATATATATATATATATATATATATATATATATATATATATATATATATATAT
Organism: Pelophylax lessonae; assembly: GCF_965119305.1. Taxonomy (NCBI): domain Eukaryota; kingdom Metazoa; phylum Chordata; class Amphibia; order Anura; family Ranidae; genus Pelophylax; species Pelophylax lessonae. Next base: position 50,512,052 of record NC_138771.1, read on the forward strand.
ATATATATATATATATATGTGTGTGTGTGTGTTTATATATATATATATATACATAAATGTTATGTGTTTGTGTTTTGTGCAACGTTCAACATTTTAATTTCCCTCCCTAGTTCCGTTCCCATGCAGCATTGCTGCTGCAGGGAACGGAACCAGGAAGTCCTCATACCGACGGAGGAGCGGCGGGGATCTCGGCTGGCGATCACAGCAATGGGAGATCATCGCTGGATCGCCAGGAGAAGGTAAGAGACAGCCCTGCACGCTTTGCACATCCACCCCTAGCGTGACTCGGGGATACCGATAACAGCATGGAAAATCCACCCCGAGTCACGCTCGGGGATACCACTAGGCAGGTTAATGACCAGGCCCTATTTTGCGATTCGGCACTGTGTTATTTTAGCAGACAATTGCCCAGTCGTGCGACACTGTACCCAAACAAAATTGATGTCCTTTTTTTCCCCACAAATAGAGCTTTCTTTTGGTGGTATTTGATCACCTGTGCGATTTTTATTTTTTGCGCTATAAACAAAAAAGAGCGACAATTTTGAAAAAAAAAAAAACAATATTTTTCACTTTCTGCTATATAACATTCCCAAAAAAAAATTAATAATCAAAATGTTTTAACATTTTAGGCCAATTTGTTTTCTGCTACATATTTTTGGTAAAATAAATAAGCGTATTTTGCTTGGTTTGCGCAAAAGTTATTGCATCTACTAACTATGGGAAAGATTTATGTTATTTTTATTGTTTGTTTTTTTTTTACTAGTAATGGCGCAGGCGATCTTTTTGCGGGACTGCGACATTGCGGCGGACAGATCGGACCCCTAACTGACATTATTGACACTTTTGGGGGGACCAGTGACATTACTACAGCAATCAGTGGTAAAAATATGCACTGTTACTGTAATAATGACACTGGCAGGGAAGGGGTTAATGCTATTGGTGATCAAGGGGTTAAATGTAAGCCTAGGGGAGTGATTCTAACTGTGGAGGGGTTGGGTTTTTGAAATGATCATAGAGACATGCGATCCTATATAACAGGATCGCATGGTCTCTGTGATCACTTCAGGGAGAAGGACGGACGGCTGTGTTTACATCAGCCATTTGTCCTTCTCTGTCAGCGGGGAGAGATCGCCGGTGTCAGATGGCAATCGGAGCCACCTGACACCAGCACTGGCTTCCCCCGCTGACGATCGGAAGGCGGGAGCGCACCTTCCGGCGGTGCGCACTCGCCCTCTAGTGGCCTCCCAAGCAAATGATGTTTATTAAGGCAGTGGTCCTCAACCCTGGCCTACAGGGCCCACTAACAGGCCAGGTTTGCAAGATAACTGAAATACATCCCAGGTGATATCATTTGCTGCTCAGTGATTGCAGTACTCTAGTCTGCATCTCCCCAATGTAATACTTAAAATCTGGCCTGTTAGTGGGCCCTGAGGACCGGAGTTGAGGACCACTGTATTAAGGGATGTATTCCAGAGATAAGACTATAATCCTTCCACTTTATAAAACTCTGGTCCGAACACATCTGGAGTATTCTGTCCAGTTCTGGTCGCCAGTCCTCAGGAGGGATGTATTGGAGCTGGAGAGATTCCAGAGAAGGGCAATTAAACTAATTAGGGGATTGGAGGACCTTAATTATGAGAGCGTCCGCAATCGCTTGATTTATTCTCCCTGGAGAAGAGACGCCTGTGAGGGAACATGATAGCAATTTATAAATATCTCAATGGTGATCTCGGCATAGAAAAACAGCTATTCAGTCGAAGGGATTGCATGAGGACTCGACTGCATACAATGCGATTAGAGGAGAAGCGTTTTAACCTCAGGCAACGTGGGGGGTTCCTTACTGTTAGGGCTACAAGATTGTGGAATTCTCTACCACAAGAGGTGGTTTCAGCGGGAAGTATGGTGGCTTTCAAAAAACTCTTAGACTTACATCTCAAGGATCAGAACATTCAGGGGTATGTGAGATGATTATAGCCACACACACCTACACAGGTTGAACTGGATGGACTATTGTCTTTATTCAACCTCACCTACTATGTAACTATGTAACTATGTAACGTGATTTTGCCTGGGAGAGCCACTCTGCTGACGTAAAAAGGCAGTGCAGAGACGGGAAGTGGTTAATTACCACCAGTTTAATTATCTACCAACTGGTGGTAATTCTTTTAGAATCTGTTACAGCAATAGCAACAGGTTCTAAAAGTGGCAGTTATAAGAATGGCTTGAATCTGGTGCACCTTTTTGGAAACCTTTGCAAAGCTGTTGCAAATCTTTTCTGAATAAGGCAAAGGCCACCACACCGAAATAACTGTGGTAACTGCTGAATTGAATTCCCCCCATTATGTTTTAAGAGTCTGACCTCGCTAGTTATCTGAAAGCTGAAATATTGCTGGCTGTCCAGCAGAGACCTCTATCGCCTAGGGTCTATCGGCTTCACTTTTACTTGTACATAGTTGTACAGCATAGGGTTAAATTTGTGTTTGGTCCCTCTGCAATTTCAGCCTAGTAGCCCCCCTGCATAATGACATGAATAGAATTGCATGGTATGACAGCAGTCACTTTCTCATATTGTACTGGTTACTATGGCAGCAGATGTGGATGAAGGCAGTTGTGTACTAGCCTACTGGATGAAAATCAATGCCGGTAATGCAGTTGTAATAACAGCTCTGAGATGTGCACGGGCAGCCCCACACTCTCCACAAAACTTCCATGTATTTTCTCTTCATGTAACGGTTTCTTTGAAGGTGTCATAAGAAAAAAAAATAACATTTAAAAAAAAAAGGCGAGCTGTGATTTTTGTGTCATTGTCACTCTTTAAATAATACGGCTAGAGACAATGGAGCCAATTCCAAAATAAAGTTCAAATCAGAGTTTTGTCACAGGATATAAAACGTAGTCCATTTCTGGGTCATCCAGACGAAGCTGGCCATAGATGGAATAAAATTTTGGCCTGTTCGGCAGGAAATGGGCAAGTTTCAATCAGTGTGTGGCTGTTGCTGCTTGGCAGAAGTCATTCTGTTGAAGGGACATGCAAAAAAAAAAAACTTTTATCAATCAGCGGCTGCGGTCAATTGGCTGTAGCTGCTGATCAGTGTATTCTGTACCACTGGGGATGATTCCTGCATCCGCCTAATTTGTCTGGATGGAGGAATCTGAAAAAAAAAAAAACTACCCATGTATGGCCAGAATGAGTTTACCTTTACATAAAAATAATAAATGCACATTTTTTGCATGTACACGAATGTGCATTTATTATTATTTTTTGTAATGGACCTGTAAAGCATTGCACTCAAGATTAGCTGATTGTGGGTGTATTGCCACGGTCCTGCGGTCAGTCTGTGTATCTGTTTGACCATACCGATACGGGCAGGAATTTACACTGTGACTGAAAGCATTAATGAAATATCACGGCATCCAACAGCGCCATGGTAGTTCATTGAGAACTACAAACCAGCCGCAAAAGCTATTGGACCTTGTCGTTTTCCCATTCACAGAACACTGTTGCAGATTGACAGCTAGCAGGGGGAGGAGATCCCCCCACTAGCTGTCAGAACAGGGGATCGGGGGAGCGGGGGCTAGTGCATCTCTAACATGTTACATGTTACACCCTGAATAAAGGTGTAACATGTTACAAAAGGTTAACTTATCCTTTAAGGCAAAAGGAAAATGCATTGAACTACATATGTACAGTATACACTGATCAGCCATAACATAATGATGGCCCACCTAATATTGAGTAGTAGGGATGATCGAACGGTTCGGGTCGACCATCGGTTCGACCCGAACATTGACTGTTCGAGGTTCGGCCGAATTCCAAACTTTTTGCTAAAAAAGTTCGGAATTTGGCAACCAGAACCGACCAAAATGCAATGGGACAGGAACTGGGCTTTAAAAGCCCGTGATTGGACCAGAACCATCAGTAAAAGCCAATTGAGGGGGCAGGAGAATGCTAGGAATGTGATTGGAGTGACTAGGGGGTCCAGAGGCCAATCATTAGTGAATACGCCCCCCAGTATATAAGATAGCCCCGCCAAATCTCTACCATTTTAATACAGGGCTGTGGAAGAGAGTGGAAGCAGTTCTGTTACTTCTGCTCTCAAAGTGTCATTTAGCAATTATTAGTGCGAGGAAAGGGATATCTAGTGTAGTTAGGGTACTATTTTCCACTATAGTTAGATTTAATAATCTAGTTTCTGTAGGGAAAGTGTTAAGTGTAAGGGGACCGTAGTGTAGTGTAGGGTTAACTGACTCTGACTGCTATGGCAGGGTGACAAAACCCTTCCATGTCAGGGTGACCGCTATAGAGAAAAGATCGTTTCTCTTAGAACACTTATAGAACCGGATAGTGGCTTCGCCCCTGTCACCCTGCTTTTTGTTGCAGGCGTTTATAGGGCTTTTTTGAGGACATGTTTGGAGTCAGGCATGACATCTGAACTTCTGTGTAGGGGTATATATACACACACACATGTATGTATATATACACATACGCATATATAGGTGTGAAAGTAGCAGAAACCTATGCTTGCGCTAATGAAATAATTAACACCCATATGGCTTCTCTGCTATAACACCTATATATGTGTATGTGCATAAATACATATAAGTGTGTGTGTATATATACCCCTATACAGAATTTCAGATGTTTTGCCTGCCTCAGAAGACCCCCAAAAAATGCCCAAAAAACGCCTGCTGCAAAAACACACCTGGGCGTTTTTGTAGCTGGCGTTTTTTTGGGCATTTTTTTGGTGTCTTTGGAGGCAGGCATAACATCTGTACTTCTGTGTAGGGGTATATATACACACACACACACGTATGTATATATACACATACACATATATAGGTGTGAAAGTAGCAGAAACCTATGCTTGCGCTAATGAAATAATTAACACCCATATGGCTTCTCTGCTATAACACTTATATATGTGTATGTGTATAAATACATATAAGTGTGTGTGTATATATACCCCTATACAGAATTTCAGATGTTTTGCCTGCCTCCAAAGACCCCCAAAAAATGCCCAAAAAAAACGCCTGCAAAAACACACCTAGGCGTTTTGTAGCTGGCATTTTTTTGGGCATTTTTTGGGCGTCTTTGGAGGCAGGCATAACATCTGTACTTCTGTGTAGGGGTATATATACACACACATGTATGTATATATACACATACACATATATAGGTGTGAAAGTAGCAGAAACCTATGCTTACGCTAATGAAATAATTAACACCCATATGGCTTCTCTGCTATAACACCTATATATGTGTATGTGTATAAATACATATAAGTGTGTGTGTATATACCCCTATACAGAAGTTCAGATGTTATGCCTGCCTCCAAAGACCCCCAAAAAATGTCAAAAAAAAACGCCAACAACACACCTGGGCGTTTTTTTTTTTTGGCGCAGGCGTTTTTTTGGGCATTTTTTGGGGGTCTTTGGAGGCAGGCAAAACATCTGAAATTCTGTATAGGGGTATATATACACACACACTTATATGTATTTATGCACATACACACATATAGGTGTTATAGGAGCGGAGACATATGCCTGTTAATTATTTCATTAGCGCAAGCATAGGTTTCTGCTACTTTCACACCTATATATGTGTATGTGTATATATACATACATGTGTGTGTGTATATATACCCCTATACAGAAGTTCAGATGTTATGCCTGCCTCCAAAGACCCCCAAAAAATGCCCAAAAAAAACGCCAACAACACACCTGGGCGTTTTTTTTTTTTTGGCGCAGGCGTTTTTTTGGGCATTTTTTGGGGGTCTTTGGAGGCAGGCAAAACATCTGAAATTCTGTATAGGGGTATATATACACACACACTTATATGTATTTATGCACATACACACATATAGGTGTTATAGGAGCGGAGACATATGCCTGTTAATTATTTCATTAGCGCAAGCATAGGTTTCTGCTACTTTCACACCTATATATGTGTATGTGTATATATACATACATGTGTGTGTGTATATATACCCCTATACAGAAGTTCAGATGTTATGCCTGCCTCCAAAGACCCCCAAAAAATGCCCAAAAAAAACGCCAACAACACACCTGGGCGTTTTTTTTTTTTGGCGCAGGCGTTTTTTTGGGCATTTTTTGGGGGTCTTTGGAGGCAGGCAAAACATCTGAAATTCTGTATAGGGGTATATATACACACACACTTATATGTATTTATGCACATACACACATATAGGTGTTATAGGAGCGGAGACATATGCCTGTTAATTATTTCATTAGCGCAAGCATAGGTTTCTGCTACTTTCACACCTATATATGTGTATGTGTATATATACATACATGTGTGTGTGTATATATACCCCTACACAGAAGTACAGATGTTATGCCTGCCTCCAAAGACTCCCAAAAAATGCCCAAAAAAAAGGCCGCAACAAAAACGCCCAGGTGTGTTTTTGCAGCAGGCGTTTTTTTTGGGCCTTTTTTGGGGGTCTTTGGAGGCAGGCAAAACATCTGAAATTCTGTATAGGGGTATATATACACACACACTTATATGTATTTATACACATATAGGTGTGAAAGGAGAGAAGCCATATGGGTGTTAATTATTTCATTAGCGCAAGCATAGTGTTCTGCTACTTTCACACCTATATATGTGTATGTGTATATATACATACATGTGTGTGTGTGTATATATACCCCTACACAGAAGTTCTGATGTTATGCCTGCCTCCAAAGACCCCCAATAAATGCCCAAAAAAACGCCTGCTACAAAACCGGCAAGGTGTGAAAATAGAGGAGCCACTATCCTGTTCTATTGCATTTCTAATACAAACAAACTTTTTTTTTCTGGTTCTGGACATGCTACAGAGCTGAAACTTCACAGGTACACTTTTTAGACCCCCCCAGACACTAAATCCAAAGAAATCTCATTTTTTTTTTCAATAACTTTTTCAATAACTGGCTCTCTATCAAAAATGACAATTTTTAAGAACTTTTTTGTGTGGTTAATAGTCCCTGGGGCATGACCCAGAACCCTAGGCACTTTTTAGGGGCATTTATTGGGTTTTAGGGCTTCAAAATGGTGTTTTTTGATTACCAAAGTTCGGGTCCCATTAATTTCAATGGGGTTCTGAAATCCGGGCCGAACTTTCGGGAAGTTTGGGTGTTCTGGTGGAACCGAACTTTTGAAAAGTTTGATCATCCCTATTGAGTAGGTCTCCCCAATGGAGCCAAAACAGCCCCTTTTGCTGCCAAAATGGCCCTGACCCATCACAGCATGGACACCACTAGTCCTCAAAAGATACTCTTTGGTATCTGGTACCGTCAGTAGCAGATCTTTTATATCCTGTAAGTTGCAAGGTGGAAGCCACCATGGATTTTACTTGTTTTTCCAGCACATCCCAGAGATTCTTGATTGGATTGAGATTTGGAGAATTTGGAGGCCAAATCAGCACATCAAACTCGTTGCACTCAAACCATTCTTGAACCAATTTGATAATGAGGCCACTACCATCAGGGAATACCATTTCCATGAAGGGGTGTACTTGGTCAGCAACAATGTTCAGATTGGTGGTACTTGTCAAAGGAACATCCACATAAATGTCAGGATCCCGGGTTTCCCAGCACAATATTTTCCAAAGCATCACTCTGCCTCTGCTGTCTTGCTTTCTTCCCATACTGCATCCTGGTTCCATCTCTTCCCCAGATAAGTGACGCACACACACCCGGCCATCTACGTGATGTAAAAGAAAACGTGATTAATCAGACCAGGCCACCTTCTACCATTGCTCCGTGTTCCAGTTCTTATGCTCACATGCCCAATGTCGGTGGTTTTGGCTGTGGACACGGGTCAGCATGGGTACTCTGACGGGTCTGTGACTACACAGCCCCATACACAAAAAACTGTTGTGATAGACCCAACCAGGACAGGGGCTTTTGGAGAGGACTAGGGGCAAGCCTCCTACCCACTGATTATGGCCCATGGAGAAAGCAGATCATTCTATAATGATGGACAACCACTTAATGGATGCTGAAAGCATTGTTTGGATTACTTCCCTGAATAAGGACAATAAAGCTTCACTTCTGGAGTGGATGGAAAGGTGTAATATTATTCTTGTACAGGATAATGGTCAGAGGAAATATGGTGTCCCTCCTGCAGACTGGGTTGGAGAAGCTCCTTCACTTGGGACAAAAATATTTATCAACAATATCCCTTAACCTCCCTGGTGGTATGATTATGTCAGGAATTTTGTACCAAAAGCGGTACAATTTTTTGCATGGAAATTTGGCGTTATGTATTATAGGCCTACAATTCTTAGTAATTACTGACTTAAACCTGACCAAAACAAGAGTCTAGTAGACATCCCAGATGTGATAAATTTGAAACACAAACGCATGAATTATAATCGAATCAATAATATAATTTTATTATATAATATATAATAAAATTATATTATTGATTAGATTATAATTCATGCGTTATATATTTTATATATATATATGTGTGTGTGTATGTATATATATATATATATATATATATATATATATATATATACATATATACACATATGTGTTTGTGTTTTGTGCAACGTTTGAATTTCCCTCCCTAGTTCCGCTCCCATGCAGCATTGCTGCTGCAGGGAACGGAACTAGCAAGTCATCACACCGACGGACTCTCGGCGGGACTCTCGGCTGGCGGTCACAGCAATGACTGGATCGCCAGGAGAAGCTAAGAGACACCGCTGCGCGCTCTGCACATCTACCCCGAGCGTGACTCGGGGATACCGATCCTAGTCTAAAAAATCCACCCGAGTTACGCTCGGGAATACTGCCAGAAAGGTTAAGAAATCTATGAATATAAATAATTCCCCCTTTTCAGACTGCTGGAATAATGTAGGAATTTGCCTCATAGACTGTTGCTGCATAGTCTGAGGTGGGGTTTGTTATATGTTTATTGTTAAGTAGGTCTTTCTAATTGTTCTATTGTTTCTGTCTGTTGGCTAACTTGGCTACCTCTTGGAGGATCCTCTATGATGAGATTAGCCTTGTGTCAGCTCTACCACGTTATCTAAACCATTGTATGATGTTTTGGGTAAATATTTGATTTTATCGTTGTGACTGACATACTTTTGAAGTGTATAAGGCCCCTTTCACACATGGAGTCTGTCAGGCGGACTCTGTTTTTCTCAGCGGGGGATCGATCCGCTCATCCCCCGCTGAGCAGGCGGAGGACAGCTGTGTCTCTGCGCTGTGTGCGGAGACACAGCTGTCAGGTCTCCATGCATCTCTATGGGGGAATCAGATGGGAAAGGACCGTCTGTCCGTTCGCATCCTATCCGATCTGCCAGACGGATTGAAAATAGGGTTTCCATCCGTCTGGTTTTGACGGATCGGTTGTCAGCGGACATGTCTCCGCTGACATCCAAAGCCCCATAGAGATGTATGGGGCGTCCGTTCAGATCTGCCAAAAAAACTGACAGGCGGATCTGAACGGAACTCCCAGTGTGAAAGGGGCCCAAAAAGCCTGTATTTCTGTTCAATAAGAAGTAATTTCTTTTTTTCAATCCCAGCATCTTTTCTGTGTACGGTGCTTTGGGTAAAAGGCTGGTATAAGCTCTCAGTCTGCTGTAACGGTTTGATGGCCAGGAGGCACTGTTTGGCGGTAGGAAGCACCTAATCGAGGTGCCAAGTGGTTCTGCCACAACCGTGATGCTGATTTTTTTCTGCTTTCAATATATAAACTTCAGGGACAACATGTTTATTTGCTGCCTAATATATCCCGCCTACTTTCAGAAGACATTGTAACAAGATAATCAATGCCATTCACTTATCCTGACAGTAACCGTAATGTTATGGCTGATCAGTGTATATGAACTAGGAAATAAGGAAATTCGTTGCGTGTGTACGAGGCTTAAGAATTAGCAGGGTCATTCCATGAGAAAATAGCATTATAAAGAGTAGAATGATATATTGCCATGAAGTGAGAACATGCAGTTATGAGTTTCTTTACAGGCCATATAATTAACCACTTTACCACCGGAGGATTTTGCTGTCTTACGTCCGGGCCACTTTTTGCGATTTGGGACTGTGCGAATTTAACTGACAATTGCGCGGTCATGCAACGCCGTACCCAAACTAAATTTACATCCTTTTTTTCCCACAAATAGAGCTTTATTTTGGTGGTATTTGATCACCTGTGCGATTTTTACTTTTTGCGCTATAAACAAAAAAAGAGCGACAATTTTGAAAAAATAACAATATTTTTCACATTTTTTTATATGAAATTCCCCCCCAAAAAATGTAAAAATCCAAATTTGTTATCATTTTAGGCCAATTTGTTTTCTGCTACATATTTTTGGTAAAAAAATCGCAATAAGTGTATTTTGATTGGTTTGCGCAAAAGTTATTGTGTTTACTAACTAAGGGAAAGATTTCTGTCGTTTTTGGTGGGTTTTTTTTAACGAGTAATGGCGGCGATCTGCGATTTTTTTTTTGCGGGACTGCGACATTGCGGTGGACAGATCGGACCCTTGACTGACATTTTTGACACTTTTGGGGGTACCAGTGACATTACTACAGTAATCAGTGCTATAAATATGCACTGTAAAAATGACACTGGCAGGGAAGGGGTTAATTTTATTGGAGAGGGAGGGGTTAATGTATGCCTGTTGCTTACTGACGTGTGTGGGGGGAGGTGACTGAGTGACACAGGGACAGATCGGATGTTCAGCTATGCTGAACCCTGCAATCTGACACTGCCTGTCACTTAGGAGATCCGCCCGCTTTGTTTACACAAGCGGGCGGATCTCCAGACTCGATTCCCCGACGATCGGGGAAGAGCAGCGGCGATCGCCGCTGCTCCTCCCCTGGCCCGACTCCCGCTGTGACTGAATACAGTGGGAGCGAGCCTCCGGCGGCGCGCGCGCGCCGCCGAGAGAGGGGAATGTCTGGCGACGTAGGTCTACGTCCCCAAACGTTATCAAACCACTTTGCCGCAGTAGAGCTCTAGTGAGCAGCGGTAAAGTGGTTAAAGGATAAGCTTACCTTGCAGGTAACAAAACGTGCATGTATTATTTCTTTTGTTAGGAACCTGTAAAGCATTGTACCCATGATCAGCAGATGGTGGGTGTAATGCCACGGTCCTGCAGACTGTCTGTGTATCTGTCGGCCTGTACCTCTGATACGGCCAGGCAGTTTCACACTGACAGGAAGACTCAATGAATTACTAGAGCAGTGTTTCTCAAGTTTTTTTCAGTCAAGGCGCCCTCCAAAGTTATGGACAGTCTCGAGGCACCCCATTCTAAAATGTAGTATCCTATTCTAATAGTTTTACATAATTCAGCAACATCCACACGTAGGACACCCAACTTTAGAGGTGATTTATTCTTCCAAAGCAAATACACTTTTGCAAACTGGTACTGACTAACCCAATTCCAATGTTTCTCTTCTCCCTCAGTTTTTCTCCATAACTCAGCTAATGTGACCCCAAGGGAGAGTCAAACAAGGATAATATGCAGGCAACTGACATCCTCCTTATCAACTGATGATGTCATCGGTCGCTAGGAGGTTGGCAGCTAGAAGGTTATAATGGTGAACAATGAAAACCTTTGTGTAACTAAAAGGCAGGTTTCATCTACCCAATGGCTTGTATACACATTTTGGGCAATGTTTAGGCATTTTGCCGAGGCACCCCTGAAGAAACCTCTAGGCACCCTGGTTGAAAAAGGCTGTACTAGAGTGCTCAACAGCACCCTGGTAATTCATTGAGAACGACAAGCTGACAGCATCAAAAGCTGTTGTTACTTGTAGTTCATTGATTCCCAGGGATCTGTGAATTGTGATAAAGGAAGAATAGTGCTGAGCTGTTCTATAATAAATGAATACAAAGACTATAAAACTGGTGTACTAAAGCCCCGTACACACGTTCAGATAATCGGACGACTAATCGTTCGCATTTTGTTGCATGATACTAACATCGAATTCAACAATGCGTACAAACCGTATGATTTTGATTCTGGAAAAGCTTCCTGGTTGCTTAGCTATGTATCAGATGGTGCAAATCAAAAACAATGGCAGCCAGGCTTTTTCCGTGCTATTTTAGTGTTTCTGAGCATGCGCGGTCTTTGTCAGTTGATTTTTAGCAGGCGCATAGTGTACTGACGAAACAATTGTCATACGACAGAAGTTTTCCTCTTTGTCCCTTCAGATTTTGTTGGATGAACTGTTGGGATCGGCTGTCGAAAGCTGTGTACTAACGATCAGATTATCGTGCGATCAGGTCGAAAGCGAGTTTTGTCGTACGATTATCGGAACCTGTGTAAATTGTCCCAAATCCTCATTGCATAAATAATTATTTAAAAATAGAATAATAAAATAAACCAGTGCTAAATCTCCAATTGCGTGAAAGCGACGAGGTGATAAATGAAAGTATGTAATATAAGGTGCCAGGAGTGCACAACTGACTCTGTGCAAATATAAATAAATAGATGTATCTTGAGTCTTAAATAAATAAAGTTGAAGGGTAACAAATCTACACGGTGCTGATTTACCAAAAAAAAACAAAAAAAAACGTGATATAAATCTTCTAAAAGTGATTTAGTCAGAGATGGGAAAGATATGTATATAGCCTATAGCCAATCTAAAGTATGCAAAAAAAAATTTAAAAAATAGGCAGATATTCAATAAAATATAGTGTAAATGAATAGGTGGTCTAAAAAAATTATATAAAACACATAAGCAGATATTCAACGAAATATATAGTGTAAATGAATAAGTGGTCTAATAAAAAAATAAAACACATATGTATGTAAGAGATAAAACACAAAAAACAGCAATGTGAGCCAGTAAGCTCTTTACAGTTCTGATGGAATGTCACATTGTGCTGTTTCAATAAATTACATAGTCCATGGGTGTAAAAAATGGATAATATAAAATTGCACCCTCCAACAGTCTATTTCCAGTAGGGGAACCTCCCAAGCCGGCAATAGTAAGTAGCTGAATGAAAGGGGCAGCGATCCCTGGTGAATATGGCTGTACTAACTTCTTACCTTACAGCTGTAAGGTAACAGCATTTAATCCAACACCACGGCAGGTCTGTATACTGAAATTTTCCTGCTTGCACCGCAGTATTCCAGGATACTCTCTGAGGCTGGTGTATCCTCCTTTCGGTCCTGGCGTCAGTGAGTGGTTCAGGTAGGTAACTCACAGGCAGGTGTATAGGAGAGAGAAGCTCCAATAGTGTAATATAGTTTAAAATTTTATTTGGCAAAAAACGCTAGCAACTTACATTTAAAAAAGCCGCGAGCGGCATCCAAGACGTGAATAAAGCTTGTCCTCCGGCAACAGTTCCGTTACTATCAGCTGTCCTACGCGTGTCGTCACCGTCACGTGACTTCATCAGGGGATCTGTGAAGTAACCACTTTAGCCTCAGAAGGTTTACCCTCCCTTCATGACCAGACCGTTTTTTGCAATATGGCACTGCGTTACTTTAACCACTTAACGCAAAGTGACGTACCGGTACATCGGCTGACTTTGCGTGGTTATACCGGGATGATGCTTCTAGCTAGAGGCATCACCCTGGTACCGTTGTTTAGATCCGGCGGTCGGCTTTCCGGCGGTAATGACCGATGCGGCTCGGGAGGCGCTCGATCGTTACCTGGGCGAGCGAGGGGGGGCGCCCGCCCCTCCCTCCGCCTTCTGCCGCTCTGCCTGGGTCTCCCGTCCCACCAGGAGACCCAAGCAACCAGCCGGCATGTCCGCCGGCTGGATGGAGTCCCGATCTAAGCCGGAAGTGGCTTTGATCTGGTCTCCGATGACGTAACCCCGAGGCGGCGTCCATGACGTCACGCCCGGGTTACTCTGCTGCTAAAGGCGGCAGATTTAAAAAACGAATGTATTCAAAAATGCAGTTTTCAGCGTTTTGAATACACGGAAGTGTAGTGGAGGGGTCTAGGGTCTTTTAGACCCTCGATCCCTCCATAAAGAGTACCTGTCACTGCATATTGGTGTCACAAGGGATGTTTACATTGCTTGTGACAGCAAAAAAAGATCAGATTTTTATTTTTTTTAAACCTGTGATAAAATTAAAAAAAAAAAATAAAATAAATAGGAAAAAAAAAAATTAGCCACCCCCGTCGCCGTTAGCTCACGCACGAAAGGAAACGTATACGGCTAGAGCCGAGCCGGTACTTGCAGTGGAAAAGTGCCATAAGTGATCACATTCCTTCTGTTCTCAACTGTATAAGGATCCTAGAGAGAGCTGGGGGAGGAGAAACAGCATCACATCAATCTATCCAGTGAATAGTTGTTCGGGGGGCGTGTCAGGACAAGTCTGATCGCTGGAGAAGGGCGGGCTGAGTTTCCAGCACAGCTAGAGAACTGACCGCGCTGTGCTCTCATGCTCAGGGTGATCAGTTTTAAATAGGAAAGCCGAGGGACTGGCAGGAACACAGGGAAGCAATACAAAGATAACATGAGTTTTTTTTTATATATATATATATATATATATATATATATATATATACAAGTACATAGTACAGCAGGCAAATATCAGGATTAAAAATATCTGGGTTGATATTTTCCTAAGTAGGGGATGTGTATGGATTATTTTTGGAGAATAAGGATATTGTTTAGTGTCACTTTAAGCAAGCCATATGTCAGCAGATGATATCAATGGTCAAATCTTGTAGAAATACATAGGAAGTTACTGTATATACCACAGTGTTAAAGAATAGCTTTACTTTTCAAACACTTTGCCTGTTTTCTTATACCCAGGAAAGTGAAGCCATGATGGCTCTGAAAGCTATCATCACTTGGGCAGACCAGTTCAATGTTTACATTGTGCTTGTGTGCGTCTGTACTGTGACTGCAGACAAGGATAGAGAAAAAGGAAGGCATCTGATTCCCACATTGTTTGATTCAATAGGCTCACTGCCAAAATCCAGAATGTAAAATTTTGGATTACAATGAGAATGGCAGGAAAAGGTCCACTAACACCAAAGGTGAAGATTCTGAGACATGCCCTACACTCACCTGTCCCATTCCAGTTCCAGACACATATGCAGTGGGGAAAATAATTATTTGATCCCCTGCAGATTTTGTAAGTTTTCCCACTTACAAAGAAATGAAGGGTCTATAATTTTTATCATACAGTAGGTATATTATAAATGATAGAGAGAGAAAATCAACCAAAAATCCAGAAAAAACACATGATACAAATGTTATAAATTGAGTTGCAGTTCTGTGAGTAAAATAAATATTTGATCCCCTACCAATGAACAATAATTCTGGCTCCCACAGACTGGCTACAGTATGTGCTCATGTGGTACCCATATTAGTCCAGTCAATTTAAAGTGGAGTTCCACCCTAAAATGTTACTTTTGTCCATCTTCTTGTCCCGGGTCACCTGTAAAACAAATGGATACTCACAATTTTTTTTTTAATTCACTTACCTTGTTTTAGAAGAACATATACTCACCTTACTTCCTCTTTCTCCCTCGGCGGCCACGGCCCGTCGTCACTTCCTGGCTTGCAATGATTCCTGGGAGCTGAACGTCATCGCTCCCAGGAATCAATGCGCCTGCACCGGCCCCGACGTCAGTTCCGGTGCAGGCGCCGTCATACCTTGCTGAACAGCTTCTGGGCATTCCCACAAGCTGTGCAGGGATGACGCTGCAGCCCCGGAAGTGACGGCGGGGCCGGCACAGTGCATCGTGGGACCGAAGAGGACAGAAGAAGACGCAGAAGAGGATCGCGCTGGCTTCAAGCTGCCCACACCTGAGATGGCAGCGCTGGAGAAGACATTTTCAAGGTAAGTATTTCTTCTTGCAGGTAAGTGCAACCCGGGACAGTTCAGAGGCTATCCATTGTGGAATGTACTAGCCCTGACTGTCCCGGTGGTATTTTTATGTATTTTTTTTTTTAGGTGGAATTCTGCTTTAAGAAGGTGCACCTAATGCCCCGTACACATGTTCCGCTAATCGTACGATAAAACTCACTTTCGACCTGATCGCACGATAATCTGATCGTTAGTACACAGCTTTCGACAGCCGATCACGACAGTTCATCTAACAAAATCCAAGGGACAAACAGGAAAGCTTCTGTCATACAATAGCCTCGCAAACGACAATCGTTTCATCAGTACACTATGCGTCCGCTAAAAATCGATCGACAAAGACCGCGCATGATCAGAAACACTAATAGCATGGAAAAAGCCTGGCTGCCATAGTTTTTGTTTTGCAGCATCTGATACGTAGCTAAGCAATCAGGAAGTTTTTCCCGAATCGTACGACAAAAATCATACGGTTTGTACGCATTGTTGAATTTGATGTTAGTATCATGCAACAAAATGTGAACGATAAGTCGTCCGATTATCTGAACGTGTGAACGGGGCATAAGAGACAACTCGTTATGTGTATAAACGACATTTGTCCACAGAATCTCTTTCTTCCATTCAAACCTCTCCACCATGGGCAAGACCAAATGGCTGTCAAAGGACTTCAGGGACAAGATTGTAGACCTGGACAAGGCTGGAATGGGCTACACGACCATCAGCAAGAAGCTTGGTGAGAAGAAGACAACTGTTGGAGCGATTATTCACAAATGGAAGAAATGCAAAATAACCATCAATTGCCTTCGGTCTGGGGCTCCATGCAAGATTTTGCCTCATGGGGTATGGATGATCATGTGAAAAGTAAAGGAATCTGCCTAGAACTACAGAGGAGGAGCTTGTAAATGATCTCAAGGCAGTTGGGACCACAGTCACCAAACAAACCATTGGTAACACGATACGCTGCCATGGCTTGAAATCCTGCATCACCTGCAAGGTCCCTCTCCTCAAGAAGGCACATGTACAGGCTCATCTGAAGATTGCCAGTGAACATCTAAATCAGTGGTTCTTAACCTGGGTTCGATCGAACCCCAGGGGTTCGGTGGGTTAGTCTCGAGGGTTCGGCACACCCTCCGCTAGTACCACTTCGCTGTCAGGGACTATTTCTCTTCCGCTGCCGCTCCGCTCGCAGCTCTCTCTGCCCCTGGCTCACTCTCACTGCTGGCTGTGCAGCTCGGCTCCCGGCCGAATCTGATCCAGGCGGAGCCGGCGTCGCCCACTGTGGAGTGGTGGGGGGAGGAGACAGGCCAGGCGTGCGGTGCGGAGAGGGACTGTCTGGGGGAGGGACTAACCCGTGCAGCGGCCGCCCAGCGAAGGACGGGAGAGAACCCCCAGGCCAGGCAGCCGCAGCAGCAGAAGAAGGCGGCAGGTGAGAGGCCAGAGAGCCAGTGGTGACAGTGGTGCTGCAGCCTGCAGGAGGAAAACCTAGCCTGTGATCGGGAGTCGGGACAAAGGTGAAAAAAAGGTAGGACTGGAGTAGTACTGGCTGTACTAGTCTAGTGACTGACTGTGTGACTGTGTGAGAACACTGAGAAGACTATGTAAAGGGGATCTATTTTATGGGGAACCTGGCCTACTGTAAGGGGGAGATCTAAATGGGGGACGGGACCGCACCTCACCCTGGCCTGCTGTAAGGGGGGAGATCTAAATGGGGGATGGGACCTCACCTCACCTTGGCCTGCTGTAAGGGGGGATCATGTCCCCCATATAGATCCCCCCTTACAGTAGGCCAGGGTGAGGTGAGGTCCCCCATATAGATCCCCCCCTACAGCAGGCCAGGGTGAGGTTAGGTCACTCTGGGGTCCCCCATATAGATCCCCCCTTACAGCAGGCCAGGGTGAGGTTAGGTCACTCTGGGGTCCCCCATATAGATCCCCCTACAGCAGGCCAGGGTCCGGACCTCACCTCACCCTGTCCTGCTGTAAGGGGGAGATCTATATGGGGGACGGGACCTCACCTCACCCTGGCCTGCTGTAAGGGGGGATCTATATGGGGGACCTGGGATCTATATGGGGGACCTCACCCTGGCTTGCTGTAAGGGGGGATCTATATGGGGGACCTGGGATCTATATGGGGGACCTCACCCTGGCCTGCTGTAAGGGGGGATCTATATGGGGGACCTGGGATCTATATGGGGGACCTCGCCCTGGCCTGCTGTAAGGGGGGATCTATATGGGGGACCTGGGATCTATATGGGGGACCTCACCCTGGCCTGCTGTAAGGGGGGATCTATATGGGGGACCAGGTCCCCCATATAGATCCCTCCTTACAGCAGGCCAGGGTGAGGTGAGGTCCCGTCCCCCATATAGATCCCCCATTACAGCAGGCCAGGGTGAGGTGACATGAGACATGATAATGACATGAGAGTGGCACTTGCCAAGATAAAGCGTACACTTCTGAACTGGTCTCTGAAAGACAACAGCAGAAGTCACACTAATTTGCAGTAAATATTCATTATTATGTTTTTGTTTTTGTGTGAAAATCATGTTTTAATGGTTTTGTTCTTTGTTCTTAATGGTTTTGTTCATTTTGTGCACCTATGTATAAATATATACCTAAAATAATATATACTTATGTTTTGAATTTGAAAAAATCTTATTTTATTTTTCCAATTAAGAAGGGTTCGGTGAATGCACATATGAAACTGGTGGGGTTCAGTACCTCCAACAAGGTTAAGAACCACTGATCTAAATGATTCAGAGAAGGATTGGGAGAAAGTGCTGTGGTCAGATGAGACCAAAATTGAGCTCTTTGGCATTAACTCGACTCGCTGTGTTTGGAGGAAGAGTAATGCTGACTTTGACCTTAAGAACACCATCCCTACAGTCAAGCACGGAGGTGGAAATATGCTTTGGAGCTGTTTCTTTGCTAAAGGTACAGGCAGACGTTGCCGCATTGGGAGGCCAATGAACGAGGTCATGTATTGTAAAATCTTGGTTGAGAACCTTCTTCCCTCAGCCAGAACACTGAAGATGGGTCGTAAATGGGTCTTCCAGCATTACAGTGACCCAAAATATACCGCCATGGCAACAAAGGAGTAGCTGAGGCAGAAGAAGCACATTAAGGTCATGGAGTGGCCTAGCCAGTCTCCAGACCTTAATCCTATATAAATATTATGGAAGGAGCTTTAAGTTGCCAAGCGACAGCCAGGAAATCTTAAAGGAGTTGTAAAGTCTCAAGGTTTTTCACCTTAATGCATTCCTTTTTTATGAATTAACTCCATTATAGTAGGAGTTAAGGAATACGTATTTTTGCTGAGAATTTGAGATGGATGATAACTCAGTTTCCAGTCAAAAACCAGAATCACGAATGTGTATTGTTCTCTAGCCACTTTACCACCGGAGGATTTTGCTGTCTTGCACCCAGGCAACTTTTTGCGATTCGGCACTGAGCGACTTTAACTGACAATTGCGCAGTCATGCAACGCCATACCCAAACGAAATGTACGTCCTTTTTTCCCCACAAACAGAGCTTTCTTTTGGTGGTATTTGATCACCTGTGCGATTTTTACTTTTTGTGCTATAAACAAAAAAAGAGCGAAAATTTTGAAAAAATAACAATATTTTTCACATTTTTTATATGAAATTCCCCCCAAAAAAATGTAAAAATCAAAATTTTTTATCATTTTTGGCCAATTTGTTTTCTGCTAAATATTTTTGGTAAAAAAAAATCGCAATAAGCGTATTTTGATTGGTTTGCGCAAAAGTTATTGCGTTTACTAACTAAGGGAAAGATTTATGTCATTTTTGGTGGTTTTTTTTTAACGAGTAATGGCGGCGATCTGCGATTTTTTGCAGGACTGCGACATTGCGGCAGACAGATCGGACCCTTGACTGACATTTTTGACACTTTTGAGGGTTCCAGTGACATTACTACAGTAATCAGTGCTATACATATGCACTGTTACTGTAAAAATAAGACTGGCAGGGAAGGGGTTAACTTTTATTGGAGAGGGAGGGGTTAATGTATGCCTGGTGCTTACTGACGTGTGGGGGGAGGTGACTGAGTGACACAGGGACAGATCGCAGGTTCAGCTATGCTGAACCCTGCAATCTGATCCTGCCTGTCACTTAGGAGATCCGCCCGCTTTGTTTACACAAGCGGGCGGATCTCCAGACTCGATTCCCCGACGATCGCCGCTGCTCCTCCCCTGGCCCGACTCCCGCTGTGACTGAATACAGCGGGAGCGAGCCTCCGGCGGCACACGCGCCACCCACAAGGGGAGGAGTCCAGCGATGTAGGTCTACGTCGCTGGACGATAACGAGCCACATTGCCGCAGTAGCAGCAATGTGAGCGGTCGTTATGTGGCTAGGCTGTTTATGACTATTTATAACAGGTCCTTATTAGGAGTCCTTTACAGACCCTAGCTAGTGGGGGTTTATGATACCACAGCTTTTTGTTAAATAAGTCTTATAGTGACACTCAACTCTGTTTTAAAAATAACAATTTTATTCACGTGTGTATAGGAATTCACTCGCGCCACTGGTATAATTGTCTCAATTGTTTTGGTAAGCTGCAAGTTCAAATAACTATAGAAAAAGTTATGTGCATGTGAATGAAATGGGTAACTGCGCTAACCTCTGGTATGAGGGGGTGGTGTGACCCCGCTGTGTATTCTACTCCAATGTATATTTATTAATTTTATGGGTAAGATTCATATAGCACCCATAAAGTGCATATAGTGTTCAAAAGTGCACTGTAGCCGACTGATACCATAAATAATGTAAAAACTGATATAAATACTACCATGTAAATAATATCATCAGTCTACTATATAAACATTAACCATGAAGTTCATAATAAAAAAACCTAATGCCAATAAATTCATAAATAGTTTCAAAATATCCAAAATGGTTTATAAAAAGTTCATTATATTGTGCTGAAGAAGAAGAAAGTGCAGTAGTGCAAAAAAAGTCCTTTCAGTGCAATGCCGTGCTGTAATAGTAGTGGTGTGACCCTTCACTGATCACCTCGAGTGCTGAATGGTAAGATGGCTCACTTACCAGATGACATGGATTCCTGTTGGCATATGCCAGCAAGAATCAAACATGCGCTTGGTCTTTTAACTCCAGGTTCCTATGTGTGGCAAGGATCCGCTGTATATGGCTTGTGGTCCAGGATATTAAAAGACAAGGGGCTCCTCCTCTGGATATGGCTTATAGCTCAGGATATAAAAAGCAGAGAGCTCCTCATTTATTCAAGTGTGTATTCTTCGTTTAAAAAAGTACCTTCTGTTGCTTCTATTACTCCTCCAAATATAAAAAAAAAAAAAAATTCTGCTGTGATCTTACTTCATGTTGGAGGGTGGCTATGTTTGTTCTACATGATTCCAAGGTATGTAGGAATGTAGCCACCCTCTGTTGCTCACTCCCAAGATCTGACTATGGGATGTGTAGTGTGCATAGAGCACATGAACGCAACTAACATGCACTGCTCGTTCTGTATAAAAGAAAGTGAGCTGGTAAAGGAGAGGTTTGGGATCTCAAAGGGGATGTTAGAAGGGCGGTCGAGAAACACAGTAAGAAACAATTTCATGAAAAATAGATTACAGGGTTATTAACCTTCCTAGCGGTATTCCCGAGTGTGACTCGGGGTTAAATTTCAGTGCCAAAAGCGGTTACCCCGAGCCACACTCGGGGTACCGCCAGAAGCATCGCTGGATCCTGGTAGAGAGGTTACTTACCTTGTCACCAGGATCCAATGATGTATGCGGGCGGATCTTCCTCCCGATGCTCTCTGTGCCTCGGCTTCCGTCTCCTGCGACGTGACGCTTGCATGGGGGGGGGGGGGGGTGTACCAGCGGCAAATTCAAAAGTAAAACACACCAAACACACTGATACATTACAAAATAAAATACATTCACATTAGATTGCCCCCCAGTGCCATTTCCTGCAGTTTTATATATGTATATATACAGTATATATATATATATATATATATATATATATATATATATATATATATATATATACATACAGTGCCTTGCAAAAGTATTCAGCCCCCTTGAACTTTGTGACCTTTTGCCACATTTCAGGCTTCAAACATAAAGATATAAAACTGTAGAGTTTGCTGCAATGAAAGTAAAAGGGCTGAATAATTTTGCACGCCCAATTTTTCAGTTTTTTATTTGTTAAAAGAGTTTAAAATATCCAATAAATTTCGTTCCACTTCATGATTGTGTCCCACTTGTTGATTCTTCACAAAAAATTACAGTTTTATATCTTGTGTTCTTGTATGTTTGAAGCCTGAAATGTGGCAAAAGGTCGAAAAATTCAAGGGGGCCGAATACTTTCGCAAGGCACTGTACATACATACATATATACATACATACATACTTTAACCTTTTTATAGTCATTTATTATATTACAGTAAAAAAAAAAACAAATCATATGTAAATAGTTGGTTTGGGCTGCTCATTCTTAAGAATTACATGCAAAATAATGGTACTGCTTTCAGCACCTAAAATCGGAAACAATCATACCGCCAGGGAGGTTAAGCAATGGACATGTAGGGTGTACTTTCGGAGAATATGGATATTGTAACTTAAAGTAGAACTATAGGCAAAACTTTTTTTTTTTTTTTGGATAGAACAAGAGAGGGTTATAACTCAGATTTTTTATTTTTTTTTCCCATCTGTATACCATTGTGGAGATTTCCCTTCACTTCCTGTCCTATAGCTAAACAGGAAGTGAGAGGAAATCCATGCAAATTAAAGGAATTCCTTGGGGACCCCCAGGTCACCAGAACTAGTGTCCCTAATGGAAGCTTTCCCCTCCATTTCTGGGAACAACTCAAAATGTGGGTTTTCTTTTACTTTCACTTTCAATGATAATAGTAAACAGGACAAATAGAGAGAGTTATTCTCCCTAACAGGGACACAGACAGCTATAAAAAATGATAAGCATTCTAATCCAACTCCACTCTACCCAAAAGTTTAAAAAAAAGTTTTTCCTTTAGTTATACTTTAACCACTTGCCGACACTTGCCACTCACAGTGATACTACTGCGGCAGGTCAGCTCCCCTGGGTCCAGCGACGTAGACCTACATCGCTGGACTCCTTCTGATCTCGGCAGAGCGCACGCCGCTGGAGGCTCGCTCCCGCTGTGTTTAGACACAGCAGGAGTCGGGCCGCAGGAGGAGAGGCGGTGATCGCCGCCTCTCTTCCCCGATCATCGGGGAAAGTGTGAGAAGATCCGCCTGCTTATGTAAACAAAGCAAGCGGATCTTCTCTGTGACAAACAGGGAGAGATCACAGGATTCAGCATAACTGAACCTGCGATCTCGGTGTGTCACAGAACCCCCCTTCCCCCACACATGTCAGTAAGCTTGAGGCATACATTTAACCCCTTGATCACCAACAGTCTTAACCCCTTCCCTGCCAGTATCATTACTACAGTAACAGTGCATATTTTTAGCATTGATTACTGTAATAATGTCACTGGTCCCCCCAAAAGTGTCAAAAATGTCAGTTAGGGGTCCGATCTGTCCGCCACAATGTCACGGTCCCACAAAAAATCTCAGATCACCACCATTACTAGTAAAAAAAAAGAAAAAAAACAATAAAAATGACATAAATATCTTTCCCGTAGTTAGTAAACGTGATAACTTTTGCCCAAACCAATCAAAATACGCTTATTGCAAAACATTTTTTTTTTTTACCAAAAATATGTAGCAGAAAACAAAATGGTCTAAAATGTTAAAAAATTTTGATTTTTTAATTTTTTTGGGGAATGTTATATATTAAAATGTGAAAAATATTTTTTTTTTTTCAAAATTGGCGCTCTTTTTTTGTTTATAGCGCAAAAATTAAAAATCACACAGGTGATCAAATACCACCAAAAGAAAGCTCTATTTGTGGGGAAAAAAGGACACACATTTCGTTTGGGTACAGCATCGCACGACCGCGTAATTGTCCGTTAAAATAACGCAGTGCCGAATCCCAAAATATGGCCTGGTCAGGAAGGGGGTAAAATCTTCCGCTCTTAAAGTGGTTAACCTGGGTTGTGTTCCCTCGAATAATTCACCTTCTATGAATGCCTAGTACAGACATTAGTAAGGCTGGGCCGAACGACCCCCTGTTTGATTTGCACCAGAACTTTCGAACATTGCGAAAGTTCGAAAACGTATAACGATCCCCATTAAAGTCTATGGAACCCAAACTGGAAAAAAATCAAAAGTGCCCATTTTGAAGGCTTATATGCAAGTAATTGGGCGTACAATGGTTATGGGGGTCCAGGTACTGCCCTTGGGGATATGTATTAATTAAAAAAAGTTTGTAGAAAACGTCATTTTGAAATGAGCAGTAATTTACTGATGCTTAAAGTGAAAGCATGAAAATAAGAAATAACAATAAAAATTAAAAATTATTTTTAATATAGTGCCTGACATATAAATTGTTAAACATGCACTAACGCACTGAACTATAATGCAGTAAACCTCCCCTGACAAAACAAACTGACGCTAAAGTAAAAATGAACGGTCACTACACTCACACTGACTGAACTATCACTAGATTCCCATTAAACTGATATTCTACACTGACAATAGAATAGCACACTATAGCACTCTAACTCTCTAGTAGCACTGAACAGAGCCCTGTTCTAGCTCTCTCCACACCGATATCACACTACAAATGGCTGCTATTGAAAGAATACTTTTATAGTGTGGGGTGGGACTAAGAACAATGAGCCATGATTGGATAGAGTCATCATTACTTTCTCCAATCGTGGCTCTGACAGTGCTCTGTACAGTTAGGGCAAAGCTTTCATTGCTTCAGCCTATCAGCCAATTGCTTCAGCCAATCAGGACTTTCAATGCACAGCACATTGTGGTCATTCAGCGCGTCGAACAAACTGTCGAACGCCCCGATAATTTGGGTGTTCGTGGAATGGGCGAACAGCCAATGTTCGGCCTGAACTCATGCTCGGGCTGAACCGTTCGCCCATCCCTACACATTAGGTTTAAATTTGATCTTTTTTGTTACCAACTTTTCAAGGAAAATTAGGGTGACACTGTGTTCAGTACTACTTCGTCCCTCATTATGTCTGCATTGTTGGGGTCATCGGACCTATTGTCACATTAACCACTCAGCTAACTACTCTACATTTCTGAATTTCATTGTCAGTATGACTAATCTGTCCCCAGTTTACAGAATGTGTATTCTAAAGAATATAGGAACATTTTTCTTGGACTGAGCAACATTTTGCTAAAGTACTCACAGTCCTTTTATAATACATGCAATGGATCAGGGGCATAACTACAGGGGTTGCAGGGGTTGCAATTGCATCCGGGCCCCATGCTCCAGGGGGCCTGTGCAGCTCCCCTGTACACCTGGATGGGAGGGGCGGCGGGGCAGCATGTAGAGAAATCACTCTCCTCCTTTTTCCTCCCGTAGCTGCAGGAGGAAAATGGAGGAGACTGGGTCATCTGTATGCTGCCCCCCACTCCTCCTATCCAGTTCACTTGTGTTCTGCTGTCTCTGGGCCCCTGTGTGCTCCCCTGGTCCCCCCACTGTGCTCCCTCCCCTCTCCTGCCTGCAGCTGCAGGGGATATGTCACAATAGAGAACCAGGAAGGGGTCGATAAATACTGTATGTCATTTATCAGCTCCTTCCTTTTCTAAATGGACAGTCATAGTAAGTGAAATTGTAAAAAAATAAAATAACAGCAGCGGGAGCATTTGGCTGCTGTCAATCAAAGCCAGTGAGGAGGAACCTCTGGGTGAGACTAGGATGGAAAAGGACCTGGGGGTACTGGTAGACAACAGGCTTGGCAGTGGCATGCAATGCCAAGCCACTGCAAGCAAAGCCAACAGAATACTGGGATGTATAAAAAAGGGGATTCACTCCAGAAATAAAGAGATTATTCTCCCACTCTACAAGACTCTGGTCCGGCCACATCTGGAGTATGCTGTCCAGTTCTGGGCACCGGTCCTCAGGAAGGATGTGCTGGAACTGGAGAAAGTCCAGAGAAGGGCAACAAAAATAATTAGGGGAAGGGAGGACATCAGCTATGAGGAAAGACCACAAGCACTGAACTTATTCTCTCTGGAGAAGAGACGATTGAGGGGGGATATGATATCAATGTACAAATATTGTACTGGCAACCCTAGCATATGGAAAAACCTATTCAGAGAAAGGGAATACAATAAGACACGTGGCCACTCACTAAAACTATAGGAAAGGCGGTTTAACCTTAAAATACACAGGGGGTTCTTCACTGTAAGAGCAGTAAGGATGTGGAATTCCATTCCGCAAATAGTCGTATCAGCAGGGAGCATTGATAGTTTCAAAAAACTATTAGATGGGCACCATGTCGGGATTATTGGGGGTTATTAATTAACTAATAGAATAAAAATGATTTTAAAAGCCATGTATATTTCATATTATGCATAAGAGATTCTGAATGGTACAGCGTCCATTTTGATTTTAAGGTCAAAGAAGGTTCATATATGTCTTGTTGCAAAATGTCTCTCACAGGCTTACAATAGAGTCTTATACTTTCAACAGAAATCTTTGTATTTCTTTTAAAATCATAAATAAGGTGATACAGTGACATCTCTATCAGATAAGACTCAGTTAGCCTGACGCTATACCAGATGTTAAGGGGATGGTAGTGCCAGTCTGTCTATAAGTATTTAACAATGGACAATACCCCAGTATACTCTAGTTGTATTTTAAAATGAGATATATATAAATGTTAAAGGTAGATATTAACCATAATTATGTCATTATATTATGTAAGGCATATACATATATATATAGGAATGTTATATCACATTTTGGGTTTATATTCTTATAGTAGTAATCTTACTTAGACTTAAGACTAGAGTGAATACTAATTACTTCATTTTAAGGTATGTGGTAGGAGTGTTTATATAAGAATTGCTTTGAACTAGTTTAAGTGCTCAAGGTGTCGTAAATATTACAAACTAGACGCTCTGTCTGACAGCCCTATGGCATGGTCAAATAATTAATGGATCTTCACTAGCTAGAGGTCAATAAGGTCATCAGATAACAATATATTCTATTATTGTTACACAGAAAATCTAGTGAACGGTACGATACTGCCCTCTATAGACGAATACCAAATGCAGTTTTGGGATATTTTAGATAATTCTCATGTAAGAAATATTATATTGTATTAAAAATATAATTATTGAAATGGCATTACTTGCCAAGGTGAATGATGGAGATACAGATGGACATTTATGTATGTACTGGGAGTCTAGACAAAGTTTTATATGTGTTTTATGATTACTCTTACATATAGAGAAATCATCCTTTAATTTTATTATACCAAGTATTGGGTTAATTATCAAAAGAGGTGTGTCTCTGACCTCACCAGTTTAGGTACAGAATATCCCGACCAATTGGGATAATGTTTCATCCCTCTGGGTTTTACTTATGGTAATTTTTATAGCTCTTTGTTCTTACCATATAAAAGACCAACCCAGAAGAGAGAGACACACATTACATTACATTGCCCAACATACAATACACTTACATCACACACACACACTACTATAAATATATAGACCCATCCAGACATACTCCATCTTGATCCACATCATTCATCTGAAACTTGAAGGGAAGCCACCATCTTAAGAAAGGCATCCATCTTAGGACTCTGGTAACGCCCATTTGAAGCTAGCGGCCATCTTAAGTGTGGTAAATATGCCTTGCTGTAGTATTTGATTTTATTCAATATTGTTTATTTCCTTCCTTATATGTTTTATATTGCATATTTAAGGGTAAAGAGATTACAATCCCAGCCGTATAAACCATGGTAGATTTTTCTCTAAAAAGTTGATTTTTGTTTTTATACATTTTTATTAATATCAGATTAAGTGCATTATTTGCAATTAAGTCTTCCGTTTTGCATGGCTTATTCTCACTCATCTGCAGTGAAGTGACTTTCGGCTATGCATTGCGTAGACCATTGTAGTCTGTTTATATAGAACATTTATATATTGCTTATGCTATACCTGGGAAGAAATGGTAATCTTGCTTTCGTTTTGCTTTCACTTTCACTTTGTTTTAGTTTCACTTTCATTATTGAGCTAAACATCACATTGCATTAATTGTTTGAAGTTAGTATTTTCTGTAGAGTTATCTTTTTGTGTCACTTCTTGTTTGATCATACATTGTGATTATATGTCTTGAGAATAAATATGTTTATATATATTCCATACTGTAGACTGTACTCACTAAGATTGGTATATGCTTTTAAAAATAAATTAATCAATTAAAAAGAATTCACGACATTGATTTGTGGCAATAGGTGAAGATTCTCCTTTCTTATAGATCTTTGCTTATTAACCATAAATAGAGACACTGCTATATTCAGGGCAGTATAAATATTCTGACATAATAAAGTACGAGCGCAAGATATTATTATTAAATATTCTTACAACCACAACATACAGGGGTTTACAATGTACAATTAACAGCAAATACACACACACATCATAGGTTGAACTGGATGGACTGATGTCTTTTTTCAACCTCACTAACTATGTAACTATGTAACTAAGTGGGGGGCGGGACCGAGCTCCGCTCTGTATGTCTTATGGACACACAAAGCAGGACTCAGGAGTGAGTATGCACGAGTGCCCCCATAGAAAGTGGCTTTCTATACGGGGGCACTCGGTCATGGAGAGGAGCCCAGTATGCCGACAGGGGACCTGAGAAAAGCAGGATCCGGGCTGCTCTGTGTAAAACCATTACACAGAGCAGGTAAGTTTAACACGTTTGTTATTTTAAACCAAAAAAGCCTGAACCTTTACTATTACTTTAATGATTTTTTTTTGTTCTGTTGACCCTGACATTAAAGAGAAGCTCCAGCCACCATAATCAATTTTTAACAAAAAGCTCCCCCGTGATTGTCATTACTTGTACATTATAATTAGAATACTGTTAGAACAGTATTCATGCTGGTCAGTTTGAAATCTTTAAATCTGATCTCGGATGCAGGCAGATGGCCATCTATGATGTAGCATCTAAAGCCCGCTTGTGTCTTTTTCCCGGATTCGGTTCAGCTGGCTACCCAGCATGCACCTCCTAATCTCGTGCCTTCACAGTAATGACACTGCGGCACAGTTGATTGCCGGGTTTCATGTCGTATTCAAATACCGCGAGATTTCATTAGGCTTCCCAAAGACTCCTGGAATAAATGATGCTGATATCCCAGGAGTCAATGGGAATCCCCCAATGACGTAATCGCCTAGGTGGCCGGAACCGGAAGTGCCACCAGAAAATATATTAAAAAAAAGGTACTTGGAAACAAAAAAACAAAAAACTCCATTTAGCACTGTACACCAGGGGGGCATTGGTAACATTGTAAGGTTAAAAAAAGACTGAAACTCTGCTTTAAGATATGGTATAGATATTTTCTACAATGCCTACAGTATTGCCTACATTTCCTGCCCAGCCTTTCTGGCTTGTGACCTGCATGCCATATCTTCTGTTGGTTTGTTTGCTGACTTTTGTGCCCCTATTGTTCCTGGTATCTGGTGTTTTTTGTGTCCATATTCTCATTGGCATCTTAGAGCTTCTATGCCCAAATTTGTAATATCCTGGTTATCTAATTGAATCTGGTGCAACATGTAGATTTACTGTGTAGGTACTGCTCCTTTATGTCATGCTACCTTGTTAGTAATATTTTGGAAGAATAATTAGACCAAATTTATATTGTTACCTAGTTTCGTAGTTGGCAAGGTTGAATAAAGACACTAGTCTGCCCAGTGTGTGTGTGTGTGTGTAACTACAGTTTTCCATATACAGTATATACCTGTACATTGCGTTCACTAAGAAATACATCACATTTTTTTTTCTTAATTTATCCACACTCCCTGCTGGCACCACTGATTGTGGAAAAAAGTTCCACATCCTCCCCACTCTAACAGTAACCACTTGAAGGCCAGGTTTTTTATGACACTTTTTTCTTTACATGCAACAAAATGTATTTTATTGCTAGAAAATTGGAACCCCTAAACATCATATATTTTTATAAGGAAAGAACCTAGAAAATAAAATTATGTTTTTTTTTTGTTTTTTTGTTTGCACAATATTTGCGCAGTGGTCTTTTAAACGCATTTTTCTGGGAAAAAATATGTTTCTTATCTTTTTTGCATAAAAACACAATATAAAAGATGATGTTACACCAAGTAAATAGATACCAAACATTTAACGCTTTAAAATTGCGCACGCCTGTGCAACGTCAACAAACTATGTAAAATTTTATTATCCATAGGTGCCGCTTTAAAAGCCTTTACAGGTTACCACTTAAGATTTACACAGGAGGAATTACTGCCCTTTATTTGACATTCGCGGTGATACCTCTCATGTGTGGTGGGATTGCTTTTGCGCACAAGCCCAGGGGTACAGATGCACTTTTTTTTTATTATTTATTTTATACTGTTGAAAAAAAAAATTTAAGGAACACTTTGATAACACATCAGATCTTAATTGGGAAAAATATCATGCTGGATATCTACACTGATATGGACTGGGTAATGTGTTAGGAACAAAATGATGCCACATCGTTTGATGGAAATGAAAATGGTAAACCTACAGAGGGCTGAATTCAAAGACACCCCAGAAAACAAAGCGAAAAAATGATGCAGCAGGCTAGTTAATTTTGCTGAAATTTCATTGCGGCAACTCAAAATGGTACTCAGTAGTTTGTATGGCCCCCACGTGCTTGTATGCATGCCTGACAACGTTGGGGCATGCTCCTAATGAGATGAAGAATGGTGTCCTGGGGTATTTCCACCCAGATCTGGACCAGGGCGTCACTGAGCTCCTGAACAGACTGAGGTGCAACCTGGCGGCGTCGGATGGACCGAAACATATTGCCCTAAAGGCGTTCTATTGAATTTAGGTCAGGCAAGCATGGGGGCCATTCAATGGTACTAATTCCTTTATCCTCCAGGAACTGGCTGCATACCCTTGCAACATGAAGCCAGGCATTGTTGTGCACCAGGAGGAACCTAGGACCCACTGCACCAGTGTAGGGTTTGACAATGGGTCCAAGGATTTCATCCCGATACCTAATGGCATTCAGGGTGCCATTGTCTAGCCTGTAGAGGTCTGTGCGTCCCTCCATGGATATGCCTCCCCAGACCATCACTGACTCACCACCAAACCGGTCATGCTAAAAAATGTTACAGGCAGCATAACATTCTCTACGCTTCTCCAGACCCTTTCTTGTCTGTCACATGTTCTCAGGGTGAACCTGCTCCCATCTGGGAAAAGCACAGGGCGCCATTGGTGGACCTGCCAATTCTGGTAGTCAATGGCAAATACCAATTGAATTCCACAGTGCTGGTGAGCACAGGGCGCCCTAGAGGATGTTGGGCCCTCAGGCCACCCTCATGAAGTCTGTTTCTGATTGTTTGGTCAGAGACATTCACACCAGTGGCTCGCTGGAGGTCATATTTTGTAGGGCTCTGGCAGTGCTCATCCTGTTCCTCCTTGCGCACAGGAGCAGATACCGGTCCTGCTAATGGGTTAAGGACCTTTCTATGGCCCTTCCAGCTCTCCTGGAGTAACTGCCTGTCTCTTGGAATCTCCTCCATGCTCTTAAGACCGTGCTGGGAGAAACAGCAAACCTTCTGGCAATGGCACTTATTGATGTGCCATCCTGGAAGAGTTGGACTGACTGTGCAAACTCTATAGGGTCCAGGTATCGCCTCATGCTACCAGTATGACACTGACCCTAGCCAAATGCAAAACAAATTAAAAACAGTTAGAAAAGATGACTAGGGTAAAAAATGGCAGTGGCCTCTTCCTGTAAAACCGTTCCCGTTTTGAAGGTCATCTCATTGTTGCCCATCTAGGGCACCTTTTGTTAATTTTATTAACACCAAAGCAGCTGAAACTAATTAACAACCCCCTCTGCTACTTAACTGACCATATCAATATCCCAGGAGTTTACATGACTTGATGCTATACTCTGATTAAAAAGTGTACCTTTAATATTTCTGAGCAGTTTATTTTATTGTTTTACTCTTAATGTACTCTTTCCTGAGAGATATGTGGTCTAATAGCCCCGAGCACTCTTCTCTGCCTTTAGAAGCTTCATATCATCCAAGGATGGGTATGACCTAATGCTTTTTTCAAACTACTAATGGTTTGTTTACATCTGGCGAAACCAGAAGTGATGACTCATCACTTCCAGTTTCTGAGGCCATAGAGATGATTGGAGCCTGTCTCCGATCAGCTCTATGGTCAGCTGGCGGAAATGCCGGCTGCACTCTCAAGTTCCCTGTTGGGACGGGAGGGCCTGAGAGAGCCAGGGAAGGCTGCAGGAGGGGCGGACACCTCCTCCTGTTGCTTGTAAAAGCAATCCAGTGGCTAATTAGCCACTAGGATTTCTTTTATGAGAAAGCCAACTCCTGTCTGAAAAAAAAAACAATACTGGGATGATGCCTGCAGCTGCAGGCATCATCCCGGTATAAACTCTGAAATTTCGCCCATGTACCAGCACTTTGGCGGTCGTCAAGTGGGTAAAGAACCTCTTACTTTGTGTGGCCACCTATCTTTTCTAGAGACCTAAGATCAAATTGTTTCCTCCCAGTGCTAGTGTCACCATTCAAAGATGTGTATATTGTGATCAAATACCTTATTGAGTGTCTCTTCTACAGTAAAATATTACCATATATACTCGAGTATAAGCCGACCCGAATATAAGCAGAGGCACCTAATTTTACCACAAAAACTGGGAAAACGTATTGAATCGAGTATAAGCCTAGGGTGGGAAATGCAGCAACTACTGAACCGACTGGACCACCACGAGACACAAAACAGGGGCTGCGGGCATGGTGCAGGAGATGCAGGGCTGTGGGCAGGGTACAGGAGATGGTACAGGCATGGTACAGGAGATGGTTCAGGCATGGTACAGGAGATGGTTCAGGCATTGTACAGGAGATGGTTCAGGCATGGCACAGGTGATGGTACAGGCATGGCACAGGAGATGGTACAGCAGATGGTACAGCCATGGCACAGGAGATGGTACAGGCATGGCACAAGAGATGGTACAGGCATGGCACAGGTGATGGTATAGGCATGGCACAGGTGATGGTACAGGCATGGCACAGGAGATGCAGTGCTGCAGGCATGTTACAGGAGAATGTCTTGTACCATGTCCGCAGCACTGCATGAGGAAATGCAGGGGCTGCGGAGGAGTCTCACTTACCTGTCGGTGAGGCGCCTTACATTTAAAAATGTCGCCGCCCGGCGCCAACACGTCACCGCGTACACGTTCGGCTATTCCCGGGCAGACAGCGCATGCACGATGACGTGTTGGCACCAGGCGGCGCCATTTTTAACCTCCCTGGCGGTATGATTCTTTCGGATTTTAGGTGCTGAAAGCGGTACCATTATTTTGCATGTAATTCCTGAAAATGAGCAGCCCAAACCAACTATTTACATATTTTTTTTTTTTTTTTACTGTGCGTTCTTCTTTATAACATCTTGGGTATGATAAAGTTTGAGACACAAAATCATAAATTATAATATAATAAAAAACTATAAATAAGTTAAAGTATGTATACATATATATACGTATATATATATATATATATATATATATATATACACGTATATATATATATATAGAGAGGATCGGGAGGAAGATCCGCCGCCGCATACCGCTCGCATATATCGCTGGATCCCGGTGACATGGTAAGTAACCTCTTTTACAGGATCCAGCGATGCTTCTGGCGGTAACCCGAGTGGGGCTCGGGGTTACAGCTTTTGGCTCTGAAATTTAACCCCGAGCCACGCTCGGGAATACCGCTAAGGTTAAAAGGCAAGTGAGACCATGACTCGTGTATAAGCCGAGGGGGGCTTTTTCAGCATAAAAAAACATGCTGAAAAAGTCGCCTTATACTCGAGCATATACGGTAGCTTT
This sequence comes from Pelophylax lessonae, assembly GCF_965119305.1. Classification (NCBI taxonomy): domain Eukaryota; kingdom Metazoa; phylum Chordata; class Amphibia; order Anura; family Ranidae; genus Pelophylax; species Pelophylax lessonae. The sequence goes on from NC_138771.1 coordinate 50,545,829, forward strand.
GTTGCTCCTCTCTGGTCTCTCTCCAATTCAAGCAACATCCTTACCGAACTTTTCCCGGACACCGAACCCCATTGAAGTCAATGGGGACCCGAACTTTAAGGCACTAAAATGGCTCTAAAACACCAAAGGAAAGGGCTAGAGTGCTGCAAATGGCAGCAAAACGTAATTAAGAGCATGGCAAGTGCTCTGCAAACAAATGTGGATAGGGAAATAACTTAAAACAACAAAAAAAAACAGAAAAATAAAACAATGTTCTTCTTCATCTCTGAAGGACGAGGCCCATATGGAGTAGGAGGGAGGTTGAGGTGGTGGTGGATGTGGCGGTGACATAGGCGTGCGCACAGGGTGTGCTGGGTGTGCCTGGGCACACCCTAATCACCTAGGGCACATAGCATTGCCAGTGAGGAGATGGGAAAGATCTCCCTGGGACCTGCTCTGCTCTATTTCTCCTTGCCTACAGGTACATGGCCCCGATACATTACTCTCCCTGCTGGCAAACACATGCATGTGTATTTCAACTTTGGGGTGCACACCTTAATGCAATAGGCTGCGCACACCTATGGGCGGTGTAGGTGGAAGCGGCGGTGGAGGAGGACCAGGGCCGGATTAACAGCATCATGGGCTTGGTGCTGAGGATTTTGAAGGGCCTTAAGGGCCGTGCCTTGCCATGCACCCAGAGGAGGAAGGGTGCAGCCATGCATGCCTAATTCAACATGGGATGCTGTCTCTGAAGCCCATAAACACATCCATGCATCGCCAACTGTCCCTCCTTGTCCGGCCTTCACGCTGTGTGGGGAGGTTCTGAGGGTGCTGCCTGGGGAAGCGAGCATAGAAGCCAGACTTCTGTGTTTACAAGTGACAGAAGAGCGGTAACAGTGAATATGGCCAACCCGGGGCCTATATAAAAGGTAGGGGCCTGGAGCTGCAGCTCCAATAGCCCCTACATTAATCTGGCCCTGAGGAGGAGGACGAGGTAGCCAACACTGCTTCTTTTCAAAAATTTTAAATGAGGGTACACCCCAAAAGAGTGAGAAAGAGCAAAAATGGAACAATGGGTGGGTAAGGTCGGTATCCATTGCTATTCTGCATAAGGTACGGAAAAGTCCCGTGGGATCCATGCCTGGTTCATTTTAATGAACGTGAGCTTGTCCACATTGTCTCTGGACAGGCGGCTGCGCTTGTCTGTTATAACGCCCCCAGCCGTGCTAAATACCCGTTCAGATAATACACTGGCTGCAGGGCACGCCAGCACCTCCAAGGCGTAAAGGGCAAGCTCAGGCCATGTGCCCAATTTGGAGACCCAGAAGTTGAAGGGGGCAGACCCGTCATTCACTACATGTAGGCGTGTGCACACATACTGCTCCACCATGTTGGTAAAATGCTGCCTCCTGCTAAGACGTTCCATCTGAGCTGCTGGTGCTGCTGTTTGTTGTGGCGTGCTGACAAAGCTTTTCCACATTTCGGCCATGCTAACCCTGCCTTCTGAGGTGCTGGCGGTGCCCTGGTTGCGTTGGCGACCTCCTCCTCCTCTGCCTTGTGCTTCCACTGTGGCCCCGCTGTCAGATGGGAATGCCAGCAGCATGGCGTCTACCAGCGTGCGCTTGTACTCGCGCATCTTGCGATCGCGCTCCAGTGAGTGAATTAAGGACGGTACGTTGTCCTTGTAACGGGGATCCAGCAGCGTGGCCACCCAGTAATCAGCACAAGTTAGAATGTGGGCAACTCGGCGGTCGTTGTGGAGACACTGCAGCATGTAATCGCTCATATGTGCCAGGCTGCCCAGAGGCAACGAAAGGCTGTCCTCTGTGGGAGGTGTATCGTCCGTGTCCTCTGTATCCCCCCAGCCACGCACCAGTGATGGCCATGAGCTGGCCTGGGTGCCACCCTGCTGTGAACATGGTTCCATCTCCTCCTCCAGCTCCTCCTCCTCCTCATCCTCCTCATCCTCCAGAACTGTGCCCCTGCTGGACAATTGCGTCCCTGGCGTTTGCGTGTGCAGGAACCCACCCTCGGAGCCCCTTGCGAATGACTGCCCTGAAAGCCTTGGAAATGTTACCTCTTCATCCTCCTCCTCCTCCTCATCCTGTGCCACATCCTCTTCCATCATCGCCCGAATTGTTTTTTCAAGGAGGCATAGAAGTGGGATAGTTAAGCTGAGAACGGCGTCATTGCCACTGGCCATGTTGGTGGAGTACTCAAAACAGCACAACAAGGCACACAGGTCTCGCATGGAGGCCCAGTTATTGGTGGTGAAGTGGTGCTGTTCCGCAGAGCGACTCACGCGTGCGTGCTGCAGCTGAAACTCCACTATGGCCTGCTGCTGCTCGCACAGTCTTTCCAGCATGTGCAAGGTGGAGTTCCACCTTGTGGGCACGTCACATATGAGGCGGTGAGCGGGAAGGCCGAAGTTACGCTGCAGCGCTGCCAGGCGAGCAGCAGCAGGGTGAGAACGCCGAAAGTGCGCACAAACGGCCCGCACTTTCTGCAGCAGCTCTGACATATCGGGGTAGTTTTTAAGGAACCTCTGCACCACCAAATTCAGCACATGCGCCAGGCAAGGGATGTGCGTCAAACCGGCTAGGCCCAGAGCTGCTATGAGATTTCGCCCGTTATCGCACACCACCAGGCCGGGCTTGAGGCTCGCTGGCAGCAACCACTCATTTGTCTGCTGTTCCATGCTCCTCCACAACTCCTGCGCGGTGTGTGGTTTGTCCCCCAAACAGGCAAGTTGTAAAACTGCCTGCTGTCGTTTACCCCTGGCCGTGCTGAAGTTGGTGGTGAAGGTGTTACGCTGTCCGGATGAGGAGGCGGTAGAGGATGAGGAAGCGGAGTAGGAGGAGTTAGGAACAGGAGGCAAACTGAAGCGCCCTGCAATCCTCGGTGGTGGAAGGACATGCGCCAAATTGCTATCCGCCTCAGGCCCATCCGCCACTGCATTTACCCAGTGTGCCGTTAGGGAGATATAACGCCCCTGACCGTGCTTACTGGTCCACGTATCCGTAGTTAGGTGGACCTTGGCACAGATGGCGTTGCGCAGTGCACACCTGATATTTTCCCCCACTTGGTTGTGCAGGGAAGGGATGGCTTGCCTGGAAAAGTAGTGGCGGCTGGGCACGACGTACTGTGGGACAGCCACCGACATAAGGTTTTTAAAACTGTGCGTCTCCACCAGACGGAATGACAGCATTTCAAAGGCCAATAATTTTGAAATGCTGGCATTCAGGGCCAGGGATCGCGGGTGGGTAGGGGGGTACTTCCTCTTCCTCTCAAGTGTTTGGGAGATGGAAAGCTGAACGCTTCCACGGGACATTGTGGAGATGGTTGTTGGTGACCCAGGTGGTGGTGTTGCTGACAGATCGTCTGTTTGCGGGGTGGCAGGTGCCGGTATCACTACAGATGTGGCTGGAGCGGCCGAGACTGCAGCAGAAGAGGAAGCAGGATGAGCCAGAGACGTTTCTTGGTTTTGAAGGTGTGTACTCCACTGCAGCTCGTGCTTTGCACTTAGATGCCTGATCATGCAGGTTGTGCTCAGGTTGAGAAGGTTTATGCCTCGCTTCAAGCTCTGATTGCACAGGGTGCAAACCACTCGTGTCCTGTCATCAGCACATTTTCTAAAGAACTTCCACGCTAGAGAACTCCTTTGAGCTGACTTTGGTGCGCTCGTTCCCTTGCTGCGTTGGGCAGTAGCGGGCGTAGTGTCTAGGGCACGGCCGCTCCGCTTCTGCACCCTGCTCCCTCTTCTGCTGTGCTGGTGGCTCTGTGCGACCACCGCCTCTTCCTCCAAACTACTCAGGTCACCTGCATGACGTTCATTCCATGTGGGGTCGAGGACCTCATCGTCCTCCACATCATCTTCCACCCAGTCTTCACCCCTGCCCTCCTTGTCGGTCTCCACAATGCTGAACGCCGCAGCAGTTGGCACCTGCGTTTCGTCATCATCGGAGACGTGCTGCGATGATCCTTGCATGTACTCATCTTGAGAAATAAGTGGTTGGGCATCGCTGCACTCAATCTCTTCCACTTCTGGGGCAGGGCTAGGTGGATGGCCCTGGGAAACCCTGCTGACAGAGTCCTCAAAAAGAATAAGAGACTGCTGTATGGCTTGGGGCTCAGACTGCTGGCCTGATTTGCAAGGGGGTGAGGTGAAAGACGGTTGGACATTGGCTGCAGGTGCCAACTCTGACCTTTCTGCAGTAGACTGGGTGGGAGACAATGTGAAGGAACTGGAGGCACTGTCAGCAGCAAACCAATCTACTATCGCCTCAACTTGTTCTGGCCTCATCACTTCTAGGGGCGTTTGATGCCCTACCAAATACTGATGCAGGTTCTGTCGCCTACTCACACTTGAGGAAGGTGTTTCACTTGTGCGTGTAGCTGGCACAGATCGACCACGTCCTCTCCTTGCAACAGGAGCTCTACCAGCAGCACCACGACCCAGGCCACGGCCCTTATTTGACGGTCTCCTCATATTTCTGTAATTTAAGATCTTGCCCTAGAAAGGTTTTTATTGAATAGCGGAATAGGAAATATGATCCAAAAAAGTGTATGTATCTCGCACGTACAAAACCACACTAGGCCCCAATTACTATTGTTTCTACCCCTAAAAGGATGGATGAGGAGTAGGAGGAGTATGGAACAGACAGCACCCTCAAATCTTCAGAAGTATGAGATGAACCCCAAAAACTTGGAAAGGTGGATCTCACACGTACCGACACAGACTATCCCGCAATTCAATTGATCCTCAAAGGTTTTTATTGAATAGCGGAATAGGAAATATGATCAAAAAAAGTGTATGTATCTCGCACGTACACAACCACACTAGGCCCCAATTACTATTGTTTGTACCCCTAAAAGGATGGATGAGGAGTAGGAGGAGGAGTATGGAACAGGCAGCACCCTCAAATCTTCAGAAGTAGGAGATGAACCCCAAAAACTTGGAAAGGTGGATCTCACACGTACCGACACAGACTATCCCGCAATTCAATTGATCCTCAAAGGTTTTTATTGAATAGCGGAATAGGAAATATGATCAAAAAAAGTGTATGTATCTCGCACGTACACAACCACACTAGGCCCCAATTACTATTGTTTGTACCCCTAAAAGGATGGTTGAGCAGTAGGAGCAGGAGTATGGAACAGGCAGCACCCTCAAATCTTCAGAAGTATGAGATGAACCCCAACAACTTGGAAAGGTGGATCTCACACGTACCGACACAGACTATCTCGCAATTGAATTGATCCCCAAAGGTTTTAATTGAATAGCGGAATAGAAAATATGATCAAAAAGAAAGTGTATGTATCTCGCACGTACACCACCACACTAGGCCCCAACTACTATTGTTTGTACCCCTAAAAGGATGGTTGAGCAGTAGGAGGAGGAGTATGGAACAGGCAGCACCCTCAAATCTTCAGAAGTATGAGATGAACCCCAAAAACTTGGAAAGGTGGATCTCTCTCACACGTACCAACACAGACTATCCCCCAATTTAACTGATCCCCAAAGGTTTTTGATTAAATAGCGGAATAGAAAATATGATCCAAAAAAAGTGTATGTATATCACACGTACACAACCACACTAGGCCCCAATTACTATTGTTTGTACCCCTAAAAGGCTAGATGAGGAGTAGGGGGAGTATGGAACAGGCAGCACCCTCAAACCTTCAGAAGTATGAGATGAACCCCAACAACTTGGAAAGGTGGATCTCTCTCACACGTACCAACACAGACTATCCCCCAATTTAACTGATCCCCAAAGGTTTTTGATTAAATAGCGGAATAGAAAATATGATCCAAAAAAAGTGTATGTATATCACACGTACACAACCACACTAGGCCCCAATTACTATTGTTTGTACCCCTAAAAGGCTAGATGAGGAGTAGGGGGGGTATGGAACAGGCAGCACCCTCAAATCTTCAGAAGTATGAGATGAACCCCAACAACTTGGAAAGGTGGATCTCTCTCACACGTACCAACACAGACTATCCCCCAATTTAACTGATCCCCAAAGGTTTTTGATTAAATAGCGGAATAGAAAATATGATCCAAAAAAAGTGTATGTATATCACACGTACACAACCACACTAGGCCCCAATTACTATTGTTTGTACCCCTAAAAGGCTAGATGAGGAGTAGGGGGAGTATGGAACAGGCAGCACCCTCAAACCTTCAGAAGTATGAGATGAACCCCAACAACTTGGAAAGGTAGATCTCTCTCACACGTACCAACACAGACTATCCCCCAATTTAACTGATCCCCAAAGGTTTTTGATTAAATAGCGGAATAGAAAATATGATCCAAAAAAAGTGTATGTATATCACACGTACACAACCACACTAGGCCCCAATTACTATTGTTTGTACCCCTAAAAGGCTAGGAGTAGGGGGAGTATGGAACAGGCAGCACCCTCAAACCTTCAGAAGTATGAGATGAACCCCAACAACTTGGAAAGGTGGATCTCTCTCACACGTACCAACACAGACTATCCCCCAATTTAACTGATCCCCAAAGGTTTTTGATTAAATAGCGGAATAGAAAATATGATCCAAAAAAAGTGTATGTATATCACACGTACACAACCACACTGGGCCCCAATTACTATTGTTTGTACCCCTAAAAGGCTAGATGAGGAGTAGGGGGAGTATGGAACAGGCAGCACCCTCAAACCTTCAGAAGTATGAGATGAACCCCAACAACTTGGAAAGGTGGATCTCTCTCACACGTACCAACACAGACTATCCCCCAATTTAACTGATCCCCAAAGGTTTTTGATTAAATAGCGGAATAGAAAATATGATCCAAAAAAAGTGTATGTATATCACACGTACACAACCACACTAGGCCCCAATTACTATTGTTTGTACCCCTAAAAGGCTAGATGAGGAGTAGGGGGGGTATGGAACAGGCAGCACCCTCAAACCTTCAGAAGTATGAGATGAACCCCAACAACTTGGAAAGGTGGATCTCTCTCACACGTACCAACACAGACTATCCCCCAATTTAACTGATCCCCAAAGGTTTTTGATTAAATAGCGGAATAGAAAATATGATCCAAAAAAAGTGTATGTATATCACACGTACACAACCACACTAGGCCCCAATTACTATTGTTTGTACCCCTAAAAGGCTAGGAGTAGGGGGAGTATGGAACAGGCAGCACCCTCAAACCTTCAGAAGTATGAGATGAACCCCAACAACTTGGAAAGGTGGATCTCTCTCACACGTACCAACACAGACTATCCCCCAATTTAACTGATCCCCAAAGGTTTTTGATTAAATAGCGGAGTAGAAAATATGATCCAAAAAAAGTGTATGTATATCACACGTACACAACCACACTAGGCCCCAATTACTATTGTTTGTACCCCTAAAAGGCTAGATGAGGAGTAGGGGGAGTATGGAACAGGCAGCACCCTCAAACCTTCAGAAGTATGAGATGAACCCCAACAACTTGGAAAGGTGGATCTCTCTCACACGTACCAACACAGACTATCCCCCAATTTAACTGATCCCCAAAGGTTTTTGATTAAATAGCGGAATAGAAAATATGATCCAAAAAAAGTGTATGTATATCACACGTACACAACCACACTAGGCCCCAATTACTATTGTTTGTACCCCTAAAAGGCTAGATGAGGAGTAGGGGGGGTATGGAACAGGCAGCACCCTCAAACCTTCAGAAGTATGAGATGAACCCCAACAACTTGGAAAGGTGGATCTCTCTCACACGTACCAACACAGACTATCCCCCAATTTAACTGATCCCCAAAGGTTTTTGATTAAATAGCGGAATAGAAAATATGATCCAAAAAAAGTGTATGTATATCACACGTACACAACCACACTAGGCCCCAATTACTATTGTTTGTACCCCTAAAAGGCTAGATGAGGAGTAGGGGGGGTATGGAACAGGCAGCACCCTCAAATCTTCAGAAGTATGAGATGAACCCCAAAAACTTGGAAAGGTGGATCTCTCTCACACGTACCAACACAGACTATCCCCCAATTTAACTGATCCCCAAAGGTTTTTGATTAAATAGCGGAATAGAAAATATGATCCAAAAAAAGTGTATGTATATCACACGTACACAACCACACTGGGCCCCAATTACTATTGTTTGTACCCCTAAAAGGCTAGATGAGGAGTAGGGGGAGTATGGAACAGGCAGCACCCTCAAACCTTCAGAAGTATGAGATGAACCCCAACAACTTGGAAAGGTGGATCTCTCTCACACGTACCAACACAGACTATCCCCCAATTTAACTGATCCCCAAAGGTTTTTGATTAAATAGCGGAATAGAAAATATGATCCAAAAAAAGTGTATGTATATCACACGTACACAACCACACTAGGCCCCAATTACTATTGTTTGTACCCCTAAAAGGCTAGATGAGGAGTAGGGGGAGTATGGAACAGGCAGCACCCTCAAACCTTCAGAAGTATGAGATGAACCCCAACAACTTGGAAAGGTGGATCTCTCTCACACGTACCAACACAGACTATCCCCCAATTTAACTGATCCCCAAAGGTTTTTGATTAAATAGCGGAATAGAAAATATGATCCAAAAAAAGTGTATGTATATCACACGTACACAACCACACTAGGCCCCAATTACTATTGTTTGTACCCCTAAAAGGCTAGGAGTAGGGGGAGTATGGAACAGGCAGCACCCTCAAACCTTCAGAAGTATGAGATGAACCCCAACAACTTGGAAAGGTGGATCTCTCTCACACGTACCAACACAGACTATCCCCCAATTTAACTGATCCCCAAAGGTTTTTGATTAAATAGCGGAATAGAAAATATGATCCAAAAAAAGTGTATGTATATCACACGTACACAACCACACTGGGCCCCAATTACTATTGTTTGTACCCCTAAAAGGCTAGATGAGGAGTAGGGGGAGTATGGAACAGGCAGCACCCTCAAATCTTCAGAAGTATGAGATTGTGTTCACTGTACCCCACAAAGATTGAGTTCACTGCACCCCACAATGATTGTGTTCACTGCACCCCACAAAGATTGTGTTCACTGCACCTCACAAAGATTGTGTTCACTGTACCCCCCAAAGATTGTGTTCACTGCACCCCACAAAGATTCTGTTCACTGTACCCCACAAAGATTGTGTTCACTGCACCCTAAAAGGATGTTGTTCACTGCACCCCACAAAGATTGTGTTCACTGCACCCTAAAAGGATGTTGTTCACTGCACCCCAAAAAGATTGTGTTCACTGTACCCCCCCAAAGATTGTGTTCACTGCACCCCACAAAGATTGTGTTCACTGCACCCCAAAAAGATTGTGTTCACTGTACCCCCCAAAGATTGTGTTCACTGCACCCCAAAAAGATTGTGTTCACTGTACCCCCCAAAGATTGTGTTCACTGCACCCCACAAAGATTCTGTTCACTGTACCCCACAAAGATTGTGTTCACTGCACCCCAAAAAGATTGTGTTCACTGTACCCCCCCAAAGATTGTGTTCACTGCACCCCACAAAGATTCTGTTCACTGCACCCCACAAAGGATTTTGTTCACTGCACCCCAAAAAGATTGTGTTCACTGCACCCCAAAAAGGATTTTGATCACTGCACCCCAAAAAGGATGTTGTTCACTGCACCCCAAAAATGATTTTGTTCACTCCACCCCAAAAAGATTGTGTTCACTGCACCCCACAAAGATTGTGTTCACTGCACCCCAAAAAGATTGTGTTCACTGTACCCCCCAAAGATTGTGTTCACTGCACCCCACAAAGATTCTGTTCACTGTACCCCACAAAGATTGTGTTCACTGCACCCCAAAAAGATTGTGTTCACTGCACCCCAAAAAGGATGTTGTTCATTGCACCCCAAAAAGGATGTTGTTCACTCCACCCCAAAAAGATTGTGTTCACTGCACCCCACAAAGATTGTGTTCACTGCACCCCAAAAAGATTGTGTTCACTGCACCCCAAAAATGATTTTGTTCACTGCACCCCAAAAAGGATTTTGTTCACTGCACCCCAAAAAGGATGTTGTTCACTCCACCCCAAAAAGATTGTGTTCACTGCACCCCAAAAAGATTGTGTTCACTGCACCCCACAAAGGATTTTGTTCACTGCACCCCAAAAAGATTGTGTTCACTGCACCCCAAAAAGGATGTTGTTCACTGCACCCCAAAAAGGATTTTGTTCACTGCACCCCAAAAAGATTGTGTTCACTGCACCCCACAAAGGATTTTGTTCACTGCACCCCACAAAGATTGTGTTCACTGCACACCAAAAAGGATTGTGTTCACTGCACCCCAAAAAGATTTTGTTCACTGCACCCCAAAAAGATTGTGTTCACTGCAGCCCAAAAAGATTGTGTTCACTGCAGCCCAAAAAGATTGTGTTCACTGCAGCCCAAAAAGATTGTGTTCACTGCAGCTCACACACAGAAAAATGGATGTGGATCACTGACACCTGCCTATCTCCAATCCCACACCACACAGCAATATCGATTGTAGTTTGTAGAACACAGTTTCCCTAAAATTCAGCAGACTCTGTCCCTAACAGGATTGAGAAGAGATCGTAGATCAGGATTGAGTGCAGATTCACCCCACCCCCCACACAGCAATATCGATTGTAGTTTGTAGAAGACACTGACCCTATAATTCAGCAGACTCTATCCCTAAAATGCCTACAACTCGCCCTGCCTAAACACTCCGACCTGTCCCTCAATTCTATCCGGACACAAATGGTTTTTTCCTGCCTATCTTTCCCTAATCAGCAGCCAGCACATTGATGTGTGCTCTGTCCCTTAGCTAAGCAGCAGAATGACGCTGCTGCGGCGGCTGCCTCGAACTTATAAAGACTTGGTCACATGCTTCAGACGGCCAATCACAGCTACTAAGACATTTGCAGGCATGGCTGGGATGGCTTAAGGCACACCAGTTAAACGATTGTTGATTGGCTGTTGAAAGCCCGCCATGAAAAGAGCGCCAAAGCATGCAAAACCCGGAAATAAAACGACCGAACACGGATTTTTACCCGAACATACAGTAAAGTGTCCGTGTCCGTGTTCGGGTAAAAAAAATCCAATTATTCGGTACGAACACGAATAATACAGTCCGTGTTCGCTCAACACTACTCCCAAGTTCATTACTTTATATTTTTCAATACTGAACCTCATCAACCCCTCTATTCTAAGAAGCTCTTATTGTAAAGTTACTATATCCTGTTGTTCACCAGCAAGCTTGTGCTAATTCTATTTTCATGAACTGGTTGTTTACAACTGTCAAAACACAGCCTCAATCTTTCAGTATATACCAGTTTATTCATGTATATTCTACTATAGTGAACACAAAAGAAATTATATTTGTACCGCAACCTCCATGAAAAAATAATGGTCTTTAAATGTGATTAGCATGACATAGACCACAGGAGACATTTTCTGAAAACTAACCTAATATTGTATAAGTTCTCCAATATGCCACCTCCACTTCATTTTCTTATACAGTTGATCTTGCTGGCACATATACAGACAATAATACAAACTTTAGGCTTGGAAGAAGTATGTTTAGCGGTGTGGCATAAAGTGCATTAGACAACCACAAGACTACTGTAATGTAAGCACATTGTAACATGAAGCATGTCAAATTGGACTTCAATGGTTACAAAACTATGCCAGCCACACAATGTCAAGATTTCCTTCCCATCAGTCACATGGGATTTAGGCCCAGCACTGATTTAAAACATATGTATTTCAGACTCTTATCCAGCCAGCAGCATAGTGCCTTCATTGTTAATGAGGTATACCGGAGATGATGAAAGGCCAATTGTAGCTTTGTCAAAGAAAAGGCTTCCATTAGTGAAAATATTCTATGTGCTGAAAAAATAGAAGCCAACAGAGGAGCATTATTTGATGATATCACTCATTTCTGAGTTATTCAATTGTTTTTTTATATCGCTGTACAGTAATCCCCCGCTACATCGCGGTTCAGTTTTTGCGGTCCCGGTAATTCGCGGTTTTTTTTGTAATGTTATTTTACTATATAAATCATTAAAAATGAAATATTTTTGTGTTTTCCATAGCTCTTGCTATGTCTCTTAGTATCTTTTATGTGTTTAAATTAGTTTCTATTGTTTTAAAAGTGTGTTTAAAGACCTTAAAATGCTTCTACACGTACAGTGACAGTAAAAAAACATGCCTACAATGCATTTTAATAGGGTTTTTCTATTTCGCGGAATTTCACTTTTCGCGGCTGGGTCCGGAACGTAACCCCCGCAATGGAGGGGGGTTTACTGTATAATACAATACATGACCAATACATCATTCCTTGATGATGGCTTTACAAGGCTGGTTATTTCTGTGAAGCTGCTTTATGATAGGGAGGGTCAAGTTTGGGTCCCATGGATGGAAACAGTTATGGCAAATTTGCAGCAATTATTAAAATAATTGATTACAGATTTAGGTTACCCGTAACTGTTTTTGGCATGCCCTATTTTCTAAGTCATACTGCTTGTCTTTTTTAACCACCTGAGGACCGCCCAACACAGATATAACTGCAGCAGGGCGGCCCTCCTGTGCGAACAGACGTACCTGTGGGCTTGTGCTCTGGGTCTGGGGCGACCCGCTTCCACTGGGATTGGACACAGCGGGAGCCAATCAGTGGGTCTGGCGGAGGCGATGTCTGCCGGGACCTGCTGATCGTTCAGAGGAGAGGCTGAACAGCGGCCTGCCTATGTAAACAACGCCGTTCTGTCACAGAGGAAGGTGATGATTTTGTGTTTCTGCTAAGCAGGAACATCGATCTCTGTCTTCCTTCATCGTTCAGAGGAGAGGCAGAACAGTGGCCTGCCTATGTATACAACCGCCGTTCTGTCACAGAGGAAGATGGAGATTTTGTGTTTCTGCTAAGCAGAAACATGGATCTCTGTCTTCCTTCTGTAAGGCCACCCCCACACAGTTAGAAAGCACTCCCTAGGAGCACACTTAACCCTTTGGTTGCCCCTGATGTTAACTCTTTCCCAGCCATTGTCATTTATACAGTGACAGTGCATTTTTTTTGCACTGATCACTGTATTGGTGTCACTGGTCCCCAAAAGTGTCACTAAGGGCCTAATTCACTCTAACGCCTAGTAGGCGAACATGCGTACTTTTAGTTTCTAAAAAAAGCCGTAGATTTACTCCTAAACTAAATTTAGTATAGCATGCGGGAGAACGTAGTTGCGAACACAAATTCACTATAGGTAATAGAAGTCAGTGAGCTTGGGGGAGTGGCTTGGAGAGGGCGTGATGTGAGGACGTCTGAGCGAAGCTCCCGATCGCCACGCTCCCGGACCGGCCCGACACGGCACTGTTAGCGCGGCATGCAAACAAGCAAACCGGCCAGGACCCGCCCGGTAACCCGCTCGACCAGCGACCGCTCGGCTGCGGAAAGGCGCCACCCGCAGAGGAGATCAGGAGACATCAAACAATACTTTTCCCATCAGCTGCCTGGAACGCCTGAAGCCAAGATGGCGGCGGCACGTGCGGGCACACAGACCACACAGATCAAACTGAATACACAAGATATACATCACGCAGAGAGAGGGGAAAAGCTGCCGGAGGAAACTACAAGCTCGGAGGCAACAGCAGTGAGGGAAGCTGGACCAGACCCCACTAAACAACAGGAGCTGGAGAGTCCGGATATCAAAGACCTATTGAAAGCACTTCCAACAAAAGCGGAAATAGAGGCTTTGATTATGCGGATTGAGGAGACACACCGGACAGACATGCAAGAGCTCCGTAAAGACATGACACAGTTATCAAACAGAGTGGTATCAAAGGAAACTGAGATCACTGTAGTTAAAGAACAAGTGGCTGGAGTAAAGAAAACTACAGAAGCACTGTTTGAAGCTACTATCAATATGCAACTACACATGGAAGACCTGGAAGACCGGAGCCGCAGGGGTAATTTGAAGCTGAGAGGTGTCCCTGAGGAGGAAGGGGAAAACCTACAGGAGAAGGTGAGAGATATTTTTCTAAGATTGTTAGCTCCTACCTCTCACCCTACGGCCCCCATGGAAATAGACAGGGTCCACAGAGTTGCGGGGTTTAGAAGCACTGACCCCAACAGACCCCGAGACATTGTGTGTAAAACACACTATTATAGACAGAAAGAGGAGATCCTCCGCAAAGCCTGGGATACAGGTACTGTTGAAATTGCAGGGGCCAAAATAAAGATACTTCCGGACCTGTCTAAATCCACTTTATATCGTAGAGCTTTATTACGGCCAGTGCTGGAAAGAGCAAAACAGCTAGGATTCAAGTACAGATGGGGATACCCATTAGCAGTGACTTTCTTTAAGGAACGCAACTCGTTTGTTCTTCGTACCCCAGAAGACCTGCATAATTTATTTGAATTTCTTGGTACTGAACCTGTACAAGTACAAGACTGGCTTGCAATTCCCCCAAGAACAAGGGGGTACCCAAATTGGGGACCCCGTGAAAGGAGGCTGGACGGAAATAGGACAATACATGCTTGAGAAGCCTGGATAAACTGAGGATTTTTTTTTTTTTTTTGGAAGGGGGAGAGGGAAGCCATATTCCTATAATTTATATTATGTTTTCCTGGCATCTCTCTCTCTCCGCAATTTTATCCCCCACTCTTTTTTTCTCTCTTGTTTAGGGGTGAATAATATGTTGTACCATGTTGCTCAACTGTTGAAGATATATACACCTCACCCCCTTCTTTCTTTTTTCTGGTAAGGGCCAGAGGGTGGAGTTCCTAACCCCTTAGGACAGAATATGAACTCTTGCATGGATTCAATTGACCATATAAGCTGAAGGAGGGTTTTTTCCTTGTATTTTTTTCTTTTATTTTTATTTTTTGTTTTTTGTTTTGTTTTGGTTTGGTTTTGCTATTTGGTGTTTTTTCATAAATATCACCTGAAACACGTACACGATTGTAGAGGTGGGGAGATATGGCTCTCTTCTGAGTAAAGAGGGTGAGAGTTTTTGGTGGGGGTTTTTTCTGTTTTTTTTTTGGGATTCCCCCCCCCTTTTTTTTTTTTTTTTTTTTTTTTTTTTTGTTATTCTTTGATGTGGGTATGGTTTTTTTTTTTTTTACACAAAATGAATAGATAATTGAATACACTAAGTAAATAGAGGAATTAGAAGGAATAAGAGATAAGAAAGGGAGAAGTGGTTTTCACAAAACAAACACAATATAAATATTCAATCTATATTTTATTTTACTGCACAGCACCTCCTGTTTTTTTTTTTTTTTTTTGTTTTTTCGATTAAGCACTTAATAGTTTAATAGGACCGAACTAAGAGGGTCCCTAAGAGGGTGATAAAACAGGGAGACGGGGGGGTTCACTCACCTGTTTTTTTTTTTTTTTTTTTTTTTGGAGGATGGAGGAGGATTTAACTAATAGTTCAATGACTGGAATACTAAGGGAGGGGAGGGAACCAGTGAATGATGAAGGAGGTATGAAATTGGGCCCTGGAGGGGGGTTGGGTGGGGGGGTGGGGGGGGGATGGGAGGGGGGAGGGTTTTCCCCTCTGCCGGCCCTTTTCCCCCCCTCCCCCCCCACCCCCCTCCTTCTTTTCTGGTTTTGAGAGGGAGGGGGGGGATTATTTTTATTATATATTTTTTTTTTTTTCCTCTCATCCTTCCAGCCTCAGCTTAAAGAGCGAGATAGAGATGTATGGAGAGGAGGGAGGGTTCAGGGGAGAAAGTGATTGTATATAAATAAATGCCATTAGACTATGGAAATGATTTGTGTCGGGACCCGGGAGCGGGAGGGGAGAGTTCCTCTTATTGTTTTTTCTGTTTTTTGTTTCCTTCGTTCTCTAGCCTAATCCAACCATAACCCCATTTAGGAAACTGCTCAAAGAACCAATAATAATTGGAGGAGCAACTCAGCGCAAAGCTACTTAGTGACCTCTTATAACTAAGAGATCAAGTGGGTACTTTTCCCTTTCCTCCCTCATCCTTTGGGGGGTTTTAAGTTTTGATATTAAATTTTTTTTTTTTTTTTTTTTTTTTACCTCTTCTTTTATCTTTACTTTTTTTCTTTAATACAATGGAAAATATACAAATCTTATCTATTAATGCAAAGGGCCTTAATGTGCCTGAAAAAAGGAAAATCTTATTAGATGACTTGAAAAGATCAAAGGTGGATATAGCAATGGTTCAGGAGACACATTTCAGAGAGGATAAATGCCCAAGGCTAGGCAATAATTTTTTCCCTATAGTCTACCACGCAACTAATTTGGAGGCAAAGTCAAGGGGTGTATCCATCCTGATATCAAGGAGTCTGCCTTGGAAATGTAAGCAAATCTTGAATGACCCAAATGGCCGTTATTTATTTATAAAAGGGACTATACGGGAGACCGTAGTTACATTAGTCAACATGTATGTCCCAAACACAAAACAGGATGGATTCCTGGGTAAAGGGATGGATATACTCAATGAGTTTAGAGAAGGACAAGTAATAATAGGGGGAGACTTGAATATCCCTCTGATTCCATCAGAGGATACATCACGGGGAGTATCCTCAATCCCTGTTAGGGTACAAAAAAAGTTTGCCAAAATATTACAGGAAGGGCAATTAATAGACGCATGGCGTCTTAGACATCCAGGAGAAAGAGACTACTCATTTTATTCCTCCCTACATCAACAATACTCCCGCATAGATTATTTTCTAATTCCACACAGTCAACTACACGCTATAAAAGATATAAAGATAGGTTCGGTGACTTGGTCCGATCATGCCCCAATTATAATAACTTATGAGTTACCAAACAAAAGAGAAAGGAGAGAAACAACTTGGAGATTGAACGAAAGTCTTTTACAGGACCGAGAGACTATGGCAGAGGTAGAATCAGAAATAGAATTCTTTTTTCTGACTAATACCACGGAAGACTCAGATCCAGGTATAATATGGGAAACTCACAAAGCAGTCATACGCGGGATATTAATTAAACATGGGTCCAGGATCAAAAAACAACGAAATAAACAATTAAACCATTTACTCCAATCCTTACATAAAGCAGAAGCAAAACACAAGCACGCACCGACAACAGAGGGAAAGGCAGAACTTTTAAAAATAAGAAGGGATATTAATGAACTCCTATCTTTCAGAGCCAAAGCTGCAATTCAGAAAACTAAAAAAAATATCTATGAATCAGGGGACAAATGTGGAAGGCTTTTGGCAAGATCGCTTAGAGACCAAAACCTGACATCTTATATACCACATATAGTAAATGATGCAGGACAGAGATTCACCTATCCTAAACAGATAACTCAAGAATTCAAAAAGTATTATGAAACCCTATATAACTTGAAAACCCCGATAGTTCCATATACACAGTTGGAGGAATACGTACAAACTTCACAAATGTCCCAATTGTCAGAAGAAGAGAGTAAGATTCTTGAATCTCCAATTACAGCAGCGGAGATAATGGAAACTATTAAAAATATCAAAGTAGGGAAGGCACCTGGTCCTGACGGATTTACTATACACTATTATAAAAAGCTAATCCCATACCTGAAAGAATTCATGAGAGATATGTTTAACTCATGGGGTGCAGGGAATAGTATCCCCAAAGAAACCATACATGCTCATATAACGGTAATTCCCAAAGAAGGGAAAGACCCTTCTTCCTGTAAAAGCTACAGACCAATCTCATTGTTGAATACTGATTTCAAAATTTTTACAAAGATTATAGCAGTAAGATTGCAGAAACACCTGACAAAATTGATCCATCTAGATCAGGTTGGATTTGTCCCAACCCGAGAGGCAAGGGACAACACGACCAAGTTACTGAACCTAATACATATAATACATCAGAATAAGATACCAACGGTCCTGTTAAATACTGACGCAGAGAAAGCGTTCGACAGGGTTAGGTGGGAGTATATGTTTGCTGTCCTACGCTATATAGGAATAGGAGAGAAAATGTTAAAATGGATAAAACAGAGTTACTCAATTCCATCGGCTAGAGTAAAGGTAAATGGAGTTCTCTCCTCAGAATTCTTAATTGCAAATGGTACAAGACAGGGGTGCCCCCTGTCTCCACTCCTGTTCGTATTGTCACTGGAACCCTTTCTCTGCAAAATTCGCATGAATCCTGATATCTCGGGTATTAAAGTGGGGAAGGACCAATATAAAATATCAGCGTACGCGGATGATGTCTTATTCTCGATTACAAATCCAACTATATCACTTCCCAATTTGTTATATGAATTGGAGAGATACGGCATTCAATCGAATATGAAGATAAACTTTATTAAGTCCGAAACAATGGGAATAGAACTGTCAGAGGCACTTCAACAACAATTATATGTAAATTTTAAGTTGAATTGGACAAAGAAGGCCCTAAAATATCTTGGCACACGGATTACACCAAAAATAGCACAACTATTTAGCTTAAATTTCAACCCTTTACTAAAATCAATAAACCTATTATTGCAAAAATGGAAAGGGGGAATGTATTCATGGATCGGCAGGTGCAATATAGTCAAAATGAGTGTACTACCAAAATTTCTATATATGTTCCAGGCACTTCCCATCCATATCCCATCTCGATTCCTGTCACAGATCGAAACCATGATAATGAATTTCATATGGAAATCAAAACGTCCGAGAATAGGGAAAAAATATCTATTTAAATCAAAATCAGAGGGGGGTCTGGCAGTCCCGAACATGAGGAAATACTACCAAGCTATTCAACTGGGAAGAGTGATTGACTGGTGCCGTCATGGGAAATATAAGACATGGCCAAACTTAGAGCAGGCACAATGTGAGATCTTATTGAAAAGAGCTCCATGGTGCTATAAAATTATACCAGCATCCATGAAGAATCATCCTATTATAGGAAACACAATTAAAATATGCGCGAAAATATTCAAACAGGAAAAACTCATACGGGAGAATTCCATCCTGTATCCAGTCTTGGGTAACCCCCACTTTGAGATAGGATATCAGGATAAGAAATTTAAGATATTGGCAGAGAGAGGAATATTCCAGATATCAGATTTCATCTCAGAGACAGGATGGGTAACCATGGAGGAACTAACAAGTGTCTCAGGCCATTTTGGCCTAGATTTATGGAGAGCATTTCAATTACGCCACTTTCTAGGGACGTTGCAGATGCCTTCTCAGGGGGACAAAATTGTATTACCTTTTGAAAAAATATGTAGCCAGAATGGGATTTTGGAACATACTATATCAAAATTGTACTCCCTGATAATGACATCAGCAGAACGGCGAAAACTTCCGTTCCTGAGGGAATGGGAAAGGGAAATGGGTACCATATTTTCAATAGAACAAGAAAATCAAATAATTAAGTCAGTATTTTCAACTTCAATGTGTGTGAGAATTCAAGAACTGAATTATAAGATCTTTACCAGATGGTAT
This sequence comes from Pelophylax lessonae, assembly GCF_965119305.1. Taxonomy (NCBI): domain Eukaryota; kingdom Metazoa; phylum Chordata; class Amphibia; order Anura; family Ranidae; genus Pelophylax; species Pelophylax lessonae. The sequence goes on from NC_138771.1 coordinate 50,565,201, forward strand.
TATACCCCAGTTAAATTGAATAAAATTTCTGTAGCAAATACTGACCGCTGCTGGAGATGTGGAGCGGGGAGAGGGACAATGCTTCATATATTCTGGACATGTCCTGAACTAGAGGTGTTTTGGGAACAGATCTGGAGGACAATACAGAAGATTATGAAATGCAATTTTCTTAAAGAACCATCCCTCTTTCTGCTCCACGCCCCCAGTAAACCGGTGCAAAACTATAAAAAATCTATTATGCCCCATCTAGTAAACGCAGCAAAGATATGCATACCCCTTAGATGGAGAGAGACTAAGCCACCTAATATAAACATGTGGATGAGGAAAGTGGAGGAGATAAGCAGCCTGGAGAAATTGGTTCTATCAGCCCGCCAACAAACGGATAAATATGAGAAGAAATGGAAACAGTGGATAGATTATACTAATTCAGAGGAAGGCCAATCTGTAATCATAGAGCAAGAACCAGCCCATTAGCATACAGAAAATAGATAAATTAGAATAACAGAGTATTAACTATCCCTTCTTTTTGGGTTTTTTTTTTTTTTTTTGTAGTTTGTCTGTTGTTAGGACCTCGGAGGAGAGGGGGGAAGGGAAAAGAGGGAAAAGATAAGGAAAAAGGGGAGATTTGGGTTCAGTTATAGAATATTATGAAAGATAATTGTCCCGAATGAGGGACATTGATGTTTTGTACACTATAATTTTGGAAGTTAACATGTATTAAATGTTTATGTAACTGAATTTAAAGAAATAAAGATATAATTTGAAAAAAAAGAAGTCAGTGAGCGAGTAAATTAGTAGTCATGCTAAAAGTACCACTATTGCACATGGAAATACGCCCAGACCATAAAAATAGTTACAATCCTACGCCTTGCCAATTTTAAGCAGCGGTTATAGTGAATTCAGAAGTTTGCGAATGTTAAAAATGCGTGCGCGGCCCTAAAAATGGGCGTAAGATATATAAAAGCAATTGTCATCCATTGATTCAAATTGTACACCTGTTATTTACATAAAAACATGCATTTAAATTTTGGTATGAATTGTTGAATTCCTAAAGAAATTTGTCCTTGCTGGCTTTTTATTTTGCTTCTTATTCCTTTTTATTTTAAACAATGCTAGTAATCTGTAATATTTTCATGTTTTAAGAACAGATATTATTCTATCTCTCTCTCCATATATATATATATATATATATATATATATATATATATACAGTCAGGTCCATAAATATTGGGAGATCGACACAATTCTAATCTTTTTGGCTCTATACACCACCACAATGGATTTGAAATGAAACAAACAAGATGTGCTTTAACTGCAGACTTTAAGCTTTAATTTGAGGGTATTTACAGTGCCTTGCGAAAGTATTCGGCCCCCTTGCATTTTGCGACCTTTTGCCACATTTCAGGCTTCAAGCATAAAGATATAAAACTGTAATTTTTTTGTGAAGAATCAACAACAAGTGGGACACAATCATGAAGTGGAACAAAATTTATTGGATATTTCAAACTTTTTTAACAAATAAAAAACTGAAAAATTGGGCGTGCAAAATTATTAAGCCACCTTAAGTTAATAGTTTGTAGCGCCACCTTTTGCTGCGATTACAGCTGTAAAGGCCCGTACACACGACCGATCGTCGGCATACAAACGTCGGTGGACGAAGGATCTGCCGATTGTACGCGTGTTAGTATGGTGCCTCCGACAGATGTCTGCGCACAATCCGCGGACAAAAGTCTTTCTTGCAAACATGAAAATTTTTGTATGCCGACACCAGAACGGACGATTGTTCGCCTGTCAGTACACAATTCGGCCGACAGACCGCAGATTTGCAAGACTGGGCATGCTCAGAAAATAGAAAACACAGGGAAAGGTAACCATTACATGACATCACTTCTGCAGTCGGCGGACAAAATTCTTGTGCTGTCCTTGTGCTGTCTTTGCACTTTTCAGCAGACACCGACATCCCGGGGAGAAAAGAGGAACATTTGTATGCCGACCATCGGTACGTGTGTACGGGGCTTAAGTCGCTTGGGGTATGTCTCTATCAGTTTTGCACATCGAGATACTGAAATTTTTGCCCATTCCTTCTTGCAAAACAGCTCGAGCTCAGTGAGGTTGGATGGAGAGCGTTTGTGAACAGCAGTTTTCAGTTCTTTCTACAGATTCTCGATTGGATTCAGGTCTGGACTTTGACTTGGCCATTCTAACACCTGGATATGTTTATTTGTGAACCATTCCACTGTAGATTTTGCTTTATGTTTTGGATCATTGTCTTGTTGGAAGACAAATCTCCGTCCCAGTCTCAGGTCTTTTGCAGACTCCATCAGGTTTTCTTCCAGAATGGTCCTGTATTTGGCTCCATCCATCTTCCCATCAATTTTAATCATCATCCCTGTCCCTGCTGAAGAAAAGCAGGCCCAAACCATGATGCTGCCACCGCCATGTTTGACAGTGGGGATGGTGTGTTCAGGGTGATGAGCTGTGTTGCTTTTACGCCAAACATAACGTTTTGCATTGTTGCCAAAAAGTTTGATTTTGGTTTCATCTGATCAGAGCACCTTCTTCCACATGTTTGGTGTGTCTCCCAGGTGGCTTGTGGCAAACTTTAAACAACACTTTTTATGGATATCTTTAAGAAATGGCTTTCTTCTTGCCACTCTTCCAAAAAGGCCAGATTTGTGCAGTATACAACTGATTGTTGTCCTATGGACAGAGTCTCCCACCTCAGCTGTAGATCTCTGCAGTTCATCCGAGTGATCATGGGTCTCTTGGCTGCATCTCTGATCAGTCTTCTCCTTGTATGAGCTGAAAGTTTAGAGGGACGGCCAGGTCTTCGTAGATTTGCAGTGGTCTGATACTCCTTCCATTTCAATATTATCGCTTGCACAGTGCTCCTTGGGATGTTTAAAGCTTGGGAAATCTTTTTGTATCCAAATCCGGCTTTTAACTTCTCCACAACAGTATCTTGGACCTGCCTGGTGTGTTCCTTGTTCTTCATGATGCTCTCTGCGCTTTAAACGGACCTCTGAGACTATCACAGTGCAGGTGCATTTATACGGAGACTTGATTACACACAGGTGGATTCTATTTATCATCATTAGTTATTTAGGTCAACATTGGATCATTCAGAGATCCTCACTGAACTTCTGGAGAGAGTTTGCTGCACTGAAAGTAAAGGGGCTGAATAATTTTGCACGCCCAAATTTTCAGTTTTTTATTTGTTCACAAAGTTTGAAATATCCAATAAATTTCGTTCCACTTCATGATTGTGTCCTACTTGTTGTTGATTCTTCACAAACAATTACAGTTTTATATCTTCATGTTTGAAGCCTGAAATGTGGCAAAAGGTCGCAAAGTTCAAGGGGGCCGAATACTTTCGCAAGGCACTGTACATCCAAATCAGGTGAATGGTGTAGGAATTACAACAGTTTGTATATGTGCCTCCCATTTTTTTAAGGGACCAAAAGTAATGGGACGTATTAACAATCATAAATCAAACTTTCACTTTTTAATACTTGGTTGCAAATCCTTTGCAGTTAATTACAGCCTGAAGTCTGGAACACATAGACATCACCAGACACTGGGTTTCATCCCTGGTGATGCTCTGCCGGGCCTCTACTTCAACTGTCTTCAGTTCCTGCTTGTTCTTGGGGCATTTTCCCTTCAGTTTTGTCTTCAGCAAGTAAAATGCATGTTCAATCGGATTCAGGTCAGGTGATTGACTTGGCCATTGCATAACATTCCACTTCTTTCCCTTAAAAAACTCTTTGTTTGCTTTCGCAGTATGCTTTGGGTCATTGTCCATCTGCACTGTGAAGCGCCGTCCAATGAGTTCTGAAGCATTTGGCTGGATATGAGCAGATAATATTACCCAAAACACTTCAGAATTCATCCTGCTGCTTTTGTCAGCTGTCACATCATCAATAAATACAAGAGAACCAGTTCCATTGGCAGCCATACATGCCCACGCCATGACACTACCACCACCATGCTTCACTGATGAGGTGGTATGCTTTGGATCATGAGCAGTTCCTTTCCTTCTCCATACTCTTCTCTTCCCATCACTCTGGTAGAAGTTGATCTTGTCTCATCTGTCCATAGGATGTTGTTCCAGAACTGTGAAGTCTTTTTTAGATGTTGTTTGGCAAACTCTAATCTGGCCTTCCTGTTTTTGAGGCTCACCAATGGTTTACATCTTGTGGTGAACCCTCTGTATTCACTCTGGTGAAGTCTTCTCTTGATTGTTGACTTTGACACACATACACCTACCTCCTGGAGAGTGTTCTTGATCTGACCAACTGTTGTGAAGGGTGTTTTCTTCACTAGGGAAAGAATTCTTCGGTCATCCACCACAGTTGTTTTCCGTCGTCTTCCGGGTCTTTTGGTGTCGCTGAGCTCACCGGTGCCTTCTTTCTTTTTAAGGATGTTCCAAACAGTTGATTTGGCCACACCTAATGCTTTTTTTATCTCTCTGATGGGTTTGTTTTGTTTTTTTTAGCCTAATGATGGCTTGCTTCACTGATAGTGACAGCTCTTTGGATCTCATATTGAGAGTTGACAGCAACAGATTCCAAATGCAAATAGCACACTTGAAATTAACTCTGGACCTTTTATCTGCTCCTTGTAAATGGGATAATGAGGGAATAACACACACCTGGCCATGGAACAGCTGAGCAGCCAATTGTCCCATTACTTTTTGTCCCTTAAAAAGTGAGAGGCACATATACAAACTGTTGTAATTTCTACACCTTTCATCTGATTTGGATGTAAATACCCTCAAATTAAAGCGGAATGTCTGCAGTCAAAGCACATCTTGTTTGTTTCATTTCAAATCCATTGTGGTGGTGTATAGAGCCAAAAAGATTAGAATTGTGTCGATGTCCCAATATTTTTGGACCTGACTATGTATATATATATATATATATATATATATATACACATATATCAAGAGAGAGAGATACTGCCATGTGCATTATGTATGCCCAGGGATTTTTGTCATTTGGTATATATCTCTTGTTACACTGAGCATGTTCAGACACTTGGCTGTTTGACATCTGATAAGTAAATGGTAGATAATGCACTTGTTGCTCACCATCTCACATAAATCTTAACCGAAACTCTCACAGATGTCTTCACAAACCACACAGAAATCAAAATGTCATTACCAAAATTCATAGGGTAACACCACTATTCTATACTCACATACCAATAATCAAAAAATATCACAGAATAAATAGAGAAACAGAACTCCTGACAGATGTAATTCCACCACCTATAAGTAAATGCCAAAATAAACGTACCTTTTCGGTGCATGAGGGTTCCACCACCATAGATGGCATGGCATATCACAGAAACAGGTTGGTCAATGGCACTCAGGACTTCCAGTGTACATGTGCATTGATTAACTTTTCCCACCCCAGGGACTTAGGGCTGTTTAACACCACAGAGATGGAGGCTCCATGCATGTGGCAGCACAGTGGTTAGCGCTTCTGCCTTGCAGCACTGGGGTTGTTGGTTCAAATCACAAATATTCCACTACCTAGCTAGAAGTTTGTCTGTTGTTCTAGTTTCATTTTCACAAGGTATTATATTTCTGATGGGTTTCATATAATGGAAAACCAAGACATGACATTCAAAATAAAGCGACAGTGGTTTTGCACCCAATCAAAAACTGTGTGTTTTGGGGGCAGATATCGATGTATAAGTATGGTGTGATCATGCACTAATATTTTAACTTTGTTTGCTGATGATGAATGACTAATGCGTTTTGTCAACAATTTGTGTGAAGCAGCCCTCACAAAATTGACATTTCCTGCTTTGTATCCACCACATGCCAAACAACTTAGATCCTGAATAGTTTGTTTTTGGTATCACTGATCATGGCCCGAACCTGAGACATTTGTCTTTTTTCTGTTTACCCTGCACAGATACATATGCTTATATAGCTGATGCATTCTTATATTTGCCAAGAGTGTGTGTTTCTGATCCACAGGTGTGAGTACTTAAAGCGGAGTTTCGCCTCCCCCTCCAAAAATTAAAAGTCAGCAGCTACACATACTGTAGCTGCTGACTTTTAATATTAGGACACTTACCTGTCCTGGAGTCCAGCGATGTAACGCAGCTGATGTTTCCATCGGCTGTTGGGTGCTGCCGCCACCATTGCCGGTGGGGAACCCGGCAGTGAAGCCTCGCGGCTTCACGGGCGGGTCCCTACTGGGCATGCGCGAAGCGTGCTGCACATTCCTCCTGGCCCAGCGGCGAAGAAAGGAGTAGGGGGCCGAGCTTCTGAGAGACAGCGCCGTGGCGCCGTATCCGGAAGTGGGGAAGGGTACCTGTCAAAAACAGGTACTTGTTCCCCCCTCCCCCCGAAAGGTACCAAATGTGGCACCGGAGAGGGGGAGGAAACACAAGAGCGGAGGTTCCACTTTTGGAACATGAAGAGACAGCTTTAAGACATGAAGAGACAGAATTAATGACACTGGTGGGTGTGTCCTTTACTGGGTGAGTGTAGGTGTGCTATCAATCCTACCTATGTTATATAAAGGCTTGCACTATTGTGGTTTGCTTTGCCTGAGAAGAGGCCAGAATATTTGCTTGCATTCGTTAGAAATTGGGATTTGGGATGAGGGAATAGAGATAGTGTGCATAATGACTGAACGGTTTGATGACTGGTTGATCTGTTTGCTGGAATAGTTTTGTATTTTGACCCTCAAAAGTTATTTTTGGGGCATGGTTTCAAAATAATGTGTCTTTGTCAAGTCTGACCATGTATGTGTTTGTGAGCCTCTGTGGACCCATATCTTCTTCTAGTTACGTATAAACCTCACGTTAGACTTACAATTCCTAATGTTAATCTAGTTAATGGTATGGTTTAGATGGAAAGAAAGCTTCCTGCTAACCCTAACCATAAATGTATGTGTATTTTTTTTCCGTTGCTACCTTTTTGGATTTAGTATTCATTTTGTCTGTTTTGCTTATCCTGCACTTAATCTTTACATGGTGTTTTCGTAAAATGTTTGTCATGGTTCTTATCAGCCTTATTTTTATTCCTGCTTTATAATGTGAATGGTAAGGTGTATGCCAGTGATGGCAAACCTTGGCACCCCAGATGTTTTGGAACTACATTTCCCATGATGCTCAACCACACCGCAGAGTGTTGCAGTAGTTCTGAAACATCTGGGGTGCCAAGGTTCGCCATCACTGGCATACACCTTACCAGTGTATGCAATTATTTGTGTCTTACCCTTGTAGATTGTAGGCTCTTTTGAGTAGGACCCTACCTTTTGTAATTCTGAAGAAATCATTGTTTGTTCCTCTGTGCTAAGTGGGTCTAATGGAAGTGGTTTCATAATTTGTTTTGCGGTCTCGCCTCTTCCTCAGAGCCAACTAAGCTGTATCTAAACCTTTTCCTTTACAGCTTAGTTGGCTCTGAGGAAGAGGCAGGGCCTCGAAACACATCAGCCATTCTAACTGAGGACGTCACATCTGTTATGCGAGACTCTGGTGGTTATAGCTGGTAGGTTAATCTATTAATGTGTATGTACGCATGTGAGTTAGGGACCCTAGGTTGTAAGGTCCTTGAGGACATGGGACTGATGTCACTGTCCTATTTATATGTAAAGCGCTGCGTAAATTGATGGTGCTATATAAATACCAGTAATAAATAAATAATAAAAAAAAAATAAGTGTCTGTGCTGAGGGGGTTCACTTGGTGGAATTTTTCTATGGGTATTAATGGGAAATGCACAGCTAACATACTATAGAGGTGAGAGGCTTTCTATCTGAATATCATTTTTGGAAAACAACATTGCACTATATTGATATTTTTATTTTTGGGAAAACCATGTGGATCTTTATGGGAGATGGCTATTGAAGCATAGACACAAGGAGGCACAGAGTTTAGGAGAATTTGATAGCTATTGCTTGGACTTATACCAAGTAAATGAAGGGTAAGGGTATATAAAGAAGGACACTGAATAACAATTACACTTTGGTTATTTATTGACATGGAATTTTATTGATAAAGTGAGAAAATAGGATAAGATTTGGGGCATGGTGAGTTGAGCATATTACACAATATAATATCTCTTTTTTTGAGCTCACTGTATAGGAAGATTGCATTCAGAGGAAGGATATAGAGAGAAATAACAGGAAGAAGTTGATGCACATTTGGTTATATGGAGACATTATTGAACTTGTTATCTTGGAGTCTGAGAGCGCCGGTCACTTTTATTATTGGAGTGAAGAACTGTAGCTGCCATTACATAGTGTGCTCTAGAAGTTGTTTTCTCTAACGTTTACATTGTTCCTCTACCACTGGAGCCTTTTAGAATACTATGCAAAATAAGGCTTCATGAGAAAGTTGACACCTGCATAGGGTTAGGACTATTTCTCTGTCCCCTATGTAATTATGTAATAGGTATTAGGCCTTGGGATTGGCTGCTCAGGTACCCGGTTCTGCATTGTAGTAGCCAAGAAGGTTAAAATACGTTCTCTTCTAGTATCTAATAGTGCATAGTGAAGTACAGTGCTTCTCTTCCATTTGGCTAAGATTAGGTGTAGTATTTTTTTCCTATCGGCTTTTGGAAAAAGAAGGCTAGTGCCTCTGGGAAAATGGAGGCACTTGTCAGTAATTCCTGATGTAATAAGGTGGGTACGTTGGAATGGATCCTTTTCCTCTTTGGTTGATTCTGGCATGGTGCACCAGGCTTGTACTTGACTAAAGTACTAATACCTATCTGAAAGAATTGGGTCTGTATTGATCTGGTCAGAGGCTAGGAGGCGCAAGGAGCTCCCGGTAACGTGCCCCTGTGTAATGGCACTTTTCCACTGCAAGTACCGGCTCGGCTCCACTCGGCCCTGCTTGGCCCTGCTTGGCCCTGCTTGGCGCTGCTTGGCTCTGTTGGTTTTCGACTGCATGGTACCACATGGTACGGTGTTGGAACGGTTCGGTACGGTACGGTTTGCTTTTCCACTAAAGTAAAGTGGGTGGGATAACAATGATTCTCTGACCAATCAGTGGCTAGTAGTGACAAACAGTCAGGGCTGCATGCAAAGGATTGTGGGATATGGTACCGGTATGGCCCTGTTGGAACCACAACTGAGGTGGTACTGTTTAAACGAGCCATACCGTTCGGTTCCATGTAGTGGAAATGCGCCGCCGTACCAAACTGTTCCTACACCGTACCATGCAGTACCAGCAGTGGAAAAGCACAAAAGCGAGCCGAACCGTTCGGTTCCATGCAGTGGAAAAGCGCCATTAGTGGTGACCCAGGGGTTCCCAAAAAAACACTATGGGTTTGGAACCCCACTGAGTTTTCACTGACTATTGGTCTATTGCTTTTGTTGCATTTGCCTCTTGGGTAGACCTTGGGCTAGTTTGGAGATTTTTTTATACTGGCCAACAGGCCTGGCTTGTGCCACTTTCTGTTTCTTTGTTGCATTATTTATCATGGACACTAGCACTGCACATATGGTTTCTTTTTTTGCACAGAGACTGAGTGCCGGTTCACACTTCTGCGATGCGGGAACGCTGCGAATATGCAGCGTGTTCCCGCATCACATCCGCACCTCTGGCAGTTCACACTGCCATATGCGATACGCAGGGGATGTCAATTAAAAGTTAACGACACCCCCAGTTGCGATCACATATCGCAGTGCGATCTGCAAGTACGCACAGAATCCGATCGCACAAGTGTGAACCACTATGCGATCCGATTCTACTGCGGCTCAAAAGAGCCTCATGTACGTGTTTGGTGCGGATACAGTGCAAATTCAGCCATACAAAGTGTATGGCTGAACTCGCATCCGCACATCAGATCGCATGTAATTAGGAGCAGTGCGCTCCGAATTACATGCGATCTCCGCAAACGCGGAAGTGTGAACCGGCACTAAGGATGCAGTTTTGTTGAGGCCTGTCCAGGAGCCTTGCACCTTGCGGGGATTGCATGGCTTGAGGCCCTACCTCTTTGGAGGTTAATCCATTACTGTACCCTCGTGCACTTTTCCGTGTGCTGTGATTTCATGGGTTTCACTTTTTTGTTCACTTGGAATCAAACAGCTTGCTGTAGAGCTCTGTAAAAAAAATCTAATGAAGTACTTAGTACTTGAGATAAACTCCTGGCAACTGGGAAGTAAGATTATGGCAACTGTAGGGCTTATTTTTTTCAATACCTACAAGTTTTCTTTAAGAAACAACTCTTTAATCTGGATGAAATGATGTTGATAACCACTGTATACAGTTGGTACATCTGCAATAAACAGGACTTTTATAAGTTCATTATGTTCAGTCTTTTATTTCTGAATAGAAATCATTTTATTATGCTGCAGTCACTTTGGCTCTGTGTGTTTATCCAACATACCAATCTATATGAATTCAGCAAGCTCATCTGTGAACATTTAGCTGATTCTACTTAATGCTCTCAACATAAAAGAGAGACAATTAAGAGACTTTTTCAGAATTCAACTTCATATGAAAGGGAGTGCTTCTTTAAATGGGAAAAGCATGAATGGCAGTGAGAAGTGCTTGGAGAATATCTGGAGCAAATTGTGTCAATCCTGTGTAGCAGGTCAGTTGTATAATTGTATTTTAAAATATATCTGTGATCAGGCTATGGAAATAAAAGTATTTACAGATTCCTAACAAGAAGAAAATTAGCTTTAAAGTCCATCTCTAGGCAAAACTTAAAGCAGAAGTTAACCTTAAAGTTACATCCCCTGGCATCAGTGGGCATAAATAATGCCCCGTTAGTGGTTTAAATAGGAGGAAGAAGTCCCTATTGTCAGGATCAATTGGAAGAATAGTGCCATTGATGGTGGCAGTTTGAGGAATAGTGTCCCATCATTGGTGTCAGTTGGTGGAATTGAGCACCAAGGGCCAGATAAAGGCCAACAAAGAGCCACATCCGGTCCCTGGGCCTCAGTTTTGGGATCACTGTTCTAAACTAACCACACTAAGCACATAAGTTGGTGTTTGCTTGCATGGTAAGTTTTAATTTCTTGGTTGGCCATTCAAAGGTACAGGACACTGTGCAGACACACAGTATGCTTGTATTGGGTAGCTTTATTAGCCACTATGCCCCCAACCAATCGCAGCCTTGCTCCTGAACATGCCCCTGTTTAAAGTAATGGAAGAAAAACTGCAACTTCTGCTGAACAAGCTAAAAGCCCTCACACAAACGGCCAAACAAACAAAGTTCGGTCCAGTTCTAACACATGAATTAGCTTTGATCTCAACCATTCGACAAGCACTGAACGTATTCTCTCTGGAGAAGAGACGATTGATGGGGGATATGATATCAATGTACAAATATTGTACTGGCAACCCTAGCATATGGAAAAACCTATTCAGAGAAAGGGAATACAATAAGACACGTGGCTACTCACTAAAATTAGAGGAAAGGCGGTTTAACCTTAAAATACGCAGGGGGTTCTTCACTGTAAGAGCAGTAAGGATGTGGAATTCTCTTCCGCAAACAGTTGTATCAGCAGGGAGCATTGATAGTTTCAAAAAACTATTAGATGGGCACCTTAAAGACCACAACATAGAGGGGTATACAATGTTCGGTTAAGAGCAAGCACACACACACATCATAGGTTGAACTGGATGGACTGGTGTCTTTTTTCAACCTCACTAACTATGTAACTATGTAATAGTAGCTCTGCCTGTATGTTGTGGGCAGCTACAATGGAATGGATTAGATCAAAGCATATTCATGCGTTAGAATGGCCCAGTCAAAGTCCAGACCTAAATCCAATGGAGAATCTGTGGCAAGACTTGAAAATTGCTGTTCACAGACACTCTCCATCCAATCTGACAGAGATTGAGCTATTTTACAAAGAAGAATGGGCAAAAATGTCACTCTCTAGATGTGCAAGGCTGGAAGAGACATCCCCAAAATTACTTGCAGCTGTAATTGCAGTGAAAGGTGGTTCTACAAAGTATTGACTCAGGGGGGCCTAATAGAAATGCATGCCACACTTTTCAGATATTTATTTGTAAAAATATTTGAAAACCATTTATCATTTTCCTTCCACTTCATAATTATGTGCCACTTTGTGTTGGTCTATCCCATAAAATCCCAATAAAATACATTTACGTTTTTGGTTGTAATATGACAAAACGTGGAAAAGTTCAAGGGGTGTGAATGATTTTTCGAGGCACTGTATTTTAGCTTGTCTACTCTTACAATCGAAGGTGAAAGAAGTTAAGTTGTCCCCAAAAAAGTAATAGAGGGGATATCTTCTATTGGGGACACTAGTTCTGGTGACCCTGGTGACAAAAGTGATTCCCTCAATTTTAAGGAATGTGTTCTTACTTCCTGTTTTGGCTATGAAATGAACAGGAAGTAAAGGGAAATATCCCAAATGGGACACAGATTGCAAAAAATAGTTTACCTGGTGCGAAGGTGGTTCTCAGCCAATGCTGACACATTCAATGCTTATATTTGCTTGTAAATTTTTCATACAAGTACAAAGGCAAAAAACATAAAAGCAGGTCTGGGTAAGTATTTATGTCTATGGTACCTGCATGTAGCGTAGGCATGCTCATTGTGAGACACACAATTGATATTACAGGGCTAAAGCTATTGTCCAATGTCATAAAAGGTAAAGAAGCAGTAGTGTGGTGTTTGATTTATCTTTTTTTTTTTTTTTTTTTTTTAAATAGAGATGCTATTGAAGTCACAGAAATAGATCTGCATTCAGATAGACATTGTACTAGCAATCTCTGTTTTCAGTTTTCCTCTAATTTTCCATTATAGCAGTTGTATAGTGAATGTCGTAATCTCACAGACTCCACTAAACACACACAAATTGAATAGTCCTCTTAGCCTATAATATGCTACTGGGATGTAGATATGATTTAATTTACATAACAATGCCAGTATGTAAGCTATGGTTAAAGTGAACCTGAATTCAATTCGGTAAAATGTACAATAGAGAACATAGTGAACATTTAAAAATAAGGATTGTGCCTAAGTAATACCTTAATGAATGTACCTTTTGCCTTGAATTCTTCCTGAAAAATAGCAGTACACTTCCTGGGCACTGCTATGCCAACAGACTGATAGCTGTATATCTGCAGTGTGAGATTAAAATGGATCTTACAAGGTCAACTTATCTGGTTGTATAGAGTTTGGGAAAGGAAAGCCGCTCAGGTGAGACTGAGTGAACCGGTGCTGATCAGATCCGCCATCCAGAAACAGTGTAAGCAAAGAAGTTGGACCGCACTCGGATACATGAAATCAAAATAGTTCTTTATTCTATATCGAATCCATACAGACAGTGCATTAAGAGACATGCCATGTTGATGCGTTTCACGATATAGATAATCGCTTACTCATAACCACACTAGTTGTGGTTGTGTGGTTATGAGTAAGCGATTATCTATATCGTGAAACGCGTCAAACTGACGTGTCTCTTAATGCACTGTCTGTATGGATTCAATGAGGAATAAATAACTATTTTGATTTCATGTATCCGAGTGTGGTCCAACTTCTTTGCTTGCACAACTTATCTGGTTGCTCACTACCCCTTGCTGTCAAAACACTTATTATGGGAAAAAAAAAAAAACATTTTGGGAGAGAAAGTCGCAAAAAAAATATCTTATCTCTAGGCTTCTGTCAAGCTAGGAAAGGTGATGTCAGTGGGTCTTCTTGCAGGATTCTAGGAAAGTTGAGGATCCCAAATCCTAATGCCCAGTACACACGATCCGAAAATCGGACGACGCTCCGTCCGTTTTTGTTTGGTTGCTAGGAACTCTCAATTATATTCGCAAATGGGAGAGGTTACTTACGATACGAATTTTCTCGGACGATGATTCAAAAGCTTCCGGTATGCGTAACCACGCTGTAGCGTGTGAGGGGAAATGTTGTCTACTGCTCATGCGCTGTCTACTGCTCACCATTTTTTTCGGACAAACAACATACTGATAATACGATTATCGTACGATGTGTTATAATACGATCAAAATTTTTATGCTTGCACGACCGGGAAATATCAGGCGAACTGTCGTGATCGCCTCTCGTAAGCTGTGTACTAACGATCGGATTATCTTCCGATCTTTTCACAAGCTTTATTGTTCGTCCGATTTTCGGATCGTGTGTACGGGCCATAAGGGAACATGCTCCTGTACAATGCTGTAGCCTCCTATTTCAAGAACCCATACACAAAACCTCTATTGGGACTTTTAAGGCAGCATAAATCAATTGTATAAAAGTATTCACTTTATTAAACAAATATAAGATTATCTAAATATACAAGTAAGGGTCCATTCACACTAGCGCGACTTGTCAGGCGACTTGGTCGCCTGACAAGTCGCGGTAGGTCGCTCGCCATTGAATAGTACAGGACCCGTTCTAATAGGAGCGACACAAGTCGCTCCGACTTAGAAAAAGGGTCCTGTACTACTTTGGGGCGACCTGGAGGCGACTTGCATTGACTTCAATTATATGAAGTCTGTGCAAGTCGCGCCAAGGTGGCGGTGCACTCTGTGCACCGCGACTTCACAGGTCGTCCCACAAAATCCTGTCGCGGCAGTGTGAATGGGCTGTAAAAGTCATAGTGTGCACTACATCACAAGCTTCAGAACATGATTGGCTGGACAATTGTACATTCACATAAGTGGTAGTCCCATTAGGTCCCTGATCCCTTTTTCAAAAAAAATTAGAATCCTTAGCTTTCCAAAGATCCCTCTGTGAGGCCCTTTGACCTCTGCGAGAGGAAGCAGCCAGATCCCAGGAGCAAGATGAGTATTTTAATGTATTTCTTTCATTTTCTTTCTTGAGGGGTGGGTGAAGCCACATTTGCAGACCTTGCATTTTAGCACAAGTTCTGCTTTAAGGCATGCCTGCCTGTGATTTGTGTCTCATGAGTTTTGGAGTGAGAAGTGGTGATGTCGCTACTGTGCTGCTCACTGGAGATGAATCTGCACTGTATTTTCTGCACCTACTTCATCCATTCAGTGGCTCTATGCTTTCTACTGCCTTATACTGCATTTTGAATTTTCCCCCACCTGTATGTAGGTGTTAGACCGCAGTATATCTGATAACCTGAGGGTGGCACTGTGCCAATTCTTCAGGCTGGCAGGAGACCATTGAGGACTAATTTGTTCCCTACTATGGGCTCCAGGTGGATATTTTGAGGAGGGTGGCATATTTTTTTGAATGCTGAAATCCTACAAGATTTGGGGATCCATCTTGACAATGAAGTCCTTTATTAGAAAATATTCTGCATCATTCAGTTTGCCTGCAGTGTGGGAGTAGGTTAAGGACAGAGGTTCACTGATTAGAGCGAGAGTAGGAGCAATGATAGGAATACTTGAAAGGGAGGGAAAGAATAGGTTTTCCCTTACATGATAATGTGTAAACAAAGTAGATGGCACTGGACAGGTAGGATTATAACCTTATAGCTATTACAACAAAGTCACTATACAATGAGTCCATTAAGTCTATATAAAAGAGTATGTATACCTATGCAATATCAGCAGCAGCTCCCTATAGAGTGCAGCAATGACTCTGTGAGAAAAAAAGGGAACAGATGGGGAAGCCAGACTAAGTGTAGCAGATAAAACCAAATACATTTATTCAAAAGCCAATTGGCAACTTACATAAGTAACAAGCTAATAGGCATCCCAGTACATCTGAAGCAAGATGTTATAGGGTGTCCTGAGGTCCTCTGAGGCTTAATGCTTCTGATGCCTGGAGTACCCAATGGAAGGCAGAGGATTCCTGACGTCAGCCGAAAAACAGAAGTGTTCAAGATTTGTTATCTCTGCCTCTGACTGGGGATCCTCTGCCTTCCATCGGCTACTCAAGACATCAGGAGTATCGACCCTCACAGGACCTTTTCTTTTTTTTTTTTTTTCAAATTTCTTTTATTGATCAAATGTAATATAACCGTCATATAAAGTATGCATTAGAACACAAGTCCAATATGTAGGTTACATGAAGGATCAGAAGTTAACGTCAACAACCACTTCATCAAAACACAAATACATAAGTAGAGCTCCATAACAATGACTCGGTATAAACTGGTATAACTATAAGTCCCATGATGTCCAACCATGGGGTAAGTGACACATAAAAAGAAAAAGGGAGTAATGCACACTTATGCAATAGGGGTAACCACTTCATAAGTACCAGACAGAGACAATCCGGTAAAACCCAGATCAGATAGGGGAGGCGGGTGGGACAAGGGGGGGGGGGAGACAGGAGGGAGGGGGCACACGAAGGGGTGGGAGGAGACAGAGGAGCAGAGGAGAGAATGAAGTAGTAAACAGATACAGTAGAGGGTGGTGGTAAAGGAGGAGGAGGAGGAGGATGCTCGGCCTGTAGGAAACGGGTAGAGTCGTCCCGCGCGGGTGACCACCGCACCGGTCAGTCCACGGGCGGACCTGCGTCCCCGACCAGGGCCACGCCCTCCGCAGACATGATAAAAGAATTCCAGCAAGCCCAGGTTTTGGAGTATTGCTCCTTCCTGCCCCGAGCCGTAAGAACCCTCACAGGACCTTTTCATAGGAACTCGGGACACCCTTTTAACATCTTGATCCAGATGTACTGAGATGCCTATTTGCTTGTCATTTATGTAAGTTGCCAATTGGCTTTTAAATAATTCCTTATAGTTTTATCTGCTCCACTAAATCTGGTACCCCATCTGTTCCCTTTTCCCTTACAGGGTGTCTCTTCTGCCATCTTTCTGGTACAGTCTGCCCCCCTTTTCTTGCACCTGGGTACTTTTAGGGTGTTAATACTCTTTACAAATCTTTTTTTTATTTTTCCACCAGCAGTCGGATACCTGCAAGGACTTTTGGGGTTCTCAGCATGACCCAGTAATACTGTAGCCTTTTCAAGAAATGTGCTCCTCTGCCATTTTATGGTCTGTAAGTGGATATTATATTACTATTGAAAAGGCTCTTTTTTATAAGCTTCACTCTTATTTACATGAGGAAGTGTGTGACTTGCTGTAAACTGCTTCATTTCTCTGATTAATCACTTTTTACAATACAATCAATGTTTAGGAATCCACATATGTTGACACCTCCCAATTCTCAGGTACATTGGTTAGGCCCTACCTTCACACCAGTTGTCAGATCACCAGTCACCAGAAGACACCTCTGACATAAAGAATGAAACCCCAATTCCTCTACCAAGATGGCCACCCCCCCCCCCCCACATAGAAACAAGTCAGCAATGGGGAAAAGACCAGCTGCAGGGAGTGTAGTCTAAAACTGGGGGCCTAGTCCTTTTCCCCCTGCTTGCTTTATATTGGCATAGCTTCACAGTACAAATCCTAAGATTCAGTGTAATGAGGCCCATGTCTCATACATGTCCTACCCAGCACATACAGTAAGCCCATTAAAGGAGCGACAACATTTTTATGTTGGGTAGGATGCTTGAAGAGATGCTTGAAGGGCTTTGGACCTGGTCTTGATGACATCAGGAATATAGCAGAGAAGATGCTTTGGGGACCGGTCTAGAGATGCGGAGGAGCAGAGGATCGGGGAAGTAAATTTCGTTTTGTGTGTCCCCCTAGACCTAACTAATGCCTCGTACACACGCAACGATTATCGGCCGACCGATCGGCCGTCTTTTGTCCAAGTTGTGTTTTGTTGGTTGGAATGTGCCTAGACTGCACACAAATTTTCTCGGCCAACAAAATTCTACTTCAGAAGTGATGTCATGTGCTGGTTTACTTTCCGTGTGTTTTTTCTTCTCTGAGCATGCCCAGTCTTGCTCAACAGATTTTTGTCTGCCGAAATCTGTACTGACTGACGGAAAATCAGCCGTTGTGTTGACGACCAACAACAATTTTATAGCCTGCACACCAGATTTTATTCGGCCGAAAAGTCAGAGTCGGTTGTCGAAAGCATCATACTAACAAGCCGAAAATCGGCCGATCAGACGTTGGCCGAAAATTCACGGCCAACTATCGACGTGTGTGTACGGGGCATAAGACATTTACCCTTGCAGTATATGCGCAGGCAGCTCCCATATATTTATTCAATCTGAGTATTTATCTGTTTGCCTGAGAATCATCTTCAACTAAGTTTGTAATTCCATTTCTTTAGGATTTTATATTGGTTCTGTTTTTGTGTAAAGAGGAGAGCAGAAAAATCCATAGTACATCACTGACAACTGAACATTGGCTGGTCACGACAACCATGTCTTGTTAACATTTGTAATATTTCAATCTTTAGTGGTAATAGTCCAATTAGTTTTATAGCTTACATATATTTATACTGTAAATCCAGCAGTTTCAGAGCGTTCCTGTCTTCCTCCATCTAGGTTCATTTAACATTCACTTTCATTTCTTGGAGCTTATCCAAGCTCTATTGTACCGAGGAATACACAGGCTGCTTTATTTCAAATACACTTCTGCTTCCAGAGAAACCCCCCAGATTTCAACAACCATTAAACAACCTGACAAGACTTTCAGCAAGAGTGGAAAAGTAAAATAGCCAGCTTAATATGTGTAATCTGGGTGGTTTATTGTAAGTAGTCGTCTTATTTGGTTTCCATTTGTTTAAAAGCCGCAGAGAGACTTGGGGCAAGTCAACTTTTCATCATGGTGAGCCATGAAAGTTGATGACAACTGTTTCATGTTTTTTTTTATCATTTTTAACTCACTAATCACTTAACAGTTTCAAACAGATCTAGACTTAGATAATCACACTGATCCATCTGGAAGCCTTCATGTAGAATATACAGTAGGTATGTCTATAAAGCTATGAGTGCTTCTGGCTTTAATGGAGTACATGGTGTGCTGAACGTCAAAGTCTACAAAGTCTACATATAGCTAAAGATGCAATGTGCAAGAAAATAGGCATTTTTTTGTTTGGCAAAACACATTTTAATTATCTTAAATTAGAACAGGTATCATGCCTTATGTATAAATGTATCCAATCTCCTATTGTTGTCCATATCAACCTTTTCAACACAGAGGAACCCTAAAAATACTTTCCAATCTCAGGGAACTTCTGCTAAAAATGATCATATATACAATTCATGATGCTATACATAAAGGCCCGTATACACGTACCGATCGTCGTCATACAAACGTCGGCGGACGAAAGATCTGCCGATTGTACGCTTGTTAGTATGGTGCCTCCGACAGCTGTCTGCGCACATTCTGCGGACAAGAGTCTTTCTTGCAAACATAAAAATTTTTGTATGCCGACACCAGAACGGACGATTGTTCGCCAGTCAGTACAGAAATCAGCCGACAGACCGCAGATTTGCAAGACTGGGCATGCTCAGAAAAGAAAAAACACAGGGAAAGTTAACCATTACATGACATCACTTCTGCAGTCAGCTGAAGTCGGCGGACAAAATTCTTGTGCTGTCTTTGCACTTTTCAACAGACATCGACATCCCGGGGAGAAAAGACGAACGTTTGTATGACGACGATCGGTACGTGTGTACGGGGCTTTAGTGTGATGGTCAGTGGGAAGAATGTTCCTTACACTTATGGACATTGGGAAGATAGCTAAAATGATCAATGGTGTCAGGGGGAACTTATCTGAGAAGCAGAAATTGCTCATTGCTCAAGGAACCCCTAACTTTTGGAGGAACTCTGGTCTACATGCTTTCAGTGCACCATTCACAATAGTGCGATTTCAGATGCGACTTGAGTTTCAGAGAATTACCTGACATTGGAAATCCAATTGCGCCCTTTCATTAATGTATCCATTAATGTAACTTAGCACAGTGAAATTTTGGAAAAGTTTCTCATGCTACTTTGGTGCAATTCCAGCATGATTTTGGCCCAATAGTATATACAGACCACTTTAAAGTAGCATCCAAGTTACACTATGTAGTCACATTAAGAGTTGGATGGAAATCAGATAGCTGCAGTGTTAACCTAGTCTTAAGCCCCGTACACACGCGTCGATAATTGGCCGTGAATTTTCGGCCAACGTCCGATCGGCCGATTTTCGGCTTGTTAGTATGATGCTTCCGACAACCGACTCCGACTTTTCGGCTGAAAAAAAATCTGGTGTGCAGACTATAAAATTTTTGTTGGCCGTCAACACAACGGCCGATTTTCCGTCAGTCAGTACAGATTTCAGCAGACAAAAATCTGATGAGCAAGACTGGGCATGCTCAGAGAAGAAAAAACACACTGAAAGTAAACCAGCACATGACATCACTTCAGAAGTAGATTTTTGTTGGCCGAGAAAATTTGTGTGCAGTCTAGAGCACATTCCAACCAACAAAACACCACTCTGGACAAAAGTCGGACGATCGGTCGGCCGATAATCGTTGCGTGTGTACGAGGCTTTATTCTTTGTGAACCTCAATGTCCTGTCCCAGCATTGTTGGCAAGTTACATACTTACGTGACCTTCTCTTGCTTGGTGCCACATGGCCTCTTCTTCAAAATCCTTACTGTGGGATCCTGCTCCTTCTGCACATGCATGCCACTAGACATGTGTAATTCCTTTCGAAATTCAGCCAAAATTTTAATATTTTGGAAATGTATCCAAATCTCCAAATGACAATAGTAACACATTTCAACACATCCAACCTTCTGTTAATGTTTAAAACCAAGGCTGCTGTTAGAAATCATGGGACCCTGTACAGCCCAACTGATCCTGTCCCCCCACTTTATAAACAACAAAAAAAAATGCAGCTTTGTCCTCCAGTGAAAGCAATGAGGAGCTAAGGTGTGTTTAGCAGGGCCCTTGTTAGGGCCTAATGGGGCCCCCTGACCCCATCCCTGCCCCCCCCCCACTTAAAAAAAAAATGCAACTTTGTCTTCCAGTGAAAGCAGGAATGAGCTTGAGTGTGTTCAGATCCTAGTCTGAATGCACCTGAGTTTTCATGGCCACAATTAACCTATCACAATGAGCAGCTGATGCTTTCCCAGCTCTGGCTGCATGTATACAAGAGGTATACACAGCTTTACGGCTGTGGGGTGGAGAACGTCTCAGGCCACATATGATTGGTGGGGCATTGTGACAGTTTTATGAGAGCGGGATAACTCAGGCGCAATCAGACTAGGATCTGAAAACATCCTAGCTCATTCCTGTTAATGAGAATGCTGCAGCTGACTTTTACTTTATCATCATTATCATCGCGACAACCACACAGTACAGGTGCAGGCTTGCAGTCTCCACTCTAATTCATCCTAAAGGTGTTCTATCGGGTTTAGGTCAGGACTCTGTGCAGACCAGTAAAGTTCCTCCACCCCATACTCGCTCATCCATGTCTTTATGGACCTTGCTTTGTGTACTGGTGTGCAGTCCTGTTGGAACAGAAAGGGGCCACCCCCAAACTCTTCCCACAAAGTTGGAAGCATGAAATTGTCCTAAATGTCTTGGTATGCTGATGCCTTAAGACTTCCCTTCACTGGAACTAAGGGACCAAGCCCAACCCCTGAAAGAAAAAAACCCACACCATAATCCCCCCTCCACCAATTGATTTGGACCAGTGCACAAAGCAAGGTCCATAAAGACATGGATGACCGAGTTTGGGGTGGAGGAACTTGACTGGCCTGCACAGAGTCCTGACCTCAACCTGGTAGAACACCTTTGGGATGAATTAAAGTAGAGACTGCGAGCCAGGCTTTCTCTCCAGCATCAGTGCCTGGAAGTGGAGGGATACACAAAATGTTTTCATTCTGTCCTCCATTCTGTCCTCCATTCTGTCCTCCATTCTGTCCTCCAGATACGACAGTCCATATTCCAACGCCGTCTGGTGTTGTTGAGAAGCCCCTCTGTGTCCACAAATACAACCTTAACATGGGAGAGGTTGACTTAAACAACCAGATGATGGCGCCGTACTTAATAGCCCGTAAGGCCAGACGCTGGTACAAAAAAGTGTCTGTATACTTATTTCAATTGGCTCTGCTGAACACTTATGTGCTATACAAAGCGTCAGGACGAAGTGGATCATTCCTAAAATTCCAGGAAGAGATCATCACAGCCTTTCTGTATCCAGAAGTTGCTGTGGCCCAAATTCACAATCCAGATGCAGGGAGCCGTCTGCATGAGAGGCATTTTCCGTATGTCATCCCGAGTACCCCTACCCAAAGACACCCCCAAAGAACATGTCGCAGCTGTCGAAAAAACGCGGATGTAGGCGTGACCCCTGCTATTTTTGTCCCTCCTGTCCTAGCCAACCTGTTCGCTGCATTGGGGACTCTTTCCGTCGCTACCACACACTTGGAGAGTATTAGTATAGGGTACAGCACGGCACAGTCTAGAGCACACTTACACAGGGTCTCGAAAGATGTTAAATGGCGATCGCATTTTGAGAGACCCTAACCTTGAACGTTTTAATGTTACAAGAAAAAAGTGTAAAAAAAGTTACAAAAAATACATGTAAAAAAGTTACAAAAAAATAAATAAAATAAAAAAGCCAAAAACAGTTGCCGTTTTATTGAGTAAATTTTCTGATCTTACTCTACTTTTCTACTCTTTCCCTCTTTCCCTCTTACCGTACTATAATATAGTACACTAATATAGTGTTATACTGTAATGTTTTATTGTTACTGTTTTTCATTGTTAACCATTTTTTGCTTTTCAGATACCACCATTCTATGCTATTATAATGTAATGTTTTATTGTTACGGTTTAATTTTTAACCATTGTTTGCCTTGCAGGTACGCCCATCAGCTGCTGCACTGATTTATATATTCTGACAGCAACAGCGTTTGCTCTCAGCATATATGGAAATCTACGATGGCAGCGCTAAAGGAGGTGATTTCACCACCGCAGTTAAAAAAAAGAGCATATATGGCAAAGCATAGGGGATGGAGGTGGACACAGAGGGCGGATCTCCCCTATGCTTTGCCATATATTTTTTTAACACTTTTCTTGGCAGAGATTTCTTCATCCATGTTGATCGATGCGAATGGAGGAATCTGCTATGTTCTTTTTTTTTCCTTCAGCCCACGGGCAGCCTGAAAAAAAAAAAAAAAAATTACATGTATAGCCCATCATTAGAAGTGGGTGGATGTTGGGAGGTCTAATGGTGGACATACCAAACATTTTCTGGCAGAGATTTCTTTATCCACATCGATTGATGTGAATGGGAGAATCTGTTAGGTTTACCCCAAGGTATTTGCTAAGATGCATGGTGAGTATTTTGCAACTTTCACTTATTTTGGAAAATGAAGAAAAAATAGGAAAATGCTTTTTTTTTTCTTTTTTCAAATTTCAAAACTTTGTGACAAAAAGTGAGATCTGCAAAACACTCAACATGCCCCTCAGCAAATAGCTTAGGTTGTCTACTTTCCGAAAAGGGGTCGTTTGAGGGGGTTGATAGGTAGTGGGGAGTGAAATCAACCATTTTTACCTTTAGAAAGCCTGAAGGCAGTGATTGGTTTTCGGGGTCCTGTACACAGCTAGACTGCCAAAAAGTCTCACACACTGGGTATCCCCATACTCAGGAGAAGCAGCAGAATGTATTTTGGGGTGTAATTCCACATATACCCATGGCATGCGTGAGCAGTATATAATTTCAATGACAACTTTGTGGGGGTTTTTTTTGTCATTTTTCAAACACCTGTGACATTTAAATATTAAATATTCAATGGGCTCAACATGCCTCTCAGGAAATTCTTTGGGGTGTCTGCTTACCAAAAAGGGGTAATTTGGAGGGGTTTTGTACTGCCCTGCTATTTTAGCACTTCAAGAAATGAGAAAACTGCAGAGGTGATCAATTACCACCAAAAGAAAGTTCTATTTGTCGGAAAAAAAATGACGTAAATTACATTTGGGTACAGCATTGCATGACTGCGCAATTGTCAGTTAAAGTCACAAATTGCAAAAAATGGCCTCGTCATTAAGGGGCAAATCCTTCTCGTCCAGAAGTGGTTAAAAAAAGAAAATCTGATCACTTTTATTGCTGTCACAAGGAAGGATTTAAAAGACACCAAACCCTTTCTCTGCACTTCAAAGTATTTAAAACGACAAGATTGGCATTTTTAAATACTTCAGATTTTTTAAATCGGCCCCGTTGGCTGCTGAGTAACCCAGAAGAGATGTTGTGACGTCACTTCCAGGTTACTACATCGGAGACCCGATTGAAGCTGATTCCAGCTTTGCTCAGGACTCTGACCGGCCAGCGGACATGCCAGCATGCCATTTGGGTCTCCTGGGGGGATAAGAGAACCAGGCAAATGGGTGAGAAGGGGGGACAGCTTCTCTCGTTGCTTGTGATATTGGCCGAGGAGCTGCTTAGCCTCATCAGTTGTTATCACATGAAAGATGATTGTTTGCTCTAAAGAACGGTTCCAGAGTGATGCCTCTAGCTGCAGGCATCACCCCAGTACAACCACTTCCTCCAAATGTCGTACAGGTACATGATTTTGTGGGACGTCCTTAAACTTCTTCAGGAGCGTTGGTTAGTGATCAGTTTAAGATATAAAAAGTACATGAGACAGATATTTTAAATACATACATTACTTTGTATCTTTTTTGATATACAGTATCTCACAAAAGTGAATACACTCCTCACATTTTTGTAAATATTTTATTATATCTTTTCATGTGACAACACTGAAGAAATTACACTTTGCTACAATGTAAAGTAGTGAATGTGCAGCTTGTATAACAGTGTAAATTTGCTGTCCCCTCAAAATAACTCAACACACAGCCATTAATGTCTAAACCACTGGCAACAAAAGTGAGTACGCCCCTAAATGAAAATGTTCAAAACGGGGGCCAAAGTGTCAATATTTTGTGTGGCAACCATTATTTTCCAGCACTGCCTTAACCCACTTGGGCATGGAGTTCCCTAGAGCTTCATAGGTTGCCACTGGAGTCCTCTTCCCCTCCTCCATGACGACATCACTGAGCTGGTGGATGTTAGAGACCTTGCGCTCCTCCACCTTCCATTTGAGGATGCTCAATACGGTTTAGGTCTGGAGACATGCTTTACCAGTCCATCAGCTTTTCCCTCAGCTTATTTAGCAAGGCAGTGGTCGTCTTGGAGGTGTGTTTGGGGTCATTATCATGTTGGAATACTGCCCTGCGGCCCGGTCTCCGAAGGGAGGGGATCATGCTCTGTTTCAGTATGTCACAGTACATGTTGACATTCATGGTTTCCTCAATGAAATGTGCTCCCTAGTGCTGGCAGCACTCATGCAGCCCCAGACCATGACACTCCCACCACCATGCTTGACTCTAGGCGAGACACACTTCACCTGGTTTCCACCACACACGCTTGACACCCTCTGAACCAAATAAGTTTATCTTGGTCTCATCAGACCACAGGACATGGTTCCAGTAATCCATGTCCTTAGTCTGCTTGTCTTCAGCAAACTGTTTGCGGGCTTTCTTGTGCATCATTTTTAGAAGAGGATTCCTTCTGGGACGACAGCCATGCAGACCAATTTGATGCAGTTTGCGGCGTATGGTCTAAGCACTGACAGGCTGATCCTCCACCCCTTCAATGTCTGAAGCAATGCTGGCAGCACTCATATGTCTATTTCCCAAAGACAACCTCTGGATGTGATGCTGAGCACGTGCACTCAACTTCTTAGGCCTGTTCTGAGTGGATCCTGTCCTGTTAAACCGCTGTATGGTCTTGGCCACCGTGCTGCAGCTCAGTTTTAGGGTCTTGGAAATCTTCTTAAAGCCCAGGCCATCTTTATGTAGAGCAACAATTCTTTTTTTCAGATCCTCCGAGAGTTCTTTGCCATGAGGTGCCATGTTGAATTTCCAGTGACCAGTATGAGAGAGTGAGAGTGATAACACCAAATTTAACACACCTGCTCCCCATTCACACCTGAGACCTTCTAACACTAATGAGTCACATGACACCAGGGAAGGAAAATGGCTAATTGGGCCCAAATTGGACATTTTCACTTAGAGGTGTACTCACTTTTGTTACATAGTTACATAGTTACATAGTTAGTGAGGCTGAAAAAAGACATCAGTCCATCCAGTTCAACCTATGATGTGTGTGTGTGTTTGCTTTTAACCGTACATTGTATACCCCTGTATGTTGTGGTCTTTAAGGTGTCCATCTAATAGTTTTTTGTTGCCAGTGGTTTAGACATTAATGGCTGTGTGTTGAGTTATTTTGAAGGGACAGCAAATTTGCACTGTTATACAAGCTGTACACTCACTACTTTACATTTTAGCAAAGTGTCATTTCTTCAGTGTTGTCACATGAAAAGATATAATAAAATATTTACAAAAATGTGAGGGGTGTACTCACTTTTGTGAGATACTGTATGTATTTAATGCCATTGTATCATGAATGTATTTCACAACAGTATTGTAAAAATGTATTCATAAGCTATATTTGTATTTCAACATGGTGTTAAATGAGACATGAGCACAGACTTGCCCAAATCTTTTATATTTTGTACCATCTGTTTTTATGCAAATCATAAAGACATTGATTTTATGAATAATATGTACTGAGCCATTGCTTGGTGCCTTAACATTTCTAAAGTTACAACTATTAAATAGGGATTAAATTGGGTATTGAATAATTTGGGGCTATATATTTTTCTATAAAAGCATAATGCTGCACTAAACTTTTCATCCAGCCTTTAAAATGTTGTGCTGGTTATTTTCAAACGTGTGCAGTTATTGAGATTTAATTTCTTATAAAGAATCCTGGAAATATATATTTTAAATTAGCAAGATAATAAAAAGACATTGTTCATGTAAATGTTTTATATGAAATCTGGATAATGCTTAACGTTATTTGTTTTTTAAGACAAATGAAGGAACATCAGTGGAACATAATTTTACCTTTTATATTCTTTTCAAATCCTGTAACCACATTAGCGGACTCTAGCATTATTTTGTCTTTTTTCCAAAAAAATAGCCCATAAATTGAATTAAAAATTTCAGTTAAGTGAGCCCTATTGTAAATTATTTTTGTCAGCTTTTCCTCCCAATATGCTTGACCTGCAGTTTCCCTTGAAAACCTGGACATATTAGCATTTGAATTACTTTTGTGTGCTATTGTTACATCTACTGCCTAAATTGAGAGGCAGTATCTTTTTGTTGTTCATGGTCACAGCCAAAACCATTAAATCCAAATGCGTATCTCTGTGTTTTGCACAGGTTATTTAATACCACTTTCAACATTTTGTATTGAGTTTCAAAAATGTTTCTCTCTGCAGAAAACTTACTCAAGGCTCTTTAGTTTTGTCAGAAGTTGATAAGAGTTCAAATCTCTTTTAGCTTTTGTTGCTGCCTCTGTCCCCTTTTTTGGAAGATTCACCCTAAAATTCCTGTTCTCGGACACCCATGATGTGGACAAGGGATACAATTTCCTCAATGGGGCAATTTTGTATCCTCTTGCAGACCCTTCTTTTGGCCTTTCATCTGTACAAGCAAAGGTGTTGAAGAACTTTTCAGACATTTTATGATTCTTATAAACCTGTAATCACACTGTAAAGCTAGCCATACAATAGAAAGGAACGTGTACAAATATTCTTTATAGATTCAATGACTGCACAAATGCCAATAGATAAAGAGACACTGTCACGTGTTTCAAAATTTTGTTTGTTTATACCATTAAGACATGGATGAGTGAGTTTGGGGTGGAGGAACTTGACTGGCCTGCACAAAGTCCTATCCTCAACCAGATAGAACACATTTGCGATGAATTAGAGCTGAGACTACGAGCCAGGCCTTCTCAGCCAAAATCAGTGCCTGACCTCACAAATGTGCTTCTGGAAGAATGGTCAAACATTCCTATAGACACACTCCTAAACCTTGTGGACAGCCTTCCAGGAAGAGTTGAAGCAGTTATAGCTACAAAGGGTGGGCCACCCTTGAAAATATAGTGTGTATAATATATATACTGTGTATATATATATATATATATATATATATATATGTAGCGCCTTCCTAGGTAGGTGCTAGGAAGAAGCATATGGGTGGCCCTGTCTGCATATCAGGAGGGCCTGATCATTTTTTAGGCTGCCATGTGCTTCCCAGGTTCCCAGGGTGTCTGTTGAGTCTGGGGAGTCTCCCCACTGTGTCTAATGAGGCTTCTTATTGGACAGTGGAGGAAACCTGACCAATAGCACGCCAGGGCTTGTATCCATCTCAGAGGGCAGAATATGCAGCAAAGCATCCTGGGATAGGGTATAAGTCTAAGGGGAGCACATGACGCAGTGTCTTTGGCAGGAAGCAGAGTCCCAGGAGGAGGGTGACGGCTTTCTCTCCTCCTGTCAGCGATAGTGAGGGTGTCCTGGGCAGTTGGCCTAGAGGACGAAGGATGAGCTGAGCTGCAGAGAAGGATCCAGAGTGTTGTGGACTGAGTGGAGCTGCTGGACAGAAGTTTTGGGAAAAAAACTGTGTCGTGAGTACTCAAAACCACCCAGGGGTCTGCCTAGGAGAGGGGACCACTCCAGAAGGTCAGAGGGATCCGGGAGCCAGCTAACCTGTGGTGAAGGCTTAGAGGAAGAGGGTGCCGGTGTGGGCCCTGAAGTGTTTAGCAGCGCAGCAGTAGTACAAGGAGCTACCTCAGCAAGGAGTGCTTAAGGGAGCTCAAACAGGACTTCTTTATGTGAGAAAGCAGTCCAAAGTCAGTTTGGAGTTAACAGGCAGCAAGCCAGCGTTAACCAATGTCAACTGGCATTGACCGGCATCTTGCCAGCGTCAAGTCAGCGCCAAGAAGCGTTTTCAGTAGCCCCTAGCAAATTGTGCATAGTTGAGCCAAAGGAGTATCGCTGGTTTGGGGGGGATCAGTGGCAGCAGTGGTGCTGATGAGGGGGGGGGAGTCAGTAGCAGCAGTGATGGTGGTATGGGGGGGATCAGTGGCAGCAGTGGTGGTGGTAGGAGGAAAGTCAGTGGCAGCAGTGGTGGTGGTGTGGGGGGGGGGATTAGTGGCAGCTGTGGTGCTGGTGTAAGGGGGGATCAGTGGCGGCAGTGGTGCTTGTGTGGGGGGGATCAGTGGCAGAAGTGGTGCTGGTGTGGGTGGGGGGTCAGTGGCAGCAGTGGTGCTGGTGTGGGGGGGATCAGTGGCAGCAGTGGTGCTGGTGTGGGAGGGGGGGGACAGTGGCAGCAGTGGTGGTTGTGTGTGGGGGATCAGTGGCAGCAGTGGTGGGGGTATGGGGGGAATCAGTGGCAGCATCGGTGGTGGTATGGGGGGGGGATCAGTGGCAGCAGTGGTGGTGGTATGGGGGGATCAGTGGCAGTAGTGGTGATGGTATTGGGGGGGTCAGTGGCAGCAGTGGTGGTGGTATGAGAGGAGGATCAGTAACAGCAGTGGTGGTGGTATGGGAGGGGATCAGTGGCAGCAGTGGTGCTGGTGTGGGGGGATCAGTGACAGCAGTGGTGGTGGTATTTGGGGGGATCAGTGGCAGCAGTGGTGGTGGTATGGGGGGATCAGTGACAGCAGTGGTGGTGGTATGGGAGGGGATCAGTAGCAGCATTGGTGGTGGTATGGGAGGGGATCAGTGGCAGCAGTGGTGCTGGTGTGGGTGGATCAGTGACAGCAGTGGTGCTGGTGTAGGGGATCAGTGGCAGTGTTGATATTGAGGGATGGGATCAGTGTCACTCACTTGCAGATCACTCGGTTTCCTCTCCTTGCTAGGTCTCAGTGTATCTTTGGCTTTCTTCCTGTGTCTCCAGTAACTCTTATCCCGACATGGGGTCTCCTTACATGGTGGAGAGCTCCTCCCCCTTCACTCTACTGGCCCAGCCCGAGTCAACTGATCTTCTCTATTAGTCTCCCGACATGGTATATCCCTGCCCTACTGAACTCAATGGGCAGGCAGAGAGGATGGGCGGGGCCCATGTGCCTGTGAGTGTCTGAAACTGCGGGCGGAGAGGATGGGCGGGGCGGGGCGGGTACTGTGTGCCTGTGAGAGTGCACATGAATGACCAGTATACTATCTCCCGAGCAGCGGCGGTGGGCGACTGCTGCAACCCTGGTAGTTCCGCCACTGCTTCATCGCTTTTATTGAAACTGAACCGGCAACAATTGTCAACTAGTGAGTGACAAGCAGGCTGGGATCCTTTTAATTCAATCTTAGCTACAAGGCAGTGGCGGCTGGTGAAGTTTTAAGATGGTGGGGCGCAAGACCCAGCCCTTCCATTTTGAACCCTCCCATTTCTCAGAAGCCACACCCCTTATAGACTCCACCCATTTTGTCCCCTGTATTTTGCTTGCGTGAACAAATTCTCCCAATATATCACATATTCAGGGTCCATCAGTACTAGTATATCCCATAATAGGGAGCAGGGGCCCTATTATGGGATATACTGTGAGAGACACCCTATTATGGGATACACTGACTGAGAGTGGCACAAACCCCACAGTACAGACCCCCTAGCACAAACCCCTCAAGCACAAACCCCACAGTGCAGGCCCCCTAGCACAAACCCCACAGTACAGACCTCCTAGCACAAACCCCACAGTACAGACCCCCTAGCACAAACTCCACAGTACAGACCTCCTAGCACAAACCCCACAGTACAGGCCCCCTAGCACAAACCCCACAGTACAGGCCCCCTAGCACAAACCCCACAGTACAGGCCCCCTAACACTAATCCCACAGTACAGACCCCCTAGCACGAATCCCACAGTACAGACCCTCTAGCACAAAACCCCACAGTACAGGCCCCCTAGCACAAACCCCACAGTACAGGCCACCTAGCACAAACCCCACAGTACAGACCCCTTAGCACTAATCCCACAGTACAGACCCCCTAGCACTAATCCCACAGTACAGGCCCCCTAGCACAAACCCCACATTACATGCCCCCTTCAATGTATTGACTAGTATATATGCCCCCTTTCAATGTAGTAACCAGTATACATGCCCCCTTTCAATGCAGTGACCAGCATACATGTCCCCAATGCAGTGACCAGCGTACATGTCCCCAATGCAGTGACCAGCGTACATATCCCTAATGCAGTGACCAGCATACATGTCCCCAATGCAGTGACCAGTGTACATGTCCCCAATGCAGAGATCAGCATGCGTGCCTCCAATGCAGTGACCAGCATACATGTCCCCAATGCAGTGACCAGCATATATGTCCCCAATGCAGAGATCAGCGTGCGTGCTTCCAATGCAGTGACCAATGTACATGTCCCCAATGCAGAGATCAGCGTGCGTGCTTCCAATGCAGTGACCAGCATACATGCCCCCAATGCAGTGACCAGTGTACATGTCTCCAATGCAGATATCAGTGTGCGTGCTTCCAATGCAGTGACCAGCGTACATGTCCCCAATGCAGTGACCAGTGTACATGTCCCCAATGCAGAGATCAGCGTGCGTGCTTCCAATGCAGTGACCAGCGTACATGTCCCCAATGCAGTCACCAGCGTACATGTCCCCAATGCAGTGACCAGCGTACATGTCCCCAATGCAGTGACCAGCATACATGTCCCCAATGCAGAGATCAGCGTGTGTGCCTCCAATGCAGTGACCAGCATACATGCCCCCAATGCAGAGATCAGCGTGCGTGCTTCCAATGCAGTGACCAGCGTACATGTCCCCAATGCAGTGACCAGCGTACATGTCCCCAATGCAGTGACCAGCATACATGTCCCCAATGCAGAGATCAGTGTGCGTGCTTCCAATGCAGTGACTAGCATACATGCCCCAATGCAGTGACCAGCATACATGCCCCCAATGCAGTAACCAGCATACATGCCCCCAATGCAGAGATCAGCATGCGTGCCCCCAATGCAGAGATCAGCGTGCGTTCTTCCAATGCAGTGATCAGCGTACATGTCCCCAATGCAGAGATCAGCATACATGTCCCCAATGCAGTGACCAGCATACATGTCCCCAATGCAGTGACCAGCGTACATGTACGCAATGCAGTGACCAGCGTACATGTCCCCAATGCAGTGACCAGTGTACACGTCCCCAATGCAGAGATCAGCATGCGTGCCTCCAATGCAGTGACCAGCGTACATGTCCCCAATGCAGAGATCAGCGTGCGTGCTTCCAATGCAGTGACCAGCGTACATGTCCCCAATGCAGTGACCAGCATACATGTCCCCAATGCAGAGATCAGCGTGTGTGCCTCCAATGCAGTGACCAGCATACATGCCCCCAATGCAGAGATCAGCGTGCGTGCTTCCAATGCAGTGACCAGCGTACATGTCCCCAATGCAGTGACCAGCGTACATGTCCCCAATGCAGTGACCAGCATACATGTCCCCAATGCAGTGACCAGCATACATGTCCCCAATGCAGAGATCAGTGTGCGTGCTTCCAATGCAGTGACTAGCATACATGCCCCCAATGCAGTGACCAGCATACATGCCCCCAATGCAGTAACCAGCATACATGCCCCCAATGCAGAGATCAGCGTGCGTGCCCCCAATGCAGAGATCAGCGTGCGTTCTTCCAATGCAGTGATCAGCGTACATGTCCCCAATGCAGTGACCAGCATACATGTCCCCAATGCAGTGACCAGCATACATGTCCCCAATGCAGTGACCAGCATACATGTCCCCAATGCAGAGATCAGCGTGTGTGCCTCCAATGCAGTGACCAGCATACATGCCCCCAATGCAGAGATCAGCGTGCGTGCTTCCAATGCAGTGACCAGCGTACATGTCCCCAATGCAATGACCAGCGTACATGTCCCCAATGCAGTGACCAGCGTACATGTCCCCAATGCAGTGACCAGCATACATGTCCCCAATGCAGAGATCAGTGTGCGTGCTTCCAATGCAGTGACTAGCATACATGCCCCCAATGCAGTGACCAGCATACATGCCCCCAATGCAGTAACCAGCATACATGCCCCCAATGCAGAGATCAGCGTGCGTGCCCCCAATGCAGAGATCAGCGTGCGTTCTTCCAATGCAGTGATCAGCGTACATGTCCCCAATGCAGTGACCAGCATACATGTCCCCAATGCAGTGACCAGCATACATGTCCCCAATGCAGTGACCAGCGTACATGTCCCCAATGCAGTGACCAGCGTACATGTCCCCAATGCAGTGACCAGTGTACACGTCCCCAATGCAGAGATCAGCATGCGTGCCTCCAATGCAATGACCAGCGTACATGTCCCCAATGCAGTGACCAGCGTACATGTCCCCAATGCAGGGACCAGCATACATGTCCCCAATGCAGTGACCAGCATACATGTCCCCAATGCAGTGACCAGCGTACATGTCCCCAATGCAGTGACCAGCGTACATGTCCCCAATGCAGAGATCAGCGTGCGTGCTTCCAATGCAGTGACCAGCGTACATGTCCCCAATGCAGTGACCAGTGTACATGTCCCCAATGCAGAGATCAGCGTGCGTGCTTCCAATGCAGTGACCAGTGTACATGTCCCCAATGCAGAGATCAGCGTGCGTGCCCCCTTCAAAGCAGACACTTACCTCACTAGTCACGGACGGCGTGCTGCTCTGAGTCGGCCCGGGGCGGTGGCGGGACGTGGTGCGGTGGTGACACAAACTGGACAGTCATCTTCTTCTTCCTCACGCGCGGCGGCGGCTCTCCTGTCTACTCTCTTCTCCGGCGCCGGTGGGCAGGAACTGAAGGTGGACGTGATGCCGGGGCGGTGCACCACCCCCATGCGTTCACGTCACCAGGTCCGATGTCCTCCTGTGATTGGTCCAGGCTGGACTCTGGACCAATCACAGCCCAGACATCGTTAAAATGGGGTGTGTCGGGGTGCATTGCTCTGCGCCCCGATGACCCCCAGAAGAGCGCCAATCGGCGCCTCTGTCGGGCGAGGGTGGGGTCAAACCCCCCCCCCATACCCAGCACTAAGTCCGGCGCCCCTAGTGGGCGAAAACTTGACTTTATTTTTATTTTTTTATTTATTTAATCTTTTTTTTTTCTGCTTCGTTTGGGGGGGGGGCGGCGCCCCTGCGCCCTCTATGGGCGGGCCGCCACTGCTACAAGGACAAGTAGCAAAGAGACTATTGTACAGTATATGTTAGCTAGGTACAAATAGATAATGGCAAGTGCAGAGTTCAGATTAGTCAAACAAATTCAGAATTATTACCAAAAGCCACATATTTTAAAGACCACAAATGTTCTTTTCAATATACTGTATATTTATGTTGTCTACGAAGTGAAGCAAACCATGTTTAAAAAAGGGAAGTCATTATTTTCTAGATGAATTTTAGGACTTCTTTACTTACATAGAAAAATATACCTTACTTTTTAACCCACATGTCATTCCTTTTGCAGCATTTGTATAACACCGACATTTTATGAGGTACATAGTACCATTCAAAAAAGTACCCAGAGAAGCTTACACTCTAATACTCCCATGACACTCACCAAATCTAGCTGTTTGCTTTGGGATTGTAAGAAGAATTCTACGTGAACACAAAGAAAACTCAATTCAATTGGTGTCCCTGGTAGAATATGAACCTATGACAAAGAATTGCATAGTATGCATGATAACAACTAAGGCACCATGGGGTTGATTTTCTAAAACTGCAGAGTTCAAAATCTGGTGCAGTCGTGCATGGTAGCCAATCAGCTTCTAACATCAGCTTGTTCAATTAAGCTCTGACAAAAAAAAAAACTGAAAGCTGACTGGTTTCTATGCAGAGAAACAGAGAAAATGGCCCGTGGGACTTTTAAAGATAACAAAAGTTTATTGCACATTATAATATACAATTTAAAATCCAAAAATGACAACATGGTAAATTCATCAATGTAAACAACATAATAGAACATAAATTCATAATATACACCACTTCGTATATAAATAACAGTTTTTGCTGTATAGATCTCGTTATGCACCATATCATGTAAGAACAACAATCTGTACTGCATGGATCGCAACGCGTTTCATGAACTCTTATATTCGCCTCATCAGGAGAAGCACAGATGTATATAAATGATACAGCAATACGGATCTGAGCAAATGATCAAATGAGGGTCTGTAGCATCCAAATGATCATCCCATCAATGAAAATTAAGTACAAGGGTGACAGGGAAGTCCCCCCCAAAAAAGAAAGGTGTCTAGATATCTTCCCCATGGGAATTGGGGAGAGGAGAAAGGTCCAATCACAGGTGTAATACCCCTGGTAGTCCCGGGGAGAAGTCATGGTCTGAAAAGATGGGATGACAAGCTGGAAGGGCTATGCTGAGCTGCACCAGATTTTGCACTCT
This sequence comes from Pelophylax lessonae, assembly GCF_965119305.1. Taxonomy (NCBI): domain Eukaryota; kingdom Metazoa; phylum Chordata; class Amphibia; order Anura; family Ranidae; genus Pelophylax; species Pelophylax lessonae. Next base: position 50,600,240 of record NC_138771.1, read on the forward strand.
CCTGTTTTATAAAATTAACCCTCATAACTCATCGTTTTGCTGTGAAGGAGATCTGTTAAGTTTACCTTTTCCTGAACAGTGATCAAATGCCAGTAAAGTTCCAAAATAATCTTGTTTCTGTAGAGACACAATCAAATAAATCACAATGCTATAAATCACATCTTTCTTAGACATATATTACAGGACACATAAGCTAAGTCTTGGATGATTGGGGTATCCAGCTATCTTCAAGTGATTGGACACTGACAAACAAAAGCTGTAAGGTCAGTCCCAGCATGATCCCTCCAACACCAAGCAAATGCTAGTGTCCTTCACTGGGGTATATTGCACAGGCACTTGCCATTTTAGTCTTTGTACAAGATAAATGATTAGCTGGCGCTCTGCTCTGGTGTGGTAGGGTCAATATGAGGATATGACAAAATAACAATGGTTGAAATAATGAATAAAAGCAGGTTACCTATATGGCATAACAAAGGGGGTATATGGAGTCCATAAGGTGAAGGAACACTGAAGGTAATTGGACTGAAAGATGGATCTAAAACTGCAAGCAAAGGGCCAGCTCCACCACACAGGAAGAACAAATCTGTTGATAATACAAAAAAAAAAAAACAGGCGAAGCGCCTCTAAGTGCTGTACATTTATTAGGATAAAAGCACACAAGGTAGTAGCAACTCACAAGATGGTAAATGAAAAACGGCTCAATCTTGAGTCAGTCGGTCAGCGAGCAGTCCAAAGCCCAATTCCAGGAGAGCGGGGAAGATGAAAAGGCCGTTTGCCGGTGGATGGAAGTGGAGGACAGGATGGTGCCGGCCGCTGTCTTCCGAAACCGGCTGATTCTCTCGTGGCGGGCTGGAGCGCAGCGTCTGCCACGTGACGTCAACAGGGTCAAAAGAGTACACGACGCGTTTCAGAGCATGCGCCAAGCTCGTGGGGAGCATGCGCGCTCTTTTCTCAAGTGTTCACAGTTTTAGTTTTTGTGGGAGTGCTCATGGCTGGCAGAACCACTCTGGGGGGTCTTCAGGATCTCTCCCAAATATCCTAATTTGATGGTCCTGACCCCTGCTCCAAGTCTGAGCCACTATCCTACTAGGCCTCACTATCTCCTTCTGGTGCACCTCCATCCTCCTGTCTTTATAGTCAGGAATTCTCAGCCACTCTATCTGTTTTTATTAGGAGGCTCTCTGCCTTAATAGAGGCCTCAGATCAGAGGGGGCACAAGCAGACTCCACCTGTCTGAAGAAATAGATGATCCCTATTATAGCTTTATCCATTTTCTGACTTAAAAAAACAATGTCACTGCTCTGTTTGTCATATCTTAGCTGTTTGCTGCAAGGCCAGGCCCTTACCCTGGATCCATTTCTACAGATCCTTCTGTCCTCCATTAGTTGGAGCTCTTGCTCTTTACCTAACATTACCGCATGGATAGGTTAGCAGACATTATTCGCCACATTTCAAAAATGAGCCTCCTTTCGGGAAAAATATGTAAAGAATCCTTTGGCTCAAGTGTTGGTGGATATTTCCTGCACAGATGCCTTTTGAGTGATAGCACCTATTTGGTGACATCTTGGACACTTACATCAATGAGGTTAAGGGAGGTAAGAGCACTCTTTTAATCCATAAGAACAAGGCAAAAGCCCCAACAGGAAAACCTTTGATTCCTGAAACTAAGAGGAGCTCTTTTCATTTATCTCAGGCATCCAAGTTCAAGCCCAAGCACAGCTCACATCTTCTCCATAAAACCTGGATGTCAAAACCTGAGAACAAGCCTTTTCCTTGCAATAAGGGGGCACCCCCATTTGGCAGAGTGGGAGATGCTTGTTAGCCTTCATGTCAATCTGGGTAAAGGACATTTCAGATGCCTGGGTCCAAAATGTTCTTTTCTGGGGGCTACAAGATAAATGTAGCCCCCACAGAAAAACTTTGATTCCTGAAACTAAGAGGATCTCTTTTTATTTATCTCAGGCATCCAAGTTTAACCCCAAGCACAGCTCACATCTTCTCCATAAAACCCGGACGTCAAAACCTGCAAAGTCTGAGGACAAGCCTTTTCCTTGCAATAAGGGGGCACCCCCATTTGGCAGAGTAGGGGATGCTTGTTAGCCTTCATGGCAATCTGGGTAAAGGGCATTTTAGATGCCTGGGTCCAGAAAGTTTTTCCTGGGGCTACAAGATAATTGTTTAGTTCTTGTTCCCACCCCACTTCATACTGTCAAACTTGTTATCCTCCCCAAAGAAGTAGGCAGATGTTCATGCTGCTATCTCAATGGGGCATTGCTCCAGTTCCAAAAATGGAGGGGTTTCAGGGGTTCTACTCTGACCTGTTTACTGTCCCCAAGGCAAAGAAAGGCATTCCATTCTGGATATGAAAACTCTCAACAAATTCCTCTGCATACAATATTCTGTATGGGGTCTGCTAGGTCAGTCATTGTTTCCCTTCAGTCAGGAAACCTGCTTACTTCTGAGGATATTAAGGATGCCTACTTATACATCCCCATCTTTTTCTTATATCTACACTAGGAAGACAAACCCCACCAGCTTCCTCTGAGTTTTTGTCAAGGATGGAATGGACTTATGCAACAAGGCTTCCCAGGGATCATGTGCTAAGGAAACAAAACGGAACTGATCAGTGAAAATATTTGGGTCTGGAATCGCAGGGCTTTCAAGCAGGACCACCAAATATGGAAGAGAGTACCAAGTTCCCTGCATCCCCGGAAGCAAAAAGGGGGATACTAAGGGGAAAAATTTGGCTACTCCCACTGGTACTGAGGTCATGTACCAGTGATAGAGTAGCTTGTAGGCATTCCCCTGCGTGAAAATATTCTGGAAGAATCAAGCCAAATTTGGTTCCAAACTTTTGCCTAGGTTGTTTTCCTATTTAGAAACATAGAAAAGTGTGTGTAATGGAACAGGGCACCCCTGACTGAGTACCTCCATTGACAGATGCTCCTAGTGCTTCCCTAGGGCTCCAAGCACTACACCAGACACCGTAACCACTTCAGACCCCACGAACCGCTGCAGCTTGGTTAGGGTCTCGCCATCTCCTACCCACCCTGGACCTACGACAAGGCTCCAGATTCTCGTGGGTGAACCTCTCTTTTCCCAGAGAGTGCAGCAGAACAAGCTCTTACATAAGCTCTTACAAGAGCTTAGTGATTATCCAAGGGAGTATGGAAGACCATAGCAATCCCTTGCAGCATATTCCCCCAATAAGAGACAGGACTCTAGATTGAGGGTGAAGTAACTCTAGAACAAATTTATTGAACAAGACTTATATACAGTTTTCACACACAAGGTTACCACCCAGGTGGACCTTGTTGAAGACTGGACTCAAATACAGTGTACACAATCCCTCCCCTCTGGCTGATTACAGTAGCATATACAGATGAAAGTGTATACAGGGACTAAACTAATTATCTAGCCATCTGGACAGAACAATGTGAGGTCATTAACATTTAACAATGGAACAGACAGGTAAACTTTATCACAATGCACATTCCCTCCCTATACACAAACAATAGGGAAGTCCGCGAATGACAGTCTTTGTGTCTCTCTCACAGCCAAGCATGGAATACTCTGTGTAAGGTGGTATTAAATCTTCGTATTTCTATATGAAGATTTTGTTGACAAATATTGAAGCAATCCAAACCATTACTTATCTGTCTTTCACTCATAGTGACGGTTAGTACCGTCACAGTGTGCAAGGCCCCATAGTGTCCATTAGCAAGCTGTATAGGTCAGACACTAAGCCTTTCAGAGAAGGGTCTTTACGGCACCTGGTTTAAAATGGGGGAGTCAGTTTAAGAAGAGAATGAATATGCTTGCCAATGCTCTAATAAATGTTTGAAAGATTTAATACTGTCCAGCGCCAGGAGCTCATACACATATTTTGTCCCCCGTTCCTGCCACCGGTAAAACGCTGCTGGTTTATCATATGCAGCTGGGAATTAGGGAGTGCCTAAAATGCCTGAGGAGAAATCAAGCGGGTAGAGATTTTTTCAGAATCCCATAAACGCCTCGAGTGTAGCAGAGTCTGGTCAGTAAGAGTGGGTCAATACTGGGACAGTGGCAAAAGGAGGTTGTAGATTAATGGTGCACAGTTCACACTTGCCATCTCTGAGGAGGTGTGGAGGGAGACAAGAGGAGCAATTTGTGCAACAAAATAGTAGGAGTTAAGGTTAGTGACTGCTAGGCCTCCCGCCATTCTCCTGCAGTAGCAAATACCTTTGTTTATGCATGCTAATAGTCTGCTAACCTTGCTTGCTGCAGTTTGCCATTGCATGCTATTGCTGATTCTCTGATTTACTAGGATACCCAGATTTTTTTCCATCCTTGATTGGGCCAGAGGTATAAGAGACACAGCCATAAAGCCCAGACAAAGATTTTAACCCTTCCTCTCTGTATCCAAAGCAAAATAAAAAAAAGTTTTAGCTGCAGTTGGGTTTTCATTCTCCTGTCTACTCTTTCTAGCTGTAATATTGCTCCTTTATCATTTCCTTGTACATTGATTAACTGCTGCAGTTTGAGACTAAAAAGGTTGTGCAAACAGGACATGGGCAATGCCAAGCCAGCGGAGCAAAACACGATTTTGCTATCCTAAGACCATGCTAATAAAAGCATTCATTGGTTGAATCACCAGCTGATAGCCTAACTGATTTTTCCTTGTGTACTTCAAGACTGATATTTTTTATACATGGTCTAAAAAGACTAACAGATTGGATTTGAATGACCGCACAGTTGAATCTCACAAAGCTCTATTCATTGCCAAAAAATTGCGGTATCCCTGCAGTGAAACAGACAAGCAGTTATATATGCAGACTTGAGCAAGTAAAAAGGCCAGGCCCCTTCTGCTACTGATTCCAATGTCACAGAGTTTAATAGCAATCAGTGTTTAGTATTGTGTTAAATAAGGTTTTTCATGGAAAGATTCCATAAGTTGTCATATGATTAATGTGACAGACGCTTGGTCTGCAGTGAGTTAAATCAGATAATACAAGTTTGGGGAGCTTTTAGAAGGTGGGATGGATTGATGATGTTTGCTGTGTGGTAGCATATGGCTCGGTCTGGGAGATTAGGAACTTTAATAAAGTTTGGATGACAAGCTAAAATAACAAAGGAACTCAGAAAAATGTTTTATTTCTTTTGGCAGAAGCCTATTACATTTTAATCCTTGAATTTTATTTCTGCTGTGATTTTTTCGTTTGTTATAGAAAGAAGAAAAAAAATTGAATTCTTAAAGATATACTGTCAGCTTACCAATGCAAGTAAAAGTGACAGTGGGATTAACTTATTAAAGGCAAATAGACTGTTCACTTTTTAAGCGCATTTCTTCTCTGCAAGGGAATTTTCCTCAGAGCTTAGTGAATAAGGTGAAGCACAATTGACTTCCATCATCCAATCATGCAAGCAACAAAGCAGTTTTATCTATTTTCCTGACACATGATTGGGTATTCTTCTTGAAGTGAAGTTTCACCCAACTCACTAAGCTCTAGGGAAAATTCACTTGCAGAGTACAACTTCATTTGCAAAGTAAACAGTGTATTTGCCTTTAATCAACCCACTCTCTTTTGTGACAGTGCTGCTCTTTGTCATGGCATCAGAAGGATATGGTGGCACCCATGATTTTCAGCAATAAAGGTTAAGGGGCTCTGGGATGTGTGTCTCTTTGGGGAAAAACAGACTTTTCTTGGGGGGGGGGGGGGGACAATTTTTTTCCAGGATTGGTATATCCTGGTATGGGTTCTGAAGCTTAGAGGCTTTGTAGAGCAGTAAATGAGATAAACCTCCAGCCCTGGGTCCATGGTTTTGGGGGCAAACCAGCACTCTGGTGGTGCAGGTGTGCACAGCCCTTTTAGTATGGGTGCTGACTATAATTCAGGGCTATACCCTTCCAAGGAGGCAGTTGCAGTCAGGGAGCTTGCAGAGTACAACTTAATTTGCAAAGTAAACAGTGTATTTGCCTTTAATCAACCCACTCTCTTTTGTGACAGTGCTGCTCTTTGTCATGGCATCAGAAGGATATGGTGGCATCCATGATTTTCACATATAAAGGTTAAGGGGCTCTGGGATGTGTGTCTCTTTGGTGAAAAAACAGACTTTTTTTGTGGGGGAAACCATTTTTTCCAGGATTGGTATATCTTGGAATGGGTTCTGAAACTTAGAGGCTTTGTAGAGCATTAAATGAGATACACCTCCAGCCCTGGGTCCATGGTTTTGGGTGCAAACCAGCACTCTGGTGGTGCAGGTGTGCACAGACCTTTTAGTATGGGTGCTGACTATAATTCAGGGGCTCTACCCTTCCAAGGAGGCTGTTGCAGTCAGGGAGCTTGCAGAGTACAACTTCTGACTATAATATGGGTGCTGACTATAATTCAGGGCTCTACCCTTCCAAGGAGGCTGTTGCAATCAGGGAGCTTGCAGAGTACAACTTCATTTGCAAAGTAAACAGTGTATTTGCCTTTAATCAACCCACTCTCTTTTGTGACAGTGCTGCTCTTTGTCATGGCATCAGAAGGATATGGTGGCACCCATGATTTTCACCTATAAAGGTTAAGGGGCTCTGGGATGCGTGTCTCTTTGGGGAAAAAACAGACTTTTTTTGGGGGGAGGGGACCATTTTTTTCCAGGATTGGTATATCCTGGAATGGGTTCTGAAGCCTGGAGGCTTTGTAGAGCATTAAATGAGATAAACCTCCAGCCCTGGGTCCATAGTTTTGGGGGCAAACCAGCACTCTGGTGGTGCAAGTGTGCACAGCCCTTTTAGTATGGGTGCTGACTATAATTCAGGGCTCTACCCTTCCAAGGAGGCTGTTGCAGTCAGGGAGCAGCAGACACACAGACACACTAGTGGATGTGTGTCTGTCTGCACTCATTAGGTTGACACCTACAGATACAGTTGCTGTAGGAGCAGCATCATGTTCTGGACTGGGAGACTATGTTCTTTTTTGCTGAGAGCTGTAATCTCAGATAGGCTGCTTTATAGCCAGGAGGCTGCATAATTACTTTGAATGCAGGTTAATGCTGAGACCCCTGTGTGGCATTCCTGCTGCAAGAAACCTTTAATTTTTAAATAAAAGTTGTCAAAGAAATCCCTAAAACATATATACATGTGTATGGGTGGAAGAACTGGGCATGCAAAAAGTTGGACCCCATCTCCCAAATGTATATACTTGAAATAGAGAAAAAAATACTCAGGGCTTCCAAAAATCAGAGTCAGGAAATTAGTTAAGTGTCACTTCACACAAAATATAAGATTAAAAGCAAATACAACTTTATTTGTACAATAAAAACCATAATAGTTAAAACAAACATCCATAGCCTGAATGTACAATCACAATAATAGGAATGTAGAGCCTGGTGGGTCAATGCGTTTTGCTTCATCAGGATCCATGTGCCCTTATTTCAAAAAGGATATGGAATAAGGTACAATATCTATAAAGAAAAATGTAGCATAACATGAACGCCTCATGTAATAATTCAATAGATACATCGCAGAAGAATGAAGGGTTAAAGAGAGGAGAAAGAGAAAAGGAACAAGTAAGAAAAACAAAAATTTTCCTTTTTCCTTCTTTCTTTCTCCTCTTTTTAACCCTTCATTCTCCTGTGATGCATCTATTGAATTATTACATGAGGCGTTGATGTTATATTAATTTTTTTTTTCATCAACTTGCTGACCAGGCTTTTTCTGCCACTTTACAGTATCTCACAAAAGTTAGTACACCCCTCACATTTTTGTAAATATTTTATTATATCTTTTCATCTGACAACACTGAAGAAATGACACTTTGCTACAATGTAAAGTAGTGAGTGTACAGCTTGTATAACAGTGCAAATTTGCTGCCCCTCAAAATAACTCAACACACAGCCATTAATGTCTAAACCACTGGCAACAAAAGTGAGTACACCCCTAATTGGAAATTGTTCAAATTGGGCCCAAAGGGTCAATATTTTGTGTGGCCACCATTATTTTCCAGCACGGCCGTAGTCCTCTTGAAAGTGTAATTTCTTCAGTGTTGTCACATGAAAAGATATAATAAAATATTTACAAAAATGTGAGGGGTGTTCTCACTTTTGTGAGATACTGTATGTTTACAAGTTTAAATCAGTATTTTTTTGCTTGAAAATTACTTCTCACCCCAAACATTATATATATATATATATATATATATATATATATATATATATATATTTATTTTTTTTTTCTTAGCAAAGCTCCTAGTGAATATAATAGGAAATATGTGGCAATTTTATATGTAACACAGTATTTGTGCAGCGTTTTCGCAAACACAAATTTTTTGGGGAAAAATACATGTTAATGAATTAAAAAAAAAAAAATACACAATATTTATTTCAATTTTTGTTGTATAATATGAAAGATGATGTGTTGTCAAGGAAATAAATACCGTACCTCACATGTCATGTTTTCAAATTTCAAGCGCTTGTGGAATGGTAACAAACTACTGTTCTTAAAAATCCCCATAGGTACGGCTTTAAACACCTTTACAGGTTACCAGTTTAGAGTTACAGAGGAGGTATATTACTATAATTATTATTCTCGCTCTAGCATTTGCGGCAATACCTCATATGTGTGACTCAAATACCGTTTACATATGTGTAACTAACGTATGCGCGTGAGCAGTGGCATAGCATGGGTTGTCAGTGCCCGGGGCAAGGCAAGTAAGATGCGCCCCCTAACCTGTGGACTTTTAGCACTCAATGAGTCCCTTCCACTAGCTACTTCCACTGGTGTGAGGTATTCAGGCAGGCGGCGGTGGCGGAAAAGTGTCGGTAGAACGGAGAGGATTTGTTGGTGTTCCTGTGTGAGTGTCGGACATGGAGGCCGGGAGGAGAAGATCACAGACGGGCTGTCACTGCAACTATTAACCACTTGCCGACCAGTCATGTTGACTGTACTGCGGCAAAGTGGTTCGTTATTGTCTGGCGACGTAGACCTACGTCACCAGACATTTCCCTCTCTCGGCGGCGCGTTGTCAGTTAAATTCGCACAGTGCCGAATCACAAAAAGTGGCCTGGACGTAAGACAGCAAAATCCTCCGGTGGTAAAGTGGTTAAAGGCCTACTGGAGAACCTGTGACCCTATCGGGGAAGGTGTATTGAGACCTTTTTGGTCTGAGCAAGGAGGGGAGAGGCTGCTTATGTTTGTGGTGAAGGGATTCTCACAGTGACACCTGCATGCCCCAGTTGGAAGCACTTATTCACAGCGGTCGTGGATATGTGGATTTTATGAAATGAACTTTTTAATAATTTATTCATGATTTTATGGATTTTTCTAGTTTATATTAATTTTATTGTTTGCACTGCACTACTTGAATGATAATATGTATTTATAAGGTATTGTGTTTTGGCCTTGAAGTGTTCAGCTGGCAAACCTAATAGCTAAGATTTGCGCTGAATATATCTTATCTTTTGACCCCCAACATAAGAGCTGGGGGGAGGAGAAACAGCAGGACACTGAGCATCCCAACGAATGGCTGTACAGGAGGTGGGGGGGGGGGGGAGGGTGTGTAAGAACAAGTGAACCAGTCTGATCATTGGAGGAGAGCAGGCTGAGTTCCCACCCAGCATAGCTAGAAGACTGACCACGGTGTGGTCAGTTTTTAAAAGGAAAGCAGAGGGACCAGCAGGAACACCAGGGATTTCACACAAAGTAAGCAATAGAAAGAGAACAGGATACTTTCTCACACAAGTACATGGTACAGCAGGCCCATATCAGGAATATGAAGAGTTGAGGTAACAAACACTTTAATACAAGAAAGGACTTTGCTCGCTTTGGAAACCGCAGCTTGGCATTGCATGCTATTATTAAGCTTAGGATCTACCAGAACACCCAGATCCTTCTCCCCTATGGATTCCCCCAGTTCTACTCCCCCTAGTATGTATGATGCATGCATATTCTTAGCCCCCAAGTGCATAACTTTACATTTATCAACATTAAACCTCATTTGCCACATAGTCACCCAATTGAACAGTGCATTGAGGTCGGCTTGTAAGTTGGAGACATCCTGTAAGGAACTTATTCCACTGCAAAGCTTGGTGTCATCTGCAAAGACTAAAATTCCAGACCCAATATAATTTTTAATCAGGATTTTGGATCACTGAACTCCTTACATGCCAAATGTTCTGTGGGGACACAGGCAGGATCATCACTTGACTCCTTACATGCCAAATGCTCAGTGGGGACACAGGCAGGATCATCACTTAACTCCTTACATGCCAGATGCTCAGTGGGGACACAGGCAGGATCATCACTTAACTCCTTACATGCCAGATGCTCAGTGGGGACACAGGCAGGATCATCACTTAACTCCTTACATGCCAGATGCTCAGTGGGGACACAGGCAGGATCATCACTTAACTCCTTACATGCCAGATGCTCAGTGGGGACACAGGCAGGATCATCACGGAACTCCTTACATGCCAAATGCTTGACAGGACACAGGCACAATCACTTAACTCCCTACATGCCAAATGCATGTAAGGAGTTCAGTGGTCCTGCCTGTGTCCTGACAAGCATTCGGCATGTAAGAGGTTAAGACTTAATCCCTTACATGCTGAATGCTTGGAGGGGACACAGGCAGGATCATCACTTAACCATTAAGCGATGTTCCTGCCTGTGACCCCCTGCCAAGCATTTAGCAGGTAAGGGGATGAGTGATCTTCCTGCATTTGTCTCCACCAAGCATTCCTCATGCAAGGGGTTAAATCATAAATCCTGCTATGTAATGCATGTCCCTCAGGCCAGGGCAATCAGCATGTAAGGGGTTAAATGATGAATCTGGCTATGTAATGCATGTCCCTCAGGGTATTTGGCTTGTAAGGGGGTAAATGATACACCTTACATGCCAAATGCCCTAAGTAATACATTACACAGGCAGGATTAACTATTAAACCGTTAAATAAATAATCCTGCTATGTAATGCACCATGCATTTCCCTCAGGGCATTTGGCATGTAAGAAGTTAGCCAGCGCATGGGCAGATGCGGGTCTCAGGCATGCTTGCTTGCTGCAAGCCTGTAACACCTGGCTCCTTATACTCTAACTACTCGTCTGCTCTGGTTGGCTGCTCCAGGGCTGTCCCCTCTCCCCAGACTGTGTCCACTCCCCCCCCCTTCTCCAGCCAGAAACATGACTCTCAGGTCTCCCCAGCTTTTTTTTATCTTCCATCTGCTCTGTCACAGCCACACTGCTAGACTGGCTGCCACAACTGGGAAATCGGAGATCCGATCCAGAGCGGAGGAGGAGAGGACTGCAACGTGGGGGCTTGGACAGCGAGCCGGAGGCGGGACTCTAAGAGCAACAGTTTGCGCATGTGCCACCTGGGATCACAGACAGGCCAGCCCTGTTGCCGCACATGACCTCATTCGCCCAATCACAGGGCACCCGTCGCCCATTGCTGAGCATGTTGGCCGGAGCACAGCGAGCAAGTGACAAGTCTGTACAAAAATAAGGATTAGGATGAAGTGACACTGGCGCAGGATGCGCCCCCCTGAATATTGCACCTGGGGCCACGCCCCCCCCATGCTACACCACAGAGTTATGGGGGCGCTTTACTATTTTTTCTCTTACTTAATTTACTTTTATTTATACACTGTTCCTTTAATTTTTTTTAAAAAATCACTTTTATTCCTATTGCAAGGAATGTAAACATCACTTGTAATAGAAATAGGAACACATTTTTTTATTTATCTTTTGCTTTAAAAAAAAAAAAAAAAAAAATGATTTACTTCCAGCCTGGACCGTCATGACATTGCTCTGGTCCTCCAAGGCCATAGAGGTGATCAAAAAGTATCTACTCTTTGATCGTCTATGAGAGCAGCTGGCTGTACCATTGGATCTTTTCTTGGGGAACCGGCAGAAACGTTAAGCCCAGGAAAAAACGGTGAGCAGCAGGAGGGGGAACATCCCCTCTTGCCGCTTCACAAACCATTTCAGCGGCTCATGAGCCACTCTGAACAGTTTCATGAGAAAGCCAGCCGCTGGCTGCAAAAAATGATACTGGGGTTATGGCTCATATCTTCATCCATAATTCCGGTAAACCACTTGCAAATCACAACGTATATATACGTATTGCAGTCAGCAAGTGGTTAAAGATATTCTGCCTTTTTCCATATCCTTTTGAAATAAGGGTACATGGATCCCGATAAAGCATTTTATACATGCGAAACACATGGATCCACCATGCTCTACATTCTTATTATTTTGATTGCACCTCCAGGATATGGACTTCATTTAATTATCATGGTTTTTGTTATACTAATAAAGTTGTATTTGCTTTTAATTGTATATTATTTATGAAATGACACTTACTACATCTTCCGACTACGATCTCCTATTCTTGGAAGCTTGGAGTATTTTTTGCTCTAGCTCACAGGTCTAAAACTCATTTTACTGAGTGGACTGAAGTTCAAATTATGCATTGTCCCTATACTAATGACATTGGCTGGGAAGGGGTTACTATATAGGGCAATCAAAGGGTTAAATGTGTGTCTTTTAGTGCTTGGTGGGTTTACTGTAAGGTTCTTTTTCTAAGGGATGTGACGGTTTTTATTCCCTGTTTTGCAGGAAACAAAAACCGACACAAAACCACTGACAGGACAGAGCTCAGTATTGTCTACATTGACAGAGCTGTGTCCTGTCTTCCTCCTCGCCGATCAGTGGGTCCTGGTGGTCAATCATTGGCCAGTACCCGGTGATTGCTTGCGTCTTGACTAATCTTAGCACAGCCAGCGTGTCAGCGGCGAGCACGAGCATCCCCGACCCACAGGTGATAGATCGCGTATTAGGTACGTGATGTGGCACAGGGGAGCCGCTCTGCCGCCGTACTCATATGTGAGGCAGTCAGCAAGTGGTTAACCGCTTGCCGACCACCGCAAGTACATATACTGCAGCGGTCAGCCCCGTGCAGGCAAAGTGACGCATGGGTACGTCACTCGCCTGTGAGCCAATAGGGGGCGAGCGCGCACCGCCGGAGGCACGCTCCCGCCCCCGCTTGTTCACGGACACCTTCGTGCGAGTGACCAGCGGACTCGATGTCCGCCGGTCACTCGCGATCATCCGTTACAGAGGGAGAAAGGCAGGCGGCTTATGTAAACAAAGCCACCTGTCATTCTCCCCTGTGTAACAGCACAGATCATACAGTCCTGCTATGTAGGATCGTAAATCTCTGCTGTTACATGAAAAGCCACATCCAATCATAGTTAGAAGCACGCCCCTAGGGACACACATAGCCACTGCATCACTAATAATGTTAACCCCTTCCCTGCCAGTGTCATTTTTACAGTAACAGTGCATATGTATAGCACTGATTACTGTAGTAATGTCACTGGTACCCCCAAAAGTGTCAAAAATGTCAGTCAAGGGTTCGATCTGTCCGCCGCAATGTCGCAGTCCCGCAATAAAAATCACAGATCGCTGCCATTACTCGTTAAAAAAAAAAAACACCAAAAATGACAGAAATCTTTCCCTTAGTTAGTAAACGCAATAACTTTTGCGCAAACCAATCAAAATACGCTTATTGTGATTTTTTTTACCAAACATAGGTAGCAGAAAACAAATTGGCCAAAAATGTAAAAAAATTTAGATTTTTACATTTTTTTGGGGGGAATTTCATATTAAAAAATGTGAAAAATATTGTTATTTTTTCAAAATTTACGCTCTTTTTTTTGTTTATAACGCAAAAAATCCCACAGGTGATCAAATACCACCAAAAGAAAGCTCTGTTTGTGGGAAAAAAAGGACGTAAATTTTGTTTGGGTACGGTGTCGACCGTGCAATTGTCAGTTAAAGTCGCACAGTGCCGAATGGCAAAAAGTGGCCTGGATGTAAGACAGCAAAATCCTCCGGTGGTAAAGTGGTTAAAGTAGTGCATGCCCTACTTTTGCCATGGTCCAGTGTGATTCAGCCCATTCAAAATGAACAGGATCACATCACACCACACTGCAGAGCATGTAAATTTCTTGATTCCTGTTGTGAACCGGCCCTTAAACCAGATCTGAGCTGACACATCTAATAATTACATTGCAATCAATAGGTGATAGATTATATGCAGGGTATTTCTTTGTTGCCTATGATGACAGTTTATCATACATTCATATCCTATGATGAAGCAAAATTAAAAATCCTGCAGGATGCAAATGTCTTACTGATGGTTATACAATGCCCATGAATCGGAGACAATGCTTCCTTTGGCAGTGTGAGAAGAAGTAAAGAATTTGTCATTTTCTTCTTTTAACAAATGGAAACAATAGAGGATAGCGCGCAACAAGCAGCTAATTATCACCTGAAATATGGGCCCCAATTAGGACGTGGCTGTGAAAGAGTGAAAGTCCCATTGAAAAATGCTGGAACTATATCTGGGTATTGTTAGTCTAAGGAGTGATATTACTTTCAATGCACAGGGCTTCACCAGGCAGTCATTAACAGTCTCTGTGAAGATGTGCATTGAATATCTTCCAAGTCACATTCAAGGCCTGAAAACATCTCTACTGTCAATGAGGAAATGAGATGAAAAGACTCATATGCTATTTTCCATGGAAAAAGCTTTAGAAATCTTTATTCTACATTGACCATTATTTCCATTTTTTAACCTCCTCTAAGCTACCTCCTGCATTTCATCTAGTGAACGTGACTTAAAGCAGTAATATACGCAAATCCAAAAATGTCATCTATTGCAGCTTACCAATCATTAATTATGGTGGCTGCATTAGTTTTCTTTTTATATGCTTTTTTCCCTCTGTTTCCCCCTGTGATCTGGCCAGTAACACACCTCCTGTGTTAGAGTACCTCTACTCTGGATGCAGAGTTGTATAAAGTACTCGAAACCCATACTTGAGTAAAAGTACAAGTGCTAGATCAAAAGTGACTTGAGTAGAAGTGGAAGTGCTCAATCAAAAAGTGACTTGAGTAGAAGTACTAAAGTATTCAACATTTTTTGTACTTAAGTATTGCAAGCAGTTTTTTTAAAAAATTTTGCTACTCAAGTACTGAAAGTAAAAGTACAAGTACTGTGTTATGTAGTTATTAAAGAAAGAAGTCAAAAGTTTGAACATCATATTGTTTTTTATTATTTCAAATGCAGCTTTTATTTATACATACAGTAGCATTTATTTTATTTATTTTCGTATGCGCTGATAATACACATGTTTTGAGCTTCATGAAACCTGCCATCTACTGTTCTGGCAGTGGTAATTTTTATAATAGTAACGAGTAACTATGCAGCACAAAAAAAAATATCGGAGTAGAAGTATTGAAATCATTGAAAAAATGTAGTGAAGTAAAAGTGGAAGTAGGAGAAAAAAATTCTACTCTAGTAAAGTACAGATGCCGCCTTTCGGTACTTAAGTACAGTAGTGAAGTAGTTCTACTTAGTTACTATACATCTCTGTCTGGATGAAGGAGCAGGCAGTACAGCCAGCCCTCCTGTACTGGGCCCGGGCCCCATCATTTCAAAAGGGGGGCCCAGGAACCTGCTGAGCAGGACTGCCGGTTATACTGATATATTGCAAACACTGATCCTCTTCTTTCTCCCCCTGCAGCACTGCCAGGTTCTCCTTATCTTTCTCCCTCTTGCTGCACTGCAGGGGGATTGGTACTAGCATATCCGCTGCTTCCATCTGCTGTCCGGGCCCCCCCCCCTGTGTGCCCCTTTCCTCCGCAGCCCTGCCAGCCTCCCTTCTCTCCCACCAAAAGCTGCTGCAGGCACACAGGGGGTGGTTTTAGGATGGAGAGCTGGGAATGGGCTGGTAAATATGTCATTTTCTGATACCTTCCTTTCCTGAATGAACACAGAGAGCGATTGGCACCAATCACTACTGTACTGTGTCCATTCATTACTGAAGCATAGTAAGCTGTATTTACTATGCTTCAGTTTGTCAATGAGCGCTTCCTATTCATACATCTGTGCAGCTGAGGTTACTGAGAAAGGGACTAATAAATCTATGTCCTCAGTGACTTTTGGCTGAGGGGAGCTGTCAGGTAGGCTATATGGGGTCCCGCAATTTCTAACAGCAGCCCTGGAAAGGAGCATTGTCAGTCTGAGGCAGGGCTGGCACAAGGGGTGGGCAAGAGGAGTGGCTGCCATGGCCACTGCGGTATCATGTGAGGTTCGGGGGCACCACAAGGAGAGTGGGCGAGGGGTTTCTTGTTGGTAGAGAGGCGTGCTAAGAGTTAGGATAGGGGGGATTTGTATTGAGAGAGTAGATGGGGGAAGAGGATTTGTGCTAGTGGGAGGTTTTGGGGGTTTGTGCTAGAAAAGGTAATATGGTGTGGGGAGGGAATTTGTGCTAAGTGGGAATTTTTTGTTTTTTTTTTTTGGGGGGGGGGGGGGATTGGGGAATTGGGGGAGGGGAATTTGTGCTGGGAAGAGGGATTTGGAAAGGGGGTAGGGGATTTGTGCTAGGGAGGGGGAATTTTTTTTGAGGGGGTTGTGCTGTGGAATGAGAGGATTTGAGCTAAGCATGCAGATTAGCACTCGATTTTTTGGAGGGAGGGGAGTTTTGCTGACACATAACCATACATCTGGAGGGGGGGGGGGGGATTTTGGCATGTTCGCCCTGGGCTCTAGATGACATTGTCCAGGCACTGCTAGGGGGAGGGAGTGTTAGATGTAACAGATTTAGATACTCTAACAAACTGAAGTCATACTCCAGTGGTTCTGCTGCTGTGTGAGCCAATAATAAGAGAGATCCTGGAGAGTGCTGCCATTGTTGGATCAAGATGGGGTTCAGGTAAGTATAAGGGGGGGGGGAGAGCTGCACCCAGAATGTTTTTTACCTTAATGCAGGGGTGTCAAACTCAATTTCATCGAGTGGTATGGTTGCCCTCAAAGGGCCGGCTGTATCTGTAAGACAAATGTCAAGAGCAAGCCCCCCCCAATATCAGAAGTCAAGAGATTCCCCCCCCCACCCTCCCCTACATCACAGTGCACCCCCCTTACCTTGTGCTGCTGCCAGGAAGAAGATGGAGTGGAGCCGGGAAGTAGAAAGTGCAGGGTCTGGAGGAAGACCCAAGGAGAGCTGGAGTCAGCTGCTGGAGTCTGCTGAATGCTGACACCAGGGGAGGTGGAGACCAGGTGGTGCTGCGGCTGCACAGAGAGGCGCAGGATCTGCAGAAGGAGTCCTGTCCTTCTTTCTGCTGCCAACTGCTGAGACGGGGGTTGTGAGCAGAGACGAACCTCTCTGCGGCTGCATGGAAAAGCGCAGGATCTGGTGGAGGGGTTCTAGCCTCCTCTCTGCTGCCGACTGCTGAGACAAGGTAGGTGCAGAAATGAGGGGGGTGCCACAGCTGCAGGAGAGGTGCAAGGGCCACATGAAATGGCATGGAGGGCCGGATTCGGCCCGCTGGCCTTTTGTTTGACACATGTGCCCTAATGCATAGAATGCATTAAGATAAAAAAAAACCTTGAGCCTTTAGAACCACTTTGATGGCACCCCCATGATCTGCTAATGCTCACAGTTTTGCGCACACCAAACTGCATGGTGTCAAACCCCCATATGATTCAGTACCGTGCATTTGTAGAAAATGGTGTGGGGTCTTCTTTTCTACGTTCCTCTTGTGTAGGATAGCCCATTGATATGAATAGGCTGCCTTACGCATGAAGCGTGGGAATGTGCCGCAATGTGTCGGTGCTCGGTCACACCTGAATGATGTGAACTGAGCCTTATACAGGTTGGGCAAGTCAGGAATGAGGAGAGGGACCAGACGTGACGTCACCACGCCCCCAGGCCAGCTTTACAGTTGAACGCTGCAGCTCCTCCTTTGATTTATCGTCTGTTTGGATATATCGATATGCTTGGAATCTTTTTATATCATGTAAATTTTTAATAAATGGACCTTGTATTCCTTCTATGCTTATGCGGTTCTCACGTGCCTACCTGGAAGTATACTGGAACGGACGTTTCTGATGACCTTTACCTGGTGGGTTTAATCCCCCGCAAGTGTAATTGGCTTTTCTATTAATTTGGAGGCCACTTAAATCTGGCAAGCGGCTATTTGTCTGTACATATTCCACTGGTGGCTTTTTCCTGTTTTGCTGTGAGAAGATTGCTATCTCCATCTGCATGCTGGGACTTGTGGTTCTCCCTAAGCACAAGTTTGTTTCACCATTGGATTCATTTTCTTTTTTTTTACCTAAAAACTTATGGACTTTTATATGGACTTTCTGCACTTTTATTTATTTTCATCCTGGGTTCATATGTAGATGTATTGATCATATGTTATTTCTATGACACATTATTAGCGCTACACGTTCATTTTGAATTGTTTTTGGACTTTTTCTATAGGTCTGTGTGAGCTGCTCATTGATACCACTATTTTTTCACTTACTACACAATTTACTCAAACATATGTAGCGCAGAATTTTCCTGGTTGTTTATGAGGAGAGGGAAGGAAGATTTTTAAGAATAGTTAGTGTTAAAATGATTGTACAAATCACCTTGTAAAACAACCCATTCAGTTTAAAATACAAATAAAAGGCAAAGCATTTTTGTATAAATATAAAAAAAACATTATAAATACCTTTTTCCCCTTTTTTTATGTGATCACATTGTTCTCAGCTGCATAGGATCTGAGGGAGGAGAAGCAGCAGCACACCGAGCTTGCCAGTAAATGGCTGTGCAACGGGGGGTGTCAGGACGAGTTTGATGATTGGAGGAGAGTACACTGAGTTCCCAGCATAGCTAGAGAACTGACCATGCTGTGCTCTCATGCTTAGTGTTGTCAGTTTTTAATAGGAAAGCAAGGAGACTGGCAGGAACACCAGGGATTTCACATAAAGGAAGCAATACAAAGAGAACAGGAGACTTTCTCATACAAGTACATGGTACAGCAGTCACATATCAGGAATATGAAATGTAGGGGTAGTAACAAACGCTTTAAGCTGGCCATTGTTCATTTGATTTTGGAATGAATAGACTTTTTACCGCAGGAAAACCACATACACTGGTAGAAATTCATTCCTGCTCCTTCTAATTTTCTCGGCACTGCGGCCAAAAACGATTGATTTGACCCCACTAATGATTAGAAAAACAAATGAAAAAAAACAAAAAACAAATGAACATTCTTTCCCTAGGAATTTTTATTTGAAATTCTATGGCTAGCTCCGGGCTTCTCTTCAAGTTTGGGACATTTGTAATATATCTCATAATTCCAAAATCTGCAAAAAAAAAAAAAGGAGCAAAACATTCATGGATCCCCTAGAGCAGCCCATGGGCTTTTTTTTTTAACTTTTTAACTTTTGTAGCCCATGGCCACTTTCTGGCCTTGTTTTTCTCCTGTGACTCCCCAACCTGCCACATTTTGTATATACAGTATTGATTTTAGTGTTGCAGTTTACAATACACAAGTACAGTATCTCACAAAAGTGAGTACACCCCTCACATTTTTGTAAATCTTTTATTATATCTTTTCAAGTGATGACACTGAAGAAATTACCCTTTGCTACAATGTAAAGTAGTGAGTGTACAGCTTGTATAACAGTGTAAATTTGCTGTCTCCTCAAAATAACTCAACACACAGCCATTAATGTCTAAACCGCTGGCAACAAAAGTGAGTACACCCCTAAGTGAAAATGTCCAAGTTGGGCCCAAAGTGTCAATATTTTGTGTGGCCAACATTCTTTTCCAGCACTGCCTTAACCCTCTTGGGCATGGAGTTCCCCAAAGCTTCACAAGTTGTCACTGGAGTCCTCTTCCAATCCTCCATGATGACATCATGGAG
This sequence comes from Pelophylax lessonae, assembly GCF_965119305.1. Classification (NCBI taxonomy): domain Eukaryota; kingdom Metazoa; phylum Chordata; class Amphibia; order Anura; family Ranidae; genus Pelophylax; species Pelophylax lessonae. The sequence goes on from NC_138771.1 coordinate 50,619,971, forward strand.
CTGGTGTATGTTAGAGACCTTGCGCTCCTCTACCTTCCCTTTGAGGATGCCCCACAGATGCTCAATAGGGTTTAGGTCTGGAGACATGCTTGGCCAGTCCATGACCTTTACCCTCAGCTTCTTTAGCAAGTCAGTGGTTGTCTTGGAGGTGTGTTGGAGGTCGTTATCATGTTGGAATACTGCCCTGCGGCCCAGTCTCCGAAGGGAGGGGTCATCCTCTGCTTCAGTATGTCACAGTACATGTTGGTATTCATGGTTCCCTCAATGAACTGTAGCTCCCCAGTGCCGGCAGCACTCATGCAGCCCCAGACCATGACACTCCCACCACCATGCTTGACTGTAGGCAAGACACAGGCTCATGAGGCTCGATGAGCCTCCCTACGTTTTACCCACCCATGCTGGAAATCCGAGTACCTGCTGATAAATGAGTGTACCATTGAGGAAACCTTTAAAGGCTATTTGAATCCTTGACCCGCGCTCTCTACTGAGGGTATTGCAGTGGGATACCATAGCGAGAGACCTACTGTCACCTAACCCCAAGGGGTTATCTGGTAAGTGGGCTGTGCATGTGGTGGAGGTGAAGGAAAAGCACATACCCACTGAATGGATATTGATTTACTGTCATCTACTCACCAATAACATTAAGCACTAAGAGCATTGTGCAGCAGATTGGACACTATTGCAATAATACGACCATTAGTATTCACTTTGGACTTACACAATCACCAATATATGCTTTAATTGTAATTTATTCATTTTTTGGACGTTTGAATTTCACATATTGGAGATATATTTGTTGCAGATTCCTACCTTTTGTTATTCTGAAGAAATCCATGTTTGTCCCCCTGTGCTCCTGTGCTGAGTGGGTCTAATGGGAGTGGTTTCATAATTATCAACCAGTTGTGGCAGCTGCAGAGCACTAATGAGAAAAGCTGCTGGGCCTGCATCCCTTTAGATGTGTTCCTATTGGAAGTATCTCACCAAAAATTACATTTTTGTTGCAGGTGATGCCTGAAATCTGACTTGTATCTTAGGCAGACTTCTGGGAAAATTGGTGAGCCAATAACACAAGCAGGAAATGATGTTTCTGGGGGTGTGGTCAGTATACATTCTGTGTACAGAACACCTCCAGGTAGCCATATTGTATTGCATTTTCAGAAAATTACAACAGCTGCAGATTGAAAAGGAAAGGTCATATTTAATAACATTCAATTACCATATGATTTGTGTCACAATTGTATATGCTTTATTGTTTTTTTCTTTATTTGCTATTTTTTCCCCCACGAAAGTGGAGTTACCCTTTAGTCTCAGCTTGAAGTTTAGCTTTAAGTAATTAGATTGTGTTTATAAATATAGAAAAGTGAAAAGCCTTTATTATATTATTACTTTATATAATTATGCTTATTATGTGATTTGAACCCTCATAAAGTATTATTGTACTTTATGGGGGCCCCAAGAATTACACAGGAACCACAGGTAAACATTTTAGATAACCTTTTATTAATATAAAACTCATGGAAAAAATCACTGCAATTAAAAAAAAAAAAAACTCCTGTTTTGCATATAGATTTTCAGGTACATGACTCCCTCATTTGGCAAGTCCTTCTTGGTATCCAATATCTATAAATGTACACACTTTGCCTACATTTTTTATGTCTCAACCAATTAAGGCTTCCTAATCTGGATAGTATATATATTTTATGTGTCCTTATGGGATGTCCAAGGGAGCTGTATGCCTTCACGGGTTTTGTGGCTTACAGCCTGATTCTTTTTTCCTCCTCCTCCCTCCCTCTTTTTCCCCACCACAAGATGGTCTTTCTTGTGTACTGATTATATAGAGTGAAATGGGGGTGCTGAGGTCAGTGACCATTGGTGTGGCATGCGTGATCTTTCATGCACGTCCCTCCTCCTCACTATCTCAGTGTTCGGTGTTGGTGGTTGGGCATACATGCATTGAGGTGACCTGAAGGAGATTACATAGCTTTACTTACAATGTATGTATGTCAAGGTTCATAAAAGCACAATATTGGGATCCTTAGTTTGATCTTCCAGTCTGCTTTCATTCACCATCCTTATCTGGTTGCTGGGCTCAAATCATATAACACATATTACAAATTTCGTAATACTCCTGTTTTAAGTGTTGGTTTCCATGTAAGATGCATGCACTATGGTAAGGCTACTACATGCCACCTTTGTTTGATTTTCATGCATTGTTTTATAATTTATTGTGATACGCAAAGAGTATGTCTTATTGTATTTGTCGGTATGGCTTTTTCTGTAACTTGCTACTAGGTTCTGGTTTCTGTATAGAACAGCCCTTAGATTTTATTTCCCCTTTAGAATTTCATTGGTGAGCTTAAGGCAGCTCCTTGGCAGTTAGGAAGACCTTCTTTTGTTTATTCCCCTTTGGAAGGGAGGGGTTTAAGTGGCAATATCACCAGCCAATGTTCCCACCCCCTCCTGTTTCCTCCCCCCCCTCTGCAAGCCACTACGTATGGTCGCATTCGAGGAACTTCCAGGTACCTTCTGCACATGTGCAAACTCTTTGCAATAATAATTTATGCTTGATATTAGGAAGGTGTCCATGTGTCATACCCACCAACCCCAAAAAGAACTTTATAATTTAAAACCATTGTAGGCTTTTTCCCGACACAAGCATAACAGCATACACACATGGGTATAGGCTCCGCCCTCTGACAATCACAGGACAGGTTATACTATATAATTAAACATCCACCACAAGGCAGCATTCTATTTGTTCTGTGTTCCCTCACTGTTCAGCTGGTTATGCTGTGATTCAGTAGAATTTTTATTTTTACCCTTACTATGCCAGGTTCATCTAGCCACCCGCACAGATTTAATCATCAGTTACAGACACAGATTGTTCCAGATGTTCGGATTGGATGTGCTTTTTTAAACCTCTGTTTGAGAGTATATACATTTACAATTAATAAAGCCTATTATTGAGGATAATGCGCTAGGCTGATGCGCCCTATGTTTGTTTTTTTTATTCTAGTGCCTTCAGACAACCCCAGTCTTAAAGGGCAGCAAGGCCGTGGTCATTTGGGAAGCCAATATGGGTTCCGTGGAACAATACTTTTAAATAGGTGGGATAGGGGGCCCTGTCTCTGAGTGCAGGAGAAAGGTGCTACAGCATCGCATTTTCCTCTTGGAGCACAGATTAAATCTACTGTCGCAAAGTTCCCTTTGTACAGGCAGACAAACACCTATATATGTAAAGACTCCCCCATATCCAGGATCCTGGGGTTGTAGGATTGATGGTCTCTAGGGCTTTATTTGCACATATTTGCATATGCATAAGCTGCAGTGCCTACGTCAAAGCTTCTCTGAGAACTGTGATCTGTTTTTAACATGAATTGTTAGACAGGGTCAATTTGTTTTTTTTTTTTGCCTTTCCATGTGCACCTTACTGCAGTGGCTAGTTATAGGTTGTGGTAGAGCTGGGTCTGCAACTTAGCCTTTAAATATCTAGCAGTCCCAGTGATCTTCAGGCTCCTGAACAGGATCCACAGTCTTCCAGATGTGGTTTTTGCAATCATTTTACCTATGGCCTTGCAGTCTATGCAGTCCTCAATTGCAGTCTCTGTTCCTGGAGCCTCCTGTTCTCCTTCCTGAGATTTCAGAGCATATACAGCAGAGCCAAGTACTTCATCTGAATCCAGCTAATTACATCTAGCAGCTGCATGGCTAAGAGGTGAAGACTTACTCTGGGTTCTCATCTTCAGTGTTTGCAACCCTATTAATGCCAGGGCACCTACACTACTGTGCACATGTTTTAGGCAGGTGTGAAAAAATGCTGTAAACGAATAATGCTTTCAGAAATAGAAGTGTAATTAGTTTATTTTTATCAATTCTCAAAATGGAAAGCAAATGAACAGAAGAGAAATCCAAATTAAATCAATATTTGGTGTGACCACCCCTTGCCTTCAATCCAGCATCAGTTCTTCAAGGGACACTTGCACACAGTTTTTGAAGGAACACAGCAGGTAGGTTGTTCCAATCATCTTGGAGAACTAACCACAGATCTTCTGTGGATGTAGGCTGCCTCAAATCCTTCTGTCTCTTCAAATAATCCCAGACAGACTCTATGAGTGTCTGATTATATTTTTCAGTATTGAGGACACCATTGATCCTGACCAAATCTCCAACTCCAGGGCACTTCAGAAGAAAGTAGAGTAGTCAGGCAGAGAAGTTTTCAAGGAAAGTTGATAACGGCCAAGAGGGCCAGTAGACCAAAGCAATTATTAAGGAGATTGTAGAAAATAGACATATACAATGAGCTTCAAACAATGAGATGGACAGAGAGAGAGAGGAGAGTGATGGACCTGAAATGTATGCTGTGGGGATAGGTGGATTCCCACACCACCTCCCTTGTGTCCACTAGGTCTAGGAGAGTGAGTCCAGAGAAGGTGGAGGGGAGGAGGGAAGCAGGAGAAGCAATGTTGGATTCATGAAGCCAGGTTTCAGTGACAGCAAGTAGATTAAAGGAGTTCATGACAAAGGGATCATGAACAGAGGTGAGTTTGTTGCAGACAGAGCGGGCATTCCAGAGGGCACATGAGAAGAGATGGCTGCCTGGCTGGTTTTGGGAAGAAGAGGAATGGAAACTAAATAATGTGGATTGTGACAACTGTCAGAGAGTGCTGGATGCTGGGTGCATTGGGTACTGTTAAATAAAGGAGGCCCAGGGTTTGGAGATATACCTCCAAAGGTTAGGAGGAGCATAAGAGTGAGGGAGGAAATAAGAGAGTGCAATTTATATGTGGAGACATGTCCCAGCATTCTGGTGGTTTTATTACAATGTGGGATTAGGAGTAGGAGGAGATGATGCAGTAATAAGGTGAGGGCAGACGTGAGGGTGATATATACAGATTGTGGGGTGGAGAAGAGCAGTAAAGGAAGGGGAGCTGAATGGGGGAATGAGGTCACCTGCAGTCTGGTGTCTTGTAAAGAAGCTCGCTGTGGATGTTTGCTTTGTGCAATTGCTGAAGTGGAAGTGCCACTTTATTGAAGAACGTCACTTTATTGGAAGAACCCCAACACGTGTCCCCCTGGCATGTGTCCCCCCCCATAAAAGGTGGTCTTGTTTTATACTGTGGTGGGTGTAGATGGAATTTGCCTATCAATCAATCAATCAGGAGTTAATAACAGACACACAGCTAGCACAGCAAACATTTCACACCACAAACTACAAGAGGACCAAGAAGGCAGGGTTGTAAAGATTAAGGTCAGTCAAAATGTAGGTAAGAGATTTAAAAACAAAATAAACAACACAATAATGTGAACAAAGTTACAGATGGATGTAAAACAGCAGTAATATAGAAGCACGCTTATCATGAAGAGAGCAGTCAGTCTGTATTTAGTTTAAAGTGGATGTGAAACAGCAGTAATATGCAGTAGATGCAAGTTTAGATTTCGATTTCTCTCCTATTCGCTCACTTTGCATTTTGGAAACTTATAAAAATAAACAAGTGTAAAGCCCCGTACACACGTACCGATGGTCGGCATACAAATGTTCGTCTTTTCTCCCCGGGATGTCGGTGTCTGTTGAAAAGTGCAAAGACAGCACAAGGACAGCACAAGAATTTTGTCTGCAGACTTCAGCTGACTGCAGAAGTGATGTCATGTAATGGTTAACTTTCCCTGTGTTTTTAATTTTCTGAGCATGCCCAGTCTTGCAAATCTGCGGTCTGTCGGCCGAATTCTGTACTGACAGGCGAACAATCGTCCGTTCTGGTGTCGGCATACAAAAATTTTCATGTTTGCAAGAAAGACTTTTGTCCGCGGATTGTGCGCAGACATCTGTCGGAGGCACCATACTAACACGCGAACAATCGGCAGATCCTTCGTCCACCGACGTTTGTATGCCGACGATCGGTACGTGTGTACGGGCCTTAACCCTAACTCCCATGGGAGTGGCTGAGTGTGGGCCCCCCTGGGTTACCGCTAGCAACAACAGTACCTTCAGACATGTTTTCAAGTGTAAGCACCTTAGACAAGAACCAGTCCAGTTTCTTCGGTTTTTAGGGTTTATTTGAGAACTTGGATGGGAGAAGGGAGAAGAAGGATACTCCAACAACTGAACTATGCACAATTAGGCAGGGACACTGAATAATGCTACTTGGCATTTGGTTAACGTTGGTTGACGTTGGTTAACGCTGACTGATGCTGATTAATGCTGACTGATGCTGGCCTCAACAAGGCCAGATACTAGAACTTCACCTCTGACTGTAGGAAAAGTTCCCTTTAACCACTTTACCACCGAAGGATTTTGCTGTCTTACGTCTGGGCCACTTTACCCAAACGAAATTTACATCCTTTTTTTCCCACCTGTGCGATTTTTACTTTTTGCGCTATAAACAAAAAAAGAGCGACAATTTTGAAAAAATAACAATATTTTTCACATTTTTTTTATATGAAATTCCCCTAAAAAAATGTAAAAATCTAATTTTTTTTACATTTTTGGCCAATTTGTTTTCTGCTACCTATGTTTGGTAAAAAAAAATCACAATAAGCGTATTTTGATTGGTTTGCGCAAAAGTTATTGCGTTTACTAACTAAGGGAAAGATTTCTGTCATTTTTTTTTTTTTTTTTTTAACGAGTAATGGCGGCGATCTGCAATTTTTTTGCGGGACTGCGACATTGCGGCGGACAGATCGGACCCTTGACTGACATTTTTGACACTTTTGGGGGTACCAGTGACATTACTACATGCATATGCACTGTTACTGTAAAAATGACACTGGCAGGGAAGGGGTTAATTTTATTGGAGAGGGAGGGGTTAATGTATGCCTGGTGCTTACTGACGTGTGTGGGGGGAGGGGACTATGTGACACAAGGACAGATCGCAGGTTCAGCTATGCTGACCCCTGCAATCTGACCCTGCCTGTCACTTCGGAGATCCGCCCGCTTTGTTTACACAAGCGGGCGGATCTCCAGACTCGATTCCCCAACGATCGGGGAAGAGCAGCGGAGATCGCCGCTGCTCCTCCCCTGGCCGACTCCCGCTGTGACTGAATACAGTGGGAGCGAGCCTCCGGCGGCGCGCACATGGCGCCGAGAAGGGGGAGTGTCTGCCGACGTAGGTCTACGTCGTCAGACCTACAACAGCCCCTTTGCCGCAGTAGAGCAGACGGCAAGTGGTCAAGCTCCCCAAGACACTTCTTCCTGAGGTAGCTGACATTAGAGCAAACTGTATTGATGAACACTTCAGGGCCCTTCCTGGTGCCCCTTTTTACTCCCCAACTTCAGGGTTTAACTACTTGGCACCCCCTTTACTGTGCACTCCTGGTTAGCTGGCTTCATGAATGCCTTTGACCTCCTGAGTGGTCCCCTTTCTTAGGCAGACCCCTGGGCAGTACTCACAATACTGTTTTTCCTGAAGATTTTTGCCCAGCAGCTCCACTTCGTCAGCAACTCTGGATCCCTTGCAGCCCAGCTCAACCTCCAGTCCCAAGGCCGACTGCCTGGACCACCTTCACACTTTACAGAAGGAGAGACAGCCGTCACCTCCTCCTGGGACTGATGCTGCTGCCAAAAGACACTCTGTCACATCTCCCCACAGATTTATTCCCAATCCCAGGGTGCATTGCGGCAAAGCCCGCCCACTGGGACAGTCATAAACCCTGGTGTGCTATTGGCTATGTTTCCTCCACTGCCCAACAAGATCCCTCATTGGATACACTGGGGGGGGGGGGGGGGGTTTCCAGACTCAACAGATCACACCTGGAGGCATGTGACAGATGCTAACAGATCAGGCCCTCCTGATAAGCAGACAGGGCCACAACTTTTCTTTTCCTAGCACCTATATAGGAGGGTGCTACACAAGTAAAATATATGTTGAGGAAAGCATCCTTATGTCCCGTACACACGTGCAGATTATCTGAAGACTTTTGTCTGCAGACTTACCAAAACCATATAATATGAGGTCAAACCTAAACATTTTCAATTTGTATGCAATCCGGCAGGCCCTTGCACTACATAGAAAAGGTAAGTCTGCAGACAAAAGTCGTCAGATAATCTGCACGTGTGTATGGGGCATAATTAACAGCATTTATTCACACCTGCCTTAGGCCTCTTTCACACGTCACATGAGTTTTGACGGACTCCTCTTGCTCAGCAGAGATTGCTCCGCTGATCCCCGCTGAGCAGGCGGATGACAGGCGTGTCTCCACTTACTGTGCAGAGATGGACCTGCCAGAATCCCGCTCTCTCCTATGGACAGACTGTCTGTTTTCATCTGACCCGACACGCTGGACAGATGGTTTTCATCCATTTTTCATCTGTTTTTCGCCCATTTTCATCTGTTTTTCATCCTTTTTCATCCCTTTTTCATCCGTTTTTCGTCCTTTTTCATCCCTTTTTTATCAGTTTTTCGTCCTTTTTCTTCCCTTTTTCATCCGTTTTTCATCCTTTTTCTTCCCTTTTTCATCCCTTTTTTGTCCTCTTTCATCCCTTTTGCATCAGTTTTTAATCCATTTTTCATCCGTTTTTTTTACATCCACTACCAATGCATAAACGGATGAAAAACTGACCGTTTGTCCGTTTACATCCGTTTTTCGTCCGATCCGTTTTTTTTTGACGGATGAAAAATACGGCATTCATCCGTTCAAAAAAAAACGGACATTGACGGAAGCGGATGAAAATGGATGTTAACGGATGATCATCCGTTGTCATCTGTTTTTCCATAGAGATGCATTGATGTCCGTTTTTCATCCGTCAACGGATGGATGAAAAATGGACAAACAGACATGTGTGAAAGGGGCCTAGGACTTTTGCACAGTACCAAACAAATAATCCTTATTGTAATTCATACATCTGTGCCACACTGCACAAATAGGAAGATCACACTACTCTAGTTCAGATTTATTGCCACCTTGCTAATGATAATGCTGATTATTTGTCCAATGAGCAGGCTAGAGGGGGGCAAGGTGACCTAAGAAGCTGCATTGCTGAGCCAAAAAAAAACAGTATGTCACCTGCCTGATTGTGCTCCGTGTTTGTAAATGAAAAGGCTGGCAATACAGAATGACAAATTGTTGGTAGGCATAACTCAGTATATGCGCGTTTAAACTGTTAGACGTTTGTTTGGACTTTTAATTTGACTTTTTTTTTTTTTTTTTAATTGCTTGTTTTCTGTAGCAGAGTCTTATAAAATAGACATTGGTGGTACTGTCAGATTTTATTAGTTTTATTCTACATCTACATTTTGTGCCTGTGTATGTTAAGACTATAAATTGAACCCACTATTTAAAGCCTGAGTTGCTAATCTTTCATCATCATTCATATTCTGTTATTTATCAAGGTCTGTATGTTTGCAAAGGTGACCGACATTTTCAAAGTCCATTAAAGCAATAACTTGTATCCATTGACTAATCTGTCAGTTATAACCCCTTCATGACTGTATATGTAAAGCGCTGTGTAAATTGACAGCGCTATATAAGTACCTGAAATAAAAAAAAAATAAATGACTGAAAGTAAAACAAACCTTCAAGCCTGAACGTAGTTTTGTAACTTTGACATGTGTTTATAAAACTTTACATATCACAACTACTTTTTGTATTCAGGTGAATTATACCGCGTTTTGTTGGAATGAAAAATATTAAAGGATATCTCCTGATTTTTCATGTTATCAAAAAAAAATTGGGCAAAAAAAAAAAAAACATTAGCTGTATATTTCTTGCCCTTACCTTAAATTCTCCTACTTGTAACCATCACAGCGACAGCACATAGGTGCAAATGGTGCGTTTTTATACAGCATTTTTGAGCTTTGTAATTTTTTTTTTTTTTTAGCCAATAGAGAAAACTTTCATCTGTTGCCTTATTTGTTACTAGGTATTTTAGCTTTTCCATTACCTTTTATTTATTTTTTTATTATTATTATGCATTTATTATTATTTTTTTTTTTTTTTCTGTTAAGGTAAGGGGTTAGAGTTAAGGTTAGGTTAGGGTTTGGATTAGGAGTTGAAGTTAGGGTTGTTTATTATTTATTTCTATTTTTTTTTGTTACGATTAGGGTGTTAATACTACTATTACTACTATTATTACTACTACTACTACTACTACTACTACTACTACTACTAATAATAATAATAATAAATACATAAATGTAAAATAAATACACAAATAAATAAAAATAATAATAAATTAACAAATAAATAATACATATATTTAATAAATGAATAGTTATAATAAATGAGAAGTAATAATAAATAATTAACTCCTAATCTTAACCCCTAACCCTTAAAAAAATTAAATAATAATAATAATAAATAATTAAACACTCTAACCCTAACATAAATAAATAAATTATTATTATAATTATTGTTATTCTTTTTTTGGTTCAGGTTTGGGTGTCTAGTATTATTATTTCATCCTTATTATTATTATTATTAATAATAATAATAATAATAATAATTATTAATAATAATAATTTATTAAATGTTTTTTTAAGGTTAGGGGTTAATTATTATGTATTATTACATATTATTAATTTAATTTTATTTATTTATTTAAGATTATTCTTAGTTATTTGTATATTTATTTTACATTTATATAGGAGGTAAGGAGGAGATGCAAGAAAAACAGAATGAGCAGAAACTGTTACAGGAAGGGTCTAAAGTAGACTTATAAAGGTATTATAAATACTGAAAGTTACAATAGGGCAGTAGTTTTGCTTTTGGCTCCGTTTGGTCTGAGATACCAGAAGGCATGATTTTCCCCTCATGTGGGGACTTTTAGGGAGAACATCACTACAAGGAAATGCTTCTGGGATGTGCTAGCCATGGAGACCAATGTTTGTGGAATTTATCTCCCATGAGGTTAGATTTGGCGAAGAGAGATTCCATACGACAATGGTCATTGATAGTGGAGATGAGAGAGTATAGTGTTGGTGGAAGTGGGTCCTTCCAAGCCCGTGCTAGGGTAACGCGCTGCTATTAAGATGTGAGTTACAATAGGAAGGAATGTCGTGGGCTAAACAGAAGGGTCTAGACCAGTGATGGCGAACCTTGGCACCCTATGGCAAATTTATCTCTTTGGTCTAGACCAGTGATGGCGAACCTTGGCACCCCACCGCAAATTTCTCTCTTTGGTCTAGACCAGTGATGGCGAACCTTGGCACCCCACTGCAAATTTTTCTCTTTGGTCTAGACCAGTGATGGCAAACCTTGGCACCCCACCGCAAATTTCTCTCTTTGGTCTAGACCAGTGATGACGAACTTTGGCACCCCACCGCAAATTTCTCTCTTTGGTCTAGACCAGTGATGGTGAACCTTGGCACCCCACCGCAAATTTCTCTCTTTGGTCTAGACCAGTGATGGCAAACCTTGGCACCCCAGATATTTTGGAACTACATTTTCCATGATGCTCACCTACACTGCAGAGCGCATGAGCATCATGGAAATTGTAGTTCCAAAACATCTGGGGTGCCAAGGTTTGCCATCACTGGTCTAGACCAAAGAGAGAAATTTGCCGTGTCAACGCCTGTGAAGCAAAAGTAATGTCAGCAATCAGAGTAGATACATTTTCCCAGAGGGAGGCAATGACAAGACAGTCCCAGCAGGTATGAAAGAAGTCGCTTATAGCATCACATATTCTCCAGCATTTCAGAGAGTGAGGTGTGGAGAAATGGGCCAGTCTATCGGGCTTGTAGTTTCATTTGTGGGATATTTTAATGAGAATTTCCCAATGAGATATGTTTTTGAAAAAGACAGATGGCAGCTTGAGGGCTTGATGCCAAACCTCCGGAGAGAGTGAGATCTGCAGTCTTGATTCCCAAAATACCATACTTGATGGTTTGGATGTTGATGTTGGTCTAAAGAGAAGATTATAATGTAGGATATTCCCTTGGTTTTGGTTGCTAGTTGGGTGCAGAAGGAGAGCAAATCCTTAGAGACAGTCCCAGTGGTGATAGATATTGCGGAGATAATATGACGAATGCTGAGGTAAATGTAGAAGTCTTTGCTAGGATGGTTGTATGAGGTAGAGCGTTGCTGGAAATCTTTACGATGAAGTTGATGGTATAGGTCTCCAATCTTGTGTGTCCCCGCTTCAAATCAATGCTGTAGAGGTGTTGTGCGATTTTAATACATTCAAAATGAATGTGCTTAAATCGCACCAACACAAAAACGCATGTGAATCACACAGGAGCGCAGAGCGCATTCATGTGTGGGCATGGTGTGAACAGGCCCTAAAGAAGAACTTTGCCCATAAAAAAATTCAACAAAGACACCCATTGAAATGTATAGTAATGGCAATCTACAGTATATTAAGACACTCAATCCACAAATAGACAATTGCAGGTTTGTATTATTTGCATACCTAATTTTTTATTTTTTCTGTCCCATTCTTCTCATGTCGGCCATTTTCACTTTGGCGCCTTTCACACTAGCGGCTGTGTTTACCACCACCCTGAAAGGCATACTTCGGTGGATCAGTATTCAGGGGATGGTGAAAGGAGGTTTTCAGGTGATCAGGAGTTTGTATTGTGAGACTGTGCCAAGAGTTTTCTTTGCAGTTGTGGCACGGTCCCATTCACAAACTTTGCACATCACGTTAAAATTGTCAAACTGCAATGCAATTTATGCAAAGTATTGGGTGGGCGATTGGGGAGGGGCTGTAAAAACACAGATCAGTCGCCTGTTTTTACCGGCCCTGGAGGCCCATGTGAAAGGAGCCTAAAGGTAGATGATTCTATCAACCTTTACTTACCCTTGAACATGTGACTGGAGCTTCCCAGGATGCATCAGTGAGGTCCTGGTTACATCACCAGTGCCTCTCTCAACCAGGAACTGGAAAAGGAGTCATTGTAAGCAAAAGCAAAAAAAATATTTGTTTAACCAATGAAAGTAAGATGATTTTATATCAGCATGCAGATCAGTGGTGAGCTCAGACGTTTTTGGACATGAGTCCAAACTGCCCTGGTTATCGCAATGGGAAACTGTCAAAGCCAACAGCCAATCAAAGGCGGCAGAGGCATCCTATACCTTGCAGCTGCATTCACACCCCGTGCATACATGCGGCTGTGGGGCTTGGAATGCCTTTGCCGCCTATGATTGGCTGTCAGCTTTGTCCCGTGGTCCCAGGGTACAGGGACTTTGTTCCACATTACTTTATTGCTGACAGACTAGCAGGACATGCAGTAGTGTGAACATCCATCCAGCACAGCCAGCAATGGGTTAGGCAAGTCAGAGCGAGTATGGCAGCAATGAGAGTGAGATGAGCTGTCAAATTCAATCTCTGATATTGGGGATGGGCGGGGCTGATATGCAGGGCTCTGCCCCTTTTGTCAGGCAGCCCATGCATAGACAAACAGCCAGGTTTATTATAATTCTGGGTTATTACACACTGCTGTGGGTGCATACGCAGTAGTTACAATTGGTCCTGCCCCCTGCAGTAGTTACAATTGGTCCTGCCCCCTGAATGGGTTGCCTGATAAAAGGGGCGGAGTCCTGTATATCAGCCCTGCCTCTCCCTGGTATCAGAGGTGGGACTTGACAGCTCCACTCACTTTCATTCTCATTGCGGTCGTGCACCTGCCAGCTTTCCTACCAATCCCTGGCCATGCTGGATAGTTGTTCACACTGCTGCATGACCTGCTAGGCTGCACTCATTTGTTATCCATCTGATGCCGCCATTCTTCCCTCGGCTCCTGTATGCTGGTAATCAAGATTTTAGAATATAAGTGTGCAATGTTTAATTTATTAGGGTGTTTGCATTTTAACTAATTCCTGAACTTTGCACTCTGTACAACGCACTCCTAAGCCTTGCACTCTGTATGAAACACACTCCTGAACCTTGCACTCTGTACAACGCACTCCTTAACTTTGCATTCTGTAGAACACACTTGTGAATCTTGCACTCTGTACAATGCATTCCTGAACCTTGCACTCTGTATGAAATGCACTCCTGAACTTTTCATTCTATACAATGCACTCCTGAACCTTGCACTCTGTACAACGCACTCCTAAACCTTCCACTCTGTATGAAATGCACTCCTGCACCTTGCATTCTGTACAATGCACTCCTGAACCTTGCACTCTGTACGTAAAGCATTATTGAACCTTGCACTCTGTACGTAACGCATTCCTGAACCTTGCACTCTGTATGTAACGCATTCCTGAACCTTGCACTCTGTATCAAAAATGCACTCCTGAACCTTGCATCTTGTACAAACCTTGTTTCTTGCACTCTGTAAGAAATGCAACCCTGAACTTTTCACTCTGTACAAAACGCACTCCTGAACCTTGCACTCTGTATGTAACGTATTCCTGAACCTTGCACTCTGTATGTAACACACTTCTGAACCTAGCACTCTGTACGTAACGCACTCCTGAACCTTTCACTCTGTAAAATGCACTCCTGAACAATGCACTCTGTATGAAACACACTCCTGAACCTTGCACTCTGTGTATGAAAGGCACTCCTGAACCTTGCATTCTGTATGAAAGGCACTCCTAAACCTTGCACTCTGTACATAACACATTCCTGAACCTTGCACTCTGTACATAACGCTTCCTGAACCTTGTACTCTGTACGTAATGCGTTCTTGAACCTTGCACTCTGTACAAAATGCACTCCTGAACCTTGCACTCTGTACATAACACATTCCTTTACCATGGACTTTGTATCAAAAATACACTCCTGGACCTTGCACCTCGTACTTAATGCATTCCTGAACCTTGCACTCTGTATGAAATGCAACCCTGAACCTTGCACTCTGTACAAAGTGCACTCCTGAGCTTGCACTATGTACGAAACGACTCCTAAATCCTTCCACACTTAGCGTGACATGCTCTTTCACAGTTTGTGCAAAACCATTTGTAATGGAAGTTTTTTATTCTTTTGTTTTTAAATGATTGTGCTGGGGTTTGTGTCTGTGAGACTCCAGCTTGTGGCACAGCATTCAAAGCTTTTTTTATAAGTACAAGGAAGCACTTGGCCACACCGATTCTGCCACACTACGCGTGCCGCAGGTCACTTCCTCCCTCAAGTGTCCTTCATTTTGAAGTTCTAAAGTTGAGAGGTATGCCTGAGGCTCCCAGAGCTGATAGACTGGCAGTCTGGACCAGTAACTAGAGAATTTGATGGTCTTCCTCTATGCCCAAAAAATGATTTAGAATAGTTAGGATAAACAGAAGAAAGAAGGAGAACTCTTGCCAGTTGTTGGTACAAGTAATTCACTTCAGCTAAAACTAACACAGTCTGCTTATATAGTCTTCTCCTAATTCATAAAATATTTCTATGCCTGTGTCTATATGTCATAAGTAATATAAATCTCAGCTCTGTGGAGAAGTTCTGCATTCTTACCCCCTTCTGGGTTCCAACTCTATATAATTTTTCAAAGTTTGCTGATCATTTCCTTCCTCGGCTGCTGCACAGGACCAATGACCCCTTACAATGCACACTGAACCTATTCAAGGCGACGACATACAAAGCAGATCACAATGTCTCCCAAGAGGCTAATTTCCTTTTAGAAGATATTGTATATATTCTCGAAAATCTAAATAAATTGAATATATAGAAGAAAAACCTTTATCCAGTGTAAAGGGTGACTCCACTTTCATGAAAGAAAAATATAGCAATTAAACAAAAAAAAAATAATATACATTACTATTTCTGGAGAGTAATGATAAGGTGCCACATCCCAAACTTATGTTAGCATAATATAAGTATACAGCAAAATAATAATCCTGGATAAACCTGAATATTTTTTACATGTTTTTATAAAAAAAAATTGTACAATAAATTCTGTTTATTTTTATATAAAAATTCTTAATTGTGCTTTGCTGTATACTTACTGTATCTTATGGTGCCCGAAAAGTGGTTTTAGGGGATTTAATCCCTGTTTTTTTCAATTTTCCACAAAAATAATATATCATATAAAACTGCTACACAAGCCATAGTAAGGTCCATTCACAGAACCAAGGTCGCATGCAATATTTAGATGTCTGGACACATTTTCCCTAAATATCGCATGCGATCCTGAAATTGTCAATTTACTGTACCGTTTTGCGGTATAAACGCTCAAAACTGTCAGTAAATAACCCATGAAAAGGGGTTAAAGTCAATTCACAGAAGGAAATTAATAATTAAATGCATGCGGTAATTAGGTAGTGGTCCAGACATGCGGTATTTAACCACTTAAGCCCGGGAGGATTTGGTTGCTCAAAGACCAGGCCCTATTTTGCGATTCGGCACTGCGTGACTTTAACGGACAATTGCACGGTCGTGTGACGCTGTACCCAAATGAAATCGATGTCCTTTTTTTCCAGCAAACAGCGCTTTCTTTTGGTGGTATTCGATCACCTGTGCGATTCTTATTTTTTGTGCTATAAACAAAAAAAGAGCGACAATTTTGAAAAAATTACAATATTTTTCACATTTTTTTATATGAAATATATATTAAAAAAATGTAAAAATCAAAATTTTTTAACATTTTAGGCCAATTTGTTTTCTGCTACATATTTTTGTTAAAAAAAAATCGCAATAAGCGTATTTTGATTGTTTTGCGCAGAAGTTATTGCCTTTACTAACTAAGATTTATGTCATTTTTATTGTTTTTTTTTAACTAGTAATGGCGGCGATCTGCGATTTATTTTGCTGCGGCGGACAGATCGGACCCCTGACTGACATTTTTGACACTTTTGGGAGTACCAGTGACATTACCACAGTAATCAGTGCTATAAGTATGCACTGTTACTGTAAAAATGACACTGGCAGGGAATGGGGTTAACTTTATTGGTGATCAGTGGGTTAAATGTATCCCTGCGGGAGATCGCGAGTGGCCGGCGGACATCAGAGCCGCCGGTCACACGCGCGGGGATCCCTGTGAACGAGCGGGGGCACGCCTCCGGCCGCTCGCATTCGCCCCCTACAGGCTCCTGGGCGAGCGACGTAGCCCTAGGTCGGTTTGCCCAGGAGCGGCTGACTGCCGCAGTAAATAGTCGTTCAGCGGTCGGCAAGTGGTTAAGGAATGTAAAAATAGCCAATTTTGAGTAGTCTTTGCCTTTTTGGATCAGTTCTCTCAACAGTAATGCATAGAAACCTAAATATGAAAATATGGAAATCATTGGGGTTGATTTACTTAAAACTAAAGGAAGAACTTTTTTTTTAGTGTTGCACAGAGTGGAGGTGGATTAGAACACCTGTCAGGTTTGTATTGTTGTCTGTGCCCCCATTAGGTAGATTCACCCTCTCTATAATTTTCCTGTTTACTGTTGAAAGTGAAAGAAAAAGAAAATCCCACATTTTGAGTTGTCCCAGAAAAGTAATAGAGGGGAAATCTTCCAATGGGACACCAAAAAAATGGTGGATGGGATAGCAAAAAAAAAAACTGACAGGGGTTTTAAACCCTCCCTTAGTCTATCCAAATTGAAAAAAAAAACGTTGTGCCTATAGTTCTACTTTATATAACAACAAAACTAGTTTGGTGTTGTGAGAACTGGAGGCTCATTGCCACATCCCAAATAACAAGTGAAACAGATAAGAGGGGTTCCAAGGGGATTTTTAAGGCATTGGCCAACCAGGTACCAGTAATGCAAAAAAAGTAAGAAGTGTGTAAAATCAACAAATTTTATTCATACAGTAATAAAATGGTGAATAGGATCACCAGATATAAAGTTTAAGGACAAAGGTGCAATATACAGATACAATACCAAGGATCATAACAAAAAACGCTCATAGTCTGGAACATGGGGTCGGTTTTATGAGATAAGAGGCCAGACGGGAACATCGTTCACAGAAATATCCCAAGATGTTTCGAAATGTGATACAATTTCTTCTTCAGGGGAAGATCAGAGCACATTCTAGTTTTCTAAAAGGACCTCTCTTCATCCAAGAGCCAGCCAAGGGTGATCAGGTCTAGGAGAGACGTTAGTACTTTAGGACTCAGACCAGAGGGCAGTCTAGTTGTGTACAGGTTTTGGTAGTAGCTCTGAAATTCCCTCAGAAGAGGTAAGTTTGTGGATCAACGTGAGGGTGGTGTCATGATGCAACATAATCGCTTGCAGTCTGCCATTCTTATCTCCCTGTTCAAAAAAATGTTGCTTGGAATGGTACATTTCTAGCCACGTGACCTCGGCTAGGTGGAGATGTAGAGCACGCTTAGAGGCCAGCAAAAGGTCAAGATTATTTTCCGAAGGGTCTAGCCCATATTGGACAGACTGATTTGTGACCTTGTTCTGCAAAGATGCCATAGTAGCAGCCTGGTTAACTTTAACTACTTTAATGGCAGAAATATAATGACCCCTAGTGAAGGCCTTAAAAGTATCCCAAACAGTTTCTGGAGAGGATGACCCCGCAATAATCTCACAGTATTCCTTTAAGATCGTTTTTTTTCCAAAATCCTTAGGGATCCGTGTTGACTGCCACCACTACACAGGAAAGAGACTTATTTTTAAAAACCAAAACCCCTCTAGTGTAAGTAGAATAGGAAGTATGGAAAGCTGTTTGGACCCATGGCTTTTTAAGGGCCATCAATTTACTACCCATCAAGTGCATCTCTTGCAATATTGAAATGTGGGGATTATTAGATTTACCATAGTGGAATAAAAGCACCCTCTTAAATTTAGATATGAGATCCTGTACATTAAAGGAGAGGACAGATATTTTCTCACAATTCCGAGGATTCCGAGGAAGACAGCACCGGATGGGTAGCATAGTAGCATGAGCCAATACAAAAGTAAGAAACAAACAAAAACAGAACAAAACCTCCCAAGCATGAGGTGCTTACTGTGCCTGTACCTGACACCCCCAGAAAAAAAAAACATGGGGAGGGTTGGGAAATGGCCTGCACCCAAAAAAACAAGAACAACAAAAAACTAAACTAGAAAACACAGTGTAGCTGTGTCTAGTAGCAAAGTTCAGTTCCACAATGTGCCAGAACCGAGTTCAGATGATCATCCAGGATAGGAGGTCAAGGGAAGAGGGGAAAGAGAGAAGAAGGAAAATAAAAAAACCAGAGGATGCCCAGAGATTGTTTGATTGAATGCCACCAAACAGCTTCATGGCAGACATACTGAGGGAGCAATTAAAGATATTGGCAGTAGAGGGCAGTAAAAAAACTAAGAAAGGAAGAAAAAAAAAAGGACCGTACGGCAATATAACTTCATACGATGGACAAGAAAGTAGGCGGCATGGCGGGAACGTCAAGTAAGGTGGTGAAAAGTGTCTCCACAAATTCTGCAGGTCTGGAGCCCTCTGCCTTCTCAGGTACTGTAGGCCAAGGATTTGGATGTTGTTGCGCCTGAGTCAGTTCTCTTTGTCTATAGTTTTCTCCTGAAGCCCCTTCACCTATAGCTTTAGTGCATGGAGGTCCCGGGAGTCAGATCTGGTAGAGTCTTACAGTTGTGATATGCGGTCTTCTGCTTCTTATACTCGAGATTTAAATTTATCTAGATCATGGGGAATGAGACTAATGTTAGTTGCAGAGTACACTATTTTTGTTGTGAGGGTCCATTTACACGCCTGGATGGCTTCCAGGATGTTCGTGTATGTGGGAACAGCCACCTCCCCAGGTAGCAGAGCTGTCTGTGTGCGGCCAGACATGGTCGAAGCCAGCTGCTTCTTGTCCAAGATAATAGCCAGCATGGAGGAGAGGCGGGAAGCATTCGCAGGAGAACAGGAGGAGCGCAGTTTGCCTGGAGACAGAGGAGGAGCCCGCAGAGTGCTGTGTGTCAACTTGGAGACTAGGGTGATGGTTAGAGAGTACTGGATGGAGGAAGTAGGAGCCTGAAGTGTCAGAAGGATAATAGGATTGGAGCTCAGGTACCACACGTCCGCTCGGTCTCACATCCCGAAGAGCTGACTTTGCCATGAGTCAACACCAGTCTTACCCAATCCACCACTTGGTCGTCAGTCTGAATCTTCACCCAGGTGATATCTTGCACCAGGATGGGCAAGGTATTGGCGGCTTTAGAGGATAGCCAGGAGGGGTGCAGCTGTTTTCAAACTGATGAGCATAGAAGTCATAATCAATGACTGTGACTTCAGAAAACAGTATCTCTCTGAGTATGAGCTCAAGTGGTATGTGGGAAGGTAAATGTCCTAAGTGGTTTTTAGGCACAAATGGAGCGGTCTTGCTGCCCTCCTCAGGACCAAGGGTATCCAAAAAGCACAGCAAGAAAACGACAAGATAAGGGCACAACGACCTTGTACATTACCACTAAAAAGTTTATTAAAATCAAAGAAGGGTAGCTTACAATATACTCACAAACATAGGATAAGTGCAAGCATGTAGAAAATGGGAACACTTCTCTACTGCTGGATAGCATTATGGCGTCCTCAAAACCTGGTGTGGCTTACGCATTTTGAGGGAGGACCCTCGTCCTCAAAGCCAGAATTGCCACTCTGAGTGGCAATTCTGGCTCTGAGAAAGAGGAAGAGGGTCCTCCCTCAAAATGCGTAAGCCACACCAGGTTTTGAGGACGCCAGCACGCTATCCAGCAGTAGAGAAGTGTTCTGGAAGCGAGCAGTTCCCATTTCCTACATGCTTGCACTTATCCTATGTTTGTGAGTATATTGTACGCTACCCTTTGATTTTGATAAACTTTTTAGTGGTAATGTACAAGGTTGGTGCATCCTTCTCTTGTCGTTTTATTGCACTGTGACTTCAGACCCTGTGTCGATTAGGCATGGGACCTCAAGTCCATTGACAATGGTGTTCACCACTGGACTTTGGTTTGTTGGGACCTTGTGTTGAAGGTTTCAGGGGTTATCCTTGTGCCCCAGGAGCCATTAGTTTATTGTCAGCCTGCTTGTAATTTCAGGACTGACACAGTTCTTGCTTACATGTCCAAAACGACCACGCCGCCAGGACTTATGGTCTTCCTCTAGGTCCCACCGTAGTGGATTCTCACCCTTTGAATGAGGGGCTGAATCCCATATGAGTGTGTACACCTGCTGTTTCAGGGAAGCCACGTCCAAGGTGAGTTCCCTTAGTGCTGTCTGTATGGCGATTATGCATATCATATGCAGTGGATCATACTTTTTGGTCACTGCCACAATTGCTTCTGCATCTTCCTTTTCTCCCGCAACCACGCCTACTACAATGTCGTGGAAGGAGATAGTGGGTTGTACTCTGATTCACTCCTGCAGGGCCCTCCTGACTGGGCCTGCCTTCAATCCTGCTACAAAGTGACCCCACAGTATGTCGCTCAAGTCCCTAATTTTTGCACAGCCATGTGCATCCTTCTTCTCCAACTGTTTCCAAAGGTGATGGAGCACCACCGCAAAGTTCATGAGGCTCTCGCCCTCCTCTTGCCTCCAGACAAAGAATCTACGCCTTAGCTCCGGGACCGTCATGTTTTTTCTGAGCTAGGCACATTCCAGTGTGGCCCAGGCCTCCTCCAGCAGAGCCATCACCGCTTGTCGGGTCTCATCTTCCAAGGAGTTATGGGTAGCTCCATGATCAGGTGGGAACCTGGTACAGGTGCTCAACACTCTCTAGTTTCTCCTCCCACTCTCTTGTAGCAAGCCTGTAGTCTTTGACCATCTCCTGTTACATGTCTACAGTTTCTGACAGCTTTACCGAATATTATGTGTGCAACTTTGATGATGTCAGGGGCAGCACTTGAGACCCCCTATATATCAAATAGATTGGCCACAGTTGTTTTAGATAATAAAGCTGAAATGACACATCACATTTTAAATAAATACATATATTTTACAATGCTGTGGGGGGGGGGGGGGGGGGTTGAAATTATCTTTAGTATGGCATTTTCAAAGGGCATAGAAGGTATTGTTTGGATAATAGTGTCCTATTATTGATACAAGACATACAGGTTTACTCAGTAAGGCGGAGAGAAGCATGCACAGTGCTGTAATCACATAGCAGCCGATCAGCAATTATTGTTCTGACTGCTCTAACATGGAGAGATGAAAAATGTGATTGCTGAGTGATACTGCACTTTGCACCTCCTCACTTATTTAATAACATTCTGGTAAAGGCAGTGCGTTTCTTCGCTGTTGTCAGACTGAGAAGACATGTAGCTCATATTCTTTTTGTACTTGCTGTTACCAGTTTCAGGTGTCAGTAAAAAAAAAAAAACCGTGTCTGTCCCCGGTGTCAGAAATTGTATAATATCAAATGTTGATGCTCGGGAGAAACAAATGCCTTCCTCTGTTGTTTGAGGAGATAGATATCTGAGAAATGGCCATCAAAGCCTGTGATCATGAGTATTTCCATCCTCATCGCAGGTAGTCTTGGTTCACCAATCGACTTACAGATAAAAACTGTTGATTAAAATACATATAAACCCAATCACAGAACGTATATCTAAACCCAAAAACAAAATTGTTATATTTTCCAAGTAAACTGCACTTGCATGTGGCGGCTGCATTTGTTTTATTTATTTATTTATTTTTTTTTTTCAGGTTCTTTTTGTTATTTTTTTCAGGTTCTGCATTTGTTTTATTTATTTATTTTTTTCAGGTTCTTTTTCCTTTTGTTTACCTGGTGATCCTGCAAGTATTAAACTTCCTATCCTAAAGTAAAGATTTTCGCTCTCCGTGCTATGTCTATGAAGGAGCAGCATTGTAACCCTAGGTTTCTCGCTCCTGATTGGGTCTACAGACACCTCCCTCTTTCCTTATCCAAAAAGGTGAGCAGTGTTCTAAAGTCCACAGAAGATAACTGGGAAGGCTGATGACATTGTTTGAGTTTACAGTTCAGCTCACAGAAAGTTATAGGGACACTGGATTTCTGACAGGATCAACATTTATTTTTTTGCACTTGCAGGAAATGTATTTACCAGGGGCGTAACTACAGGGGTTGCAATTGCAACCGGGCCCCATGCTCAAGGGGGCCTGTGTGGCTCCCCTGTACACCTAGATAGGAGGGGCAGCAGGGGCAGCATGTAGAGAAATCACTGTCATCCTTTTTCCTCCTGTAGCTGCAGGAGGAAAATGGAGGAGATTGGTTCCTCTGTATGCTCCCTCCACCACTCCAGTTCACTTGTGTTCTGCTGTCTCTGGGCCCCTGTGTGCTCCCCTGGGGTCCAGGGGGCCCTTCATGGTTTCTTGCACCGGGGCCCTGAAGGTTCTAGTTACGCCTCTAGTATTTACCCTTAAAAAAGGAAAACTAATGGGGCCACCACATCTAAGGACCGTTCTACTGTAGTATTTAGATATTACTTAAAATACTGATGTCATTTTGAAAGTCATTCTCAATATTTTTTAATCTAAAGCTTTCCTAAGAAAAAAAAAAAACTGTGATTCCTGGCATGCAGATTCTTGTTTAGACACTTCCTTCCAGTTTGTGCATTATACTCTCCTCACCCCTTACCCTTGTCTGTTACATACCCCTGACCCCTGCAATTTATTTGTTATATACTAGTGACCCCTGAACCCTATGGGTTTTGCGCCCTGATTCCTGCACTTACTCCATGCACACTGTGTATGATATGCACTCCCGACTCTTGCAATTTGTGTGTTAGGCTCTCCTAACCCCTGCATACTGTGCATTATGCACTCCTGTACCGTGCACTCCTGTACCCTGCACTCTGTGTGTTACTTACTCCTGACACCTGCATTCTGTGCGTTATGCATTCCTAACCCCTGCATACTGTGCATTATGCATTCCTGACCCCTGCATTCTGTGCGTTATGCGTACTTACAGCATAACTCCACTTTTTTAAGAAAAAAAACGCTGTGGGTGATCTCTGTACATTGCAGGGATTTTACCAAACTTTGTTGCAGATTCCTACCTTTTGTTATTCTGAAGAAATTATCGTTTGTTCCTCTGTGCCTCTGTGCTGAGTGGGTCTAATGGGAGTGGTTTCATAATTATCTATCAGCTGTGGCAGCTGCAGAGCACTAATGAGGAAAGCTGCTGGGCCTGAATCCTTTTAGACGTGTTCCTATTGGGAGTATCTCACCAAAAATGACAATTTGGTTGCAGAGGATGCCAGAAATCTGACTTATATCTTAGTACCAATCACACAAGAAGGAAATTATGTTTCTGGGGTGTGGTCAGTATACATTCTGTGTACAGAACACCTCCAGGTGGCCATATTGCATTTTCAGAAAATGACAACAGCTGCAGATTGAAAAGGAAAGGTAAATTTTCATAACATTCAATTACAATATGATTTGTGTCGTAATTGTATACGCTATATTTTTTTTTATTCGCTTATTTTTTTTCCTCACTAAAGTGGAGTCACCCCTTTAAGTTGGTAGATGGTCTTTGATATGCATTGCTGCCAGTATTCATGGATGGACATTTTTCTTTAAAAAAAAAAAAAAAATGACAGTGCGCTTTGTTTTTTCCCATTTCTGGTGGGACTTTCTGTAGGACATAGGATTGATAGGACAGCCTATAAAATGAGGGGGCTGTGCTAGAGAAAGAGGGACAGCAATGAAATTGATCCTGTCTAAAGGCCAGGAAAAGATTATCCATGCGTCATATTATCGGAGACCTTATATCACCTTGGTTAAACTGTAGCTAAATTGTGCGCAGTCTATAGAGCTGTATAAATGTGAGTCAAGGCATGCACAAAGGTTGCCTGAGGACAGCTTGTACGTAGAAGAGGTCCTAGGACAGATCATTGGCTTTTACCCACCCATCAGGAAGGAGGAGAGCATACAAAGATGAAGGGGGTAAGGTACACTCTACTGTAAGCTGTGAATTTATTAGAAGTCACGAAGGAATTCAAAACTATGAAAAGGGTCAAGACTTAAAATTGCCTATTTAGAGGCTCCACATTTTAAGTTCCTGATGTTGAAATCTCTTTAATGATCATTTATATATAATACACAACAAGTAAAAAAATGTATTAAACGAACACAGAACGTACATCACTGCTCAAACATTAGGAACTTATTCATGAAATAACAGAACATGAAATCCCGTGCGCTACAATTTCAATATTTGCAAAGTACAGTAAGTTTAGGGAATTGTGTAAACCTTAACCTGGAAATAGGGGTCAAGTTTGCTTTTTGTGTCTATCATTATAATTTATTTTCCTAATTTTGTGGAAAATATTTCTAGAAGAGTAACATGCTATTCTATCCACCATGGTGTTGAGCAATTATCCAAAACAACCTGCTTTCCTCCATTATTTGAAGAAAAAAGTCAGCTTCCTTTCAAAAAAAGACTTGACAAAGTGCATGCGCACGAAACGTGTAGTCACGGCAACAGATTGGCTTGCGTTCCATGTTGGTTCCTGCATCAGGCCTTGTTCCGCCTAGTGACGTCACTTCCAGGCATCACGCAACCCTCGGCTGTTCCACAACACGGCTGGTTCGCGATCGGCTAGGATCTTTCCTTCCTCCATAGGGAACCCGGCGTGTTGGACACCTTCCCAACTCTGAGAGGCTTAGCGTTGGATTACCTTGCAGAGACCACTGGCATTCACCATCCTACAATGCCCTCACCGCCACCCGCATTCAATTGGTAATTTGTCAGCCTTTCTTGGTTTTATTCATCCAACAAACTAAACCTTTTTACATGGTTTGCTGACTGGGGATTCTCTTTTGACACCTGATTGACACTCCTGGGCACTGTCCCTTTTTTAGTGTTGTATTCCTTCCAAAAATGACTCTACATGATGTATAACTTCTTAGTTTACTTCTATGATGAACAAAGATTCCTGAGTACAAACAGTACATGTCTGCGACAATTCTTACATCAACATACAGAGAAGATCTTCATATACTTTGTGTCTTATAGTATATAAAATTGTTATATATACCTGTGGTATATCCCCCGCGCCAAATGGTGTGTAGTATAGTGTTGAGATAATATATTAAGATCAGAGCAGCAGCTATAGAATGAAAGATAGGGAATGTCTGTAATAGCCTAGGATTTGGCTACCTACAGCGCTTGCTAAATAATAGTCAGCAACTTAAGAAGATATACTTCAATTAATATCATATGACTTCTCAATCAATAATAAAGGTGCTGGGTGCAATAAATAGATAAATAACTGCAATATTGTATCAATATATATAAATCAACTGATTCAGCGGGCTGAATAATAACTGCAGTTTTAAATTAATATATAAATAACAACTGAATTTGTGGGATAAAAATAAATAACCAATACAATAATCCAATGTAATTAATAAATAGTGCATATATTGGTGAAAAATTATTATTAGTGAAAGTGTCCCAACCAGGTTATATCAAGTCCATAAATAAAGTGACTGTAGTGATCAAAAAAGTTCATAAGAATTGTCTTTGTGCAAATATGCTCATGCGATACAAAAGTGCAGGTGCTCAGTGTGGATCTTATCCAATCCGCCTTGTGACATGTGTGTGGCACAGGTTCCTCCCCACCGTAGTATGGGTAAAGTTGGGTAACTTACCAGATGTAATGGGTCTCATATGCTGTATAGCACTAAGACCACTCATGCTTGTTTGGCCCCCAAGGCCAGGGTCTGGTTCCCCCGTGGTGCTCCAATGTTAGGGTATGGTAGATTCCTCCTTTCCTCTCCCCGCATCAGTTTAGGGTCAGGGTACAAAAATAAATACTCTGGATAGTGTAGTATGTATGATTAAAAAGTTTTATTCCCATCCATGGGTAAATAAAAGCAAGTAGGTTTGCAGTAATCGTGACAAGCTATACAAGCTACATGCAGAGTGGCGAGCGGAGATTCCGGCTTGCGTTCCACTGGCGAGCTGGCGTCACGCCGTGCTTTCCCAACTTATGCGTTTCATCACTTCCTGTGACGTGTTCAGAGGTCTTGTGACCTCTGAAGGAAGTGACGAAATGCGTAAGCTTGGAACGCATGGCGTGACACCAGCTCGCAGGTGGAAGGCAAGCCGGAATCTCTGCTCGCCACTCTGCATGTAGTTTGTATAGCTTGTGCCGATTACTCCAAACCTACTTGCTTTTATTTACCCATGGATGGGAATAAAACTTTTTAATCATACATACTACACTATCCGGAGTATTTATTTTTGTACCCTGACCCTAAACTGATGCAGGGAGAGAAAAAGAGGAATCTACCATACCCTAACATTGGAGCACCACGGGGGAACCAGACCCTGGCCTTGGGGGCCAAACAAGCATGAGTGGTCTTAGTGCTATAAGGCATATGAGACCCACTACATCCGGTAAGTTACCCAACTTTACCCATACTATGGTGGAGAGGAACCCATGCCACATACATGTCACAAGGCGGATTGGATAAGATCCACACTGAGCACCTGCACTTTTGTATCGGATGAGCATATTTGCACAAAGAAAATTCTTATGAACTTTTTTGATCACTACAGTCACTTTATTTATTTATGGACTTGATATAACCTGGTTGGGACACTTGCACTAATAATAATTTTTCATCAATATATGCACTATTTATTTATTACATTGGATTATTGTATTGGTTATTTATTTTTATCCCACAAATTCAGTTGTTATTTATATATTGATTGAAAACTGCAGTTATTATTCAGACCACTGAATCAATTGACTTATATATATTTTGATACAATATTGCAGTTATTTATCTATTTATTGCACCCAGCGCCTTTATTATCGTCATATGATATTAATTGAAGTATGTTGCATCTTCTTAAGTTGCTGACTATTATTTAGCAAGTAGGTAGCCAAATCCTAGGCTATAACCGACATTCTTATAGTATATCTCCACAATTCTGAAAAGTAATTCAATCACAATCGTAGAGTTATTCTTGAAATGGTGAATGGTTATTCCAAGCAGTGCTTTACTCAAAGTGGCACTAAAGACAAAAATGAAAATTTAATATATATTGCAGCTTACCAAGTTTTAGATGTGGTAGATGCATTAGCTATTTTTTTTAGGCTTCTTTTCACTTAAAGACCCTGGGAAGGAGAGAGACTGTGAAAACGGGAAGATAGCTTAAGAGTGCTATGGAATGTACTGCTTTCACATATTGACTGCTATGATATATCCACCATATGTGTGATTGGCGACCCTGGATAGTATGTCTATGTGAAGTGTCAATTAGGAATGATCGAACTTTTGAAAAGTTCGGTTCGACCAGAACACCCGAATTTCCCGAAAGTTCGGTTCGGATTCCCGAACCCCATTGAAATCAATGGGACCTGAACTTCGGGAATCAAAAAACACATTTTTGAAGCCCTAAAACCTAATAAATGCCCCTAAAAAGTGCCTAGGGTTCTGGGTCATGCCTCAGGGACTATGAATCAGGCAAAAAAAAGTTCTTAAAAATTGTCGTTTTTGATAGAGAGCCAATTATTGAAAAAATTATTGAAAAGAAAAAAAGAGATTTCTTTGGATTTAGTGTCTGTCGGGTCTAAAAAGTGTACCTGTGAAGTTTCAGCTCTGTAGCATGTCCAGAACCAGAATTATAGCATGCCAAACCTTCAAAAATTACTTTTTTGCTTAACCGCGCCTTTCTTTTGCTCCTAATCAACTGCACAGCCAATGTGTATGATAAAGCCTCAGTGACAAGTTAACGCCTGTTCTTGTTGTCAGCGTTAAGTCCACTGCAAAAGGCTTTGCTACTCTGCGTCACACACATCTGCTGTATTTAGCGACAACTTTGGGTCGCATAGCAGTGTGCGTCTTGTAGGTGATTTTCACATTACACAGTTGATAAAGCCTCAGTGACAACTATACATAAATTAAAATTCATCACAAAAAAAAACTGATTATTTTTCTTAGAATTTCAGTAGCGCAGGGATGGTGTTACCCTCCTTTCATAAAGTGCAAATAAATAAAGTGCATAAATTGCATAAATAATCCAAAACATCCAACTAAGCAAGAACAGAGTCCTTCAAAAGTCTTTATTTATGTAGTGCCAGAGCAATAAGCAGTGCCTTTAATGCAGGGTCATTGGTGTCAGTTATAGGAACCACCGTACAATGTCACCACCACCAGTGCTGGGAGAATGAGCCAAAATGCAGACTCACCAGAAAACTATGCCTAACCACTCTCATGGCATAGGCATAATATTGGATTATTTAACACCGTTCGATCATCCCTAGTGTCAATGCCCTCTTGTGAAGAACACCAGTAAAGTGCGGAAACTACACTCACGGGCCACTTTATTAGGTACACCTTGCTAGCACTGGGTTGGATCCCCTTTTGCCTTCAGTGATGCCTTAATTCTTCCTGGCAGAGATTCAACAAGGTGTTTGGAAACATTCCTCAGTGATTTTGATCCATATTGACATGATAGCATCACGCAGTTGCTGCAGATTTTTCGGTTGCATATCCATGATGCAAATCTCCCGTTCCACCATATCCCAAAGGTGTTCTATTGGATGAGATCTGGTGAGTGTGGAAGCCATTGGAGTACAGTGACCTCATTGTCATGGTGAAGAAACCAGTGGTGAGATGATTGGATCTTTGTGACATGGTGCATTATCCTGCTGGAAGGAGCCATCAGAAGATGGGGACACTGTAGTCATAAAGGGATGGACATGGTCAGCAACAATACTCAGGTAGGCCTTGGCGTTTAAACGATGCTCAATTGGTACTAAGGGGCCCAAAGTGTGCCAAGAAAATATTCCCCACACCATTACACCACCATCACCACCAGCCTGAACCGTTGATACAAGGCAGAATGGATCCATGCTTTCATGTTGTTTACACCAAATTCTGACCCTACCATCTGAATGTCACAGCTGAAATTGAGACTCATCAGACCAGGCAACATTTTCCAAGTCTTCTACTGTTCAATCTTGGTGAGCCTGTGCGAATTGTAGCCTCAGTTTTGTGTTCTTAGCTGACAGGAGTGGCATCCAGTGTGGTCTTCTGCTGCTG
Source organism: Pelophylax lessonae (assembly GCF_965119305.1). Classification (NCBI taxonomy): domain Eukaryota; kingdom Metazoa; phylum Chordata; class Amphibia; order Anura; family Ranidae; genus Pelophylax; species Pelophylax lessonae. The sequence goes on from NC_138771.1 coordinate 50,649,711, forward strand.
TAGCCCATCTGCCTCAAGGTTCAATGTGTTGTGCGTTCAGAGATGGTATTCTGCATACCTTGTTTGTAACGAATGATTATTTGAGTTACTGTTGCCTTTCTATTATCTCAAACCTGTCTGCCCATTCTCCTATGACCTCTGACATCAACAAGGCATTTTGGTCCACACAACTGCCGCTCACTGGATATTTTCTCTTTTTCGGACCATTCTCTGTAAACCCGAGAGATAATTGTGTGTGAAAATCCCAGTAGATCAGCAGTTTTTGAAATGCTCAGACCAGCCCATCTGGCACCAACAACCTATGTGAACATTTGTTCCTTCAAGTGCGGGCCTTTGGCTGAGAAATGTGAGTATCATAATAAGGTAGGCCTCCGGCCCAGAATAACTGAGTCACATTATGATGGAGTCTATCCAAAAGAAGGGGATGTGAAAATTCTATTTGGAGAAGAAGCAGGGCGGAACTTGGGTCAGCTTGGGGAACTGTTGTCCAAACCAGGTCCAAGGCAGGTCCTTTACACTGTGACCTCCATTTTTTCCACACTGCATAAATACAGGTTACCGCTAATGTACATAGAAAATAACTGTCTACACTGTCTAACTATAGGTGTGATAGTAGCAGAAATATATGCTTGCGCTAATGAAATCATTTACAGGAATATATTTCTGCTACTATCACACCTATATATGTCTAGGGGTATATATTCAGACATATATGTCTATATATACCCCCTATACACATGTTCAGATGTTTTGCCTGCCTCAAAAGAACCCAAAAAAATGCCAAAAAAAACGCTAGCATCAAAAAAAAATGCCCAGGTGTGTTTTTGCTGGCATTTTTTGGGGGGTTTATAAACCCCCCAAAAAGGCAGGCAAAACATCTGAACTTGTCTATAGTGGTGTATATACACACATACATATATTTATATACACACCTAGACATATATAGGTGTGATAGTAGCAGAAATAAATGCTTGCGCTAATGAAATCATTTACACTAATATATTTCTGCTACTATCACACCTATATATGTCTAGGTGTGTATATAAATATATCTATGTGTGTATATATACCACTTTAGACAAGTTCAGATGTTTTGCCTGCCTCAAAAGAACCCAAAAAAATGCCAAAAAAAACGCTAGCGTCCAAAAAAAAATGCCCAGGTGTGTTTTTGCTGCCATTTTTTGGGGGTTTTTGGGGACAGGCAAAACATCTGAACTTGTGCACAGTACCACTATACACAAGTTCAGATGTTTTTCCTGACTGCAAAGAACCCCCAAAAATGCCTTCTATTAAACCGGGAGAGAAACTAACTACCTGTCCTGAAAGAAAGTGTTCTAATACAAACGATCTTTTTTTTCTGGTCTGGACATGCTACAGAGCTGAAACTTCACATGTACACCTTTTAGACCCCCCAGATCTGAAATCCAAAGTAAAAATAAAAAAATCTCTTTTTTTTTTTAATTTTTTCAATAATTGGCTTTTTTATCAAAAATGACAATTTTTAAGAACTTTTTTGTGTGATTTTGTGTCTGGGGGGTCTAAAAGGTGTACCTGTGAAGTTTCAGCTCTGTAGCATGTCCAGAACCAGAAAAAAAGATCATATAGGTGTTAAAGGTGTTAAAGTTAAAGGAGGGTCCCGACCCACATCCCTGTTCTACTGAAAAATTATCTTTTTTTTTTTCAATGTTCTGGACATGCTACAGAGCTGAAACTTCACATGCACACCTTTTACTAAATCCAAAGTCAAAATCAAAAAAATCTCTTTTTTTTTTTTTCAATAATTGGCTTTTTTTATCAAAAATTACAATTTTTAAGAACTTTTTTTGTGTGATTAATAGTTAACGGGGCATGACCCAGAACCCTGGGCACTTTTTAGGGGCGTTTATTGGGTTTTAGGGCTTAAAAATGGTGTTTTTTGATTACCAAAGTTCGGGTCCCATTGATTTCAATGGGGTTCTGAAATCCGGGCCGAACTTTCAGGAAGTTTGGGTGTTCTGGTCGAACCAAACTTTTCAAAAGTTCGATCATCCTTAGTCCACATGGTAAATCGCTGCATTTTATCATGCACACTAGTGTGAACCTAGACCTAAATCCTATGTCCTATGGCTTCAGCTCACACCACCATGCAGCGTTGGTGTGCACTGCAAAAAAATAGGACATGATGCCTTTTTTGCGACAAACTATAACGCATTGGAACAGGCTGCAAGTAGGGTTGAGCGGACACCTAGATGTCCGTGTTCGACGGGTTCGGCCGAACTTTAAAAAAAAGTCCGGGTCCGTGTCCCGGACTTTTACCGAACTTTTCCCGGACACCAAACCCCATTGAAGTCAATGGGGACCCGAACTTTAAGGCACTAAAATGGCTCTAAAACACCAATGGAAAGGGCTAGAGTGCTGCAAATGGCAGCAAAACGTAGTTAAGAGCATGGCAAGTGCTCTGCAAACAAATGTGGATAGGGAAATAACTTAAAACAACAAAAAAAAAACAGAAAAATAAAACAATGTTCTTCATCTCTGAAGGACGAGGCCCATAAGGAGTAGGAGGGAGGTTGAGGTGGTGGTGGATGTGGCGGTGTCATAGGCGTGCGCACAGGGTGTGCCTGGTGTATCTGGGCACACCCTAATCACCTAGGGCACATAGCATTATCGCTCTGTTTGCCAGTGAGGAGATGGGAAAGATCTCCCTCGCACCTGCTCTGCTCTATTTCTCTTTGCCAGCAGGGAGAGTAATGTATCGGGGCCATGTACATGTAGGCAAACACATGCATGTGTATTTCAACTTTGGGGTGCACACCCTAATGCAATAGGCTGCGCACACCTATGGGCGGTGTAGGTGGAAGCGGCGGCGGAGGAGGACCAGGGCCGGATTAAGAGCATCATGGTCTTGGTGCTGAGGATTTTGAAGGGCCTTAAGGGCCGTGCCTTGGCATGCACCCAGAGGAGGAAGGGTGCAGCCATGCATGCCTAATTCAACATGGGATGCTGTCTCTGAAGCCCATAAACACATCCATGCATCGGCAACTGTCCCTCCTTGTCCGGCCTTCGCGCTGTGTGGGGAGGTTCTGAGGGTGCTGCCTGGGGAAGCGAGCATAGAAGCCAGACTTCTGTGTTTACAAGTGACAGAAGAGCGGTCATAGTGAATATGGCCAACCCGGGGCCTATATAAAAGGTAGAGGCCTGCATGGAGCTGCAGCTCCAATAGCCCCTACGTTAATCTGGCCCTGAGGAGGAGGACGAGGTAGCCAACACTGGTTCTTTTCACAAATTTTAAATGAGGGTACACCCCAAAAGAGTGAGAAAGAGCAAAAATGGAACAATGGCTGGGTAAGGTCGGTATCCATTGCTATTCTGCACAAGGTACGGAAAAGTCCCGTGGGATCCATGCCTGGTTCATTTTAATGAACGTGAGCTTGTCCACATTGTCTCTGGACAGGCGGCTGCGCTTGTCTGTTATAACACCCCCAGCCGTGCTAAATACCCGTTCAGATAATACACTGGCTGCAGGGCACGCCAGCACCTCCAAGGCGTAAAGGGCAAGCTCAGGCCATGTGCCCAATTTGGAGACCCAGAAGTTGAAGGGGGCAGACCCCTCATTCACTACATGTAGGCGTGTGCACACATACTGCTCCACCATGTTGGTAAAATGCTGCCTCCTGCTAAGACTTTCCATCTGAGCTGCTGGTGCTGCTGTTTGTTGTGGCGTGCTGACAAAGCTTTTCCACATTTCGGCCATGCTAACCCTGCCTTCTGAGGTGCTGGCGGTGCCCTGGTTGAGTTGGCGACCTCCTCCTCCTCCTCCTCTGCCTTGTGCTTCCACTGTGGCCCCGCTGTCAGATGGGAATGCCAGCAGCATCGCGTCTACCAGCGTGCGCTTGTACTCGCGCATCTTGCGATCGCGCTCCAGTGAGTGAATTAAGGACGGTACGTTGTCCTTGTAACGGGGATCCAGCAGCGTGGCCACCCAGTAATCAGCACAAGTTAGAATGTGGGCAACTCGGCGGTCGTTGTGGAGACACTGCAGCATGTAATCGCTCATGTGTGCCAGGCTGCCCAGAGGCGACGAAAGGCTGTCCTCTGTGGGAGGTGTATCGTCCGTGTCCTCTGTATCCCCCCAGCCACGCACCAGTGATGGCCATGAGCTGGCCTGGGTGCCACCCTGCTGTGAACATGGTTCCATCTCCTCCTCCAGCTCCTCCTCCTCCTCATCCTCCTCATCCTCCAGAACTGTGCCCCTGCTGGACAATTGTGTCCCTGGCGTTTGTGTGTGCAGGAACCCACCCTCGGAGCCCCTTGCGAATGACTGCCCTGAAAGCCTTTGAAATGTTACCTCTTCATCCTCCTCCTCCTCCTCCTCATCCTGTGCCACATACTCTTCCATCATCGCCCGAATTGTTTTTTCAAGGAGGCATAGAAGTGGGATAGTTAAGCTGAGAACGGCGTCATTGCCACTGGCTATGTTGGTGGAGTACTCAAAACAGCGCAACAAGGCACACAGGTCTCGCATGGAGGCCCAGTTATTGGTGGTGAAGTGGTGCTGTTCCGCAGAGCGACTCACGCGTGCGTGCTGCAGCTGAAACTCCACTATGGCCTGCTGCTGCTCGCACAGTCTTTCCAGCATGTGCAAGGTGGAGTTCCACCTTGTGGGCACGTCACATATGAGGCGGTGAGCGGGAAGGCCGAAGTTACGCTGCAGCGCTGCCAGGCGAGCAGCAGCAGGGTGAGAACGCCGAAAGTGCGCACAAACGGCCCGCACTTTCTGCAGCAGCTCTGACATATCGGGGTAGTTTTTAAGGAACCTCTGCACCACCAAATTCAGCACATGCGCCAGGCAAGGGATGTGCGTCAAACCGGCTAGGCCCAGAGCTGCTATGAGATTTCTCCCGTTATCGCACACCACCAGGCCGGGCTTGAGGCTCGCTGGCAGCAACCACTCATTTGTTTGCTGTTCCATGCTCCTCCACAACTCCTGCGCGGTGTGTGGTTTGTCCCCCAAACAGGCAAGTTGTAAAACTGCCTGCTGTCGTTTACCCCTGGCCGTGCTGAAGTTGGTGGTGAAGGTGTTACGCTGTCTGGATGAGGAGGCGGTAGAGGATGAGGAAGCGGAGTAGGAGGAGTTAGGAACAGGAGGCAAACTGAAGCGCCCTGCAATCCTCGGTGGTGGAAGGACATGCGCCAAATTGCTATCCGCCTCAGGCCCATCCGCCACTGCATTTACCCAGTGTGCCGTTAGGGAGATATAACGCCCCTGACCGTGCTTACTGGTCCACGTATCGGTAGTTAGGTGGACCTTGGCACAGATGGCGTTGCGCAGTGCACACCTGATTTTTTCCCCCACCTGGTTGTGCAGGGAAGGGATGGCTTGCCTGGAAAAGTAGTGGCGACGTACTGTGGGACAGCCACCGACATAAGGTTTTTAAAACTGTGCGTCTCCACCAGACGGAATGACAGCATTTCAAAGGCCAATAATTTTGAAATGCTGGCATTCAGGGCCAGGGATCGCGGGTGGGTAGGGGGGTACTTCCTCTTCCTCTCAAGTGTTTGGGAGATGGAAAGCTGAACGCTTCCACGGGACATTGTGGAGATGGTTGTTGGTGACCCAGGTGGTGGTGTTGCTGACAGATCGTCTGTTTGCGGGGTGGCAGGTGCCGGTATCACTACAGATGTGGCTGGAGCGGCCGAGACTGCAGCAGAAGAGGAAGCAGGATGAGCCAGAGACGTTTCTTGGTTTTGAAGGTGTGTACTCCACTGCAGCTCGTGCTTTGCACTTAGATGCCTGATCATGCAGGTTGTGCTCAGGTTGAGAAGGTTTATGCCTCGCTTCAAGCTCTGATTGCACAGGGTGCAAACCACTCGTGTCCTGTCATCAGCACATTTTCTAAAGAACTTCCACGCTAGAGAACTCCTTTGAGCTGACTTTGGTGCGCTCGTTCCCTTGCTGCGTTGGGCAGTAGCGGGCGTAGTGTCTAGGGCACGGCCGCTCCGCTTCTGCACCCTGCTCCCTCTTCTGCTGTGCTGGTGGCTCTGTGCGACCACCGCCTCTTCCTCCAAACTACTCAGGTCACCTGCATGACGTTCATTCCATGTGGGGTCGAGGACCTCATCGTCCTCCACATCATCTTCCACCCAGTCTTCACCTCTGCCCTCCTTGTCGGTCTCCACAATGCTGAACGCCGCAGCAGTTGGCACCTGCGTTTCGTCATCATCGGAGACGTGCTGCGATGATCCTTGCATGTACTCATCTTGAGAAATAAGTGGTTGGGCATCGCTGCACTCAATCTCTTCCACTTCTGGGGCAGGGCTAGATGGATGGCCCTGGGAAACCCTGCTGACAGAGTCATCAAAAAGAAGAAGAGACTGCTGTATGGCTTGGGGCTCAGACTGCTTGCCTGATTTGCAAGGGGGTGAGGTGAAAGACGGTTGGACATCGGCTGCAGGTGCCAACTGTGACCTTTCTGCAGTAGACTGGGTGGGAGACAATGTGAAGGAACTGGAGGCACTGTCAGCAGCAAACCAATCTACTATCGCCTCCACTTGTTCTGGCCTCATCACTTCTAGGGGCGTATGATGCCCTACCAAATACTGATGCAGGTTCTGTCGCCTACTCACACTTGAGGAAGGTGTTTCACTTGTGCGTGTAGCTGGCACAGATCGACCACGTCCTCTCCTTGCAACAGGAGCTCTAGCAGCAGCACCACCACGACCCAGGCCACGGCCCCTATTTGACGCTCTCCTCATATTTCTGAAATTTAAGATCTTGCCCTAGAAAGGTCTTTATTGAATAGCGGAACAAAAGAACAACAGTATCGCACGGGTGTATCTCACAGTCAAATATGCAAACTATGCCGCAATTTAATGTTTTTTACACCAAAAGGGTGTGTATTGAATAGCGGAATAGGATAAAAAACTGTGTATCTCACACGTACAAACACAGACTAGGCCCGATTAAATTTTTTCCTACCCTAAAGGGAGGATGAGGAAGAGGAGTATGGAACAGGCAGCACCCTCAAATCTTCAGAAGTATGAGATGAACCCCAAAAACTTGGAAAGGTGGATCTCACACGTACCGACACAGACTATTCCGCAATTTAATTGAGCCCCAAAGGTTTTTATTGAATAGCGGAATAGGAAATATGATCAAAAAAAAGTGTATGTTTTTCACACGTACAGAAGCACACTAGGCCCCAATTACTATTGTTTGTACACCTAAAAGGATGGATGAGGAGGAGGAGGAGGAGGAGGAGTATAGAACAGGCAGCACCCTCAAAGCTTCAGAAGTATGAGATGAACCCCAAAAACTTGGAAAGGTGGATCTCACACGTACCGACACAGACTATTCCGCAATTTAATTGAGCCCCAAAGGTTTTTATAGAATAGCGGAATAGGAAATATGATAAAAAAAAAGTGTATGTTTTTCACACGTACAGAAGCACACTAGGCCCCAATTACTATTGTTTGTACACCTAAAAGGATGGATGAGGAGGAGGAGGAGGAGTATAGAACAGGCAGCACCCTCAAAGCTTCAGAAGTATGAGATTGTATTCACTGTACCCCACAAAGATTGTGTTCACTGTACCCCACAAAGATTGTGTTCACTGTACCCCACAAAGGTTTTGTTCACTGCACCCCACAAAGATTGTGTTCACTGCACTCCAAAAGGATTGTCTTCACTGCACCCCACAAAGATTGTGTTCACTGTACCCCACAAAGGTTTTGTTCACTGAACCCCACAAAGATTGTGTTCACTGTACCCCACAAAGGTTTTGTTCACTGCACCCCACAAAGATTGTGTTCACTGTACCCCCCAAAGATTTTGTTCACTGCACCCCACAAGGATTGTCTTCACTGCACCCCACAAGGATTGTCTTCACTGCACCCCACAAAGATTGTGTTCACTGTACCCCACAAAGATTTTGTTCACTGCACTCCAAAAGGATTGTCTTCACTGCACCCCACAAAGATTGTGTTCACTGTACCCCACAAAGGTTTTGTTCACTGCACCCCACAAAGATTGTGTTCACTGTACCCCACAAAGGTTTTGTTCACTGCACCCCACAAAAATTGTGTTCACTGTACCCCCCAAAGATTTTGTTCACTGCACCCCACAAGGATTGTCTTCACTGCACCCCACAAGGATTGTCTTCACTGCACCTCACAAAGATTGTGTTCACTGTACCCCACAAAGGTTGTGTTCACTGCACCCCACAAAGGTTTTGTTCACTGCACCCCACAAAGATTGTGTTCACTGCACCCCACAAAGGTTTTGTTCACTGCACCCCACAAAGATTGTGTTCACTGTACCCCACAAAGATTGTGTTCACTGTACCCCACAAAGGTTTTGTTCACTGCACCCCACAGAGATTGTGTTCACTGTACCCCACAAAGGTTGTGTTCACTGCACCCCACAAAGGTTTTGTTCACTGCACCCCACAAAGATTGTGTTCACTGCACCCCACAAAGATTGTGTTCACTGTACCCCACAAAGGTTTTGTTCACTGCACCCCACAAAGATTGTGTTCACTGTACCCCACAAAGATTGTGTTCACTGCACTCCAAAAGGATTGTCTTCACTGCACCCCACAAAGATTATGTTCACTGCAACCCACAAAGATTGTGTTCACTGTACCCCACAAAGATTTTGTTCACTGCACTCCAAAAGGATTGTCTTCACTGCACCCCACAAAGATTGTGTTCACTGTACCCCACAAAGGTTTTGTTCACTGCACCCCACAAAGATTGTGTTCACTGTACCCCACAAAGGTTTTGTTCACTGCACCCCACAAAGATTGTGTTCACTGTACCCCACAAAGATTGTGTTCACTGTACCCCACAAAGGTTTTGTTCACTGCACCCCACAAAGATTGTGTTCACTGTACCCCACAAAGGTTGTGTTCACTGCACCCCACAAAGGTTTTGTTCACTGCACCCCACAAAGGTTTTGTTCACTGTACCCCACAAAGGTTTTGTTCACTGCACCCCACAAAGATTGTGTTCACTGTACCCCACAAAGGTTTTGTTCACTGCACCCCACAAAGATTGTGTTCACTGTACCCCCCAAAGATTTTGTTCACTGCACCCCACAAGGATTGTCTTCACTGCACCCCACAAGGATTGTCTTCACTGCACCCCACAAAGATTGTGTTCACTGTACCCCACAAAGATTTTGTTCACTGCACCCCACAAAGATTGTGTTCACTGTACCCCACAAAGATTTTGTTCACTGCACTCCAAAAGGATTGTCTTCACTGCACCCCACAAAGATTGTCTTCACTGTACCCCATAAAGGTTTTGTTCACTGCACCCCACAAAGATTGTGTTCACTGTACCTCACAAAGGTTTTGTTCACTGCACCCCACAAAGATTGTGTTCACTGTACCCCACAAAGATTGTGTTCACTGTACCCCACAAAGGTTTTGTTCACTGCACCCCACAAGGATTGTCTTCACTGCACCCCACAAGGATTGTCTTCACTGCACCCCACAAAGATTGTGTTCACTGTACCCCACAAAGATTTTGTTCACTGCACCCCACAAAGATTGTGTTCACTGTACCCCACAAAGATTTTGTTCACTGCGCTCCAAAAGGATTGTCTTCACTGCACCCCACAAAGATTGTGTTCACTGTACCCCACAAAGGTTTTGTTCACTGCACCCCACAAAGATTGTGTTCACTGTACCCCACAAAGGTTTTGTTCACTGCACCCCACAAAGATTGTGTTCACCGTACCCCACAAAGATTGTGTTCACTGTACCCCACAAAGGTTTTGTTCACTGCACCCCACAAAGATTGTGTTCACTGTACCCCACAAAGGTTGTGTTCACTGCACCCCACAAAGGTTTTGTTCACTGCACCCCACAAAGATTGTGTTCACTGCACCCCACAAAGATTGTGTTCACTGTACCCCACAAAGGTTTTGTTCACTGCACCCCACAAAGATTGTGTTCACTGCACCCCACAAAGATTGTGTTCACTGTACCCCACAAAGATTGTGTTCACTGCACTCCAAAAGGATTGTCTTCACTGCACCCCACAAAGATTGTGTTCACTGTACCCCACAAAGGTTTTGTTCACTGCACCCCACAAAGATTGTGTTCACTGTACCCCACAAAGGTTTTGTTCACTGCACCCCACAAAGATTGTGTTCACTGTACCCCCCAAAGATTTTGTTCACTGCACCCCACAAGGATTGTCTTCACTGCACCCCACAAGGATTGTCTTCACTGCACCCCACAAAGATTGTGTTCACTGCACCCCACAAAGGTTTTGTTCACTGCACCCCACAAAGATTGTGTTCACTGTACCCCCCCAAAGATTTTGTTCACTGCACCCCACAAGGATTGTCTTCTCTGCACCCCACAAAGATTGTGTTCACTGTACCCCCCAAAGATTTTGTTCACTGCACCCCACAAGGATTGTCTTCACTGCACCCCACAAGGATTGTCTTCACTGCACCCCACAAAGATTGTGTTCACTGTACCCCCACAAAGGTTTTGTTCACTGCACCCCACAAAGATTTTGTTCACTGCACTCCAAAAGGATTGTGTTCACTGCACCCCAAAAAGATTGTGTTCACTGCAGCCCACACACAGAAAAATGGATGTGGATCACTGACACCTGCCTATCTCCTATCCCACACCACACAGCAATATCGATTGTAGTTTGTAGAACACAGTTTCCCTAAAATTCAGCAGACTCTGTCCCTAACAGGATTGAGAAGAGATCGTAGATCAGGAGAACTAAGTGCAGACCCCACCCCACACAGCAATATCGATTGTAGTTTGTAGAACACTCTGACCCTAAAATTCAGCAGCAGCCTCTCCCTAACAGGATTGAGAAGAGATCGTAGATCAGGATTGAGTGCAGACCCCACCCCCCACACAGCAATATCGATTGTAGTTTGCAGAAGACACTGACCCTATAATTCAGCAGACTCTAATCCCTAAAATGCCTACAACTCGCCCTGCCTAAACACTCCGACCTGTCCCTCAATTCTATCCGGACACAAATGGTTTTTTCCTGCCTATCTTTCCCTAATCAGCAGCCAGCACGTTGATGTGTGCTCTGTCCCTGATCTAAGCAGCATAATGACGCCGCTGCGGCTGCCTCGAACTTATAAAGACTTGGTCACATGCTTCAGACGGCCAATCACAGCTACTGAGACATTTGCAGGCATGGCTGGGATGGCTTAAGGCACACCAGTTAAACGATTGTTGATTGGCTGTTGAAAGCCCGCCATGAAAAGAGCGCCAAAACATGCAAAACCCGGAAATAAAACGACCGAACACGGATTTTTACCCGAATATACAGTAAAGTGTCCGTGTTCGTGTTCGGGTAACAAAAATCCAATTATTCGGTACGAACATGAATAATACAGTCCGTGTTCGCTCAACACTAGCTGCAAGCATAGGATGAAATTAAAGTTTAAAAAAAAAAATACAAAAAAAGCAAGCACTGCAATGTGTTTTAAAAGTGGATTGCAGCACATGGCGGTTTGTGTTTACACCACATACTAACTCTGCGTGGTGTGGACCACCTGTAAAGCCTCTCTTGCATATAAGCTAAAACGAAATACTATTTAAAAATGAAGCCACAAGCAAAACTCTATTAATTTAGTGTACAGAAAAAATGAGGACAAAGTCGTCTCTTGAAAAACGTAGCAACCAACAATGAGGTTAATTAGCATGTAACAAGCTTTAATAGTCATAAATTATGGCCAATTATAGAACAATTAGATTATGAGGACTTCATTTGAATAGATATGCCAAAACCAACTGAATTTTACTGCTTACTTACTTAACACACTAATTTGATAATAAAGCAATTTTCTTACTATTACTATCATTACAAAATAACTTCTTAAAGGAAAACTTTTGGGTCAATTGTATAATTGTTTTTAAGTTTACATAATTTTAAACCTATGTTTTATATGTTTTCTAATTATTTATGCAAAATCTTTATTTTACAGACAAACTTTAGTCACACATAGCAACTGGGTTTGGTTCGAGGCAGGTTCCGTGAACATTATTTGAAGTTCGAGTGCCGAATCCGAACCTCATTTAAGTCAATGGAAGATGAATGTTATAAAATGGTATCAGCAATTTTGTAGGCTAATACAAAAAGCAATGGTCAATTAAATTAATATAACATGACCAGTGTAGCGCAACCAATATAAAATACAATCAATAATATAATCAAATAAAAAGTCCCAATTTTTGTGTAAGAATTCCACCATTTGTGCAACTCCAAATGATACTTCAAAATTATATTTCAAAAAGTTCATATAATCCAGTAACTTCAATGACCACCACCTCTATCTGGAATGCCTGCTCTCCAATACATAATGACCCCACTACAGAGTCCCAATCACCTGTTAGTATGTCTCTCAGGATGCCACGGGGGGTACTCCTCCACAGGACGTCCCTGGACCACGCTGACCTCCTCTTGGGATCTCATTCTGGTATCTCAATTGTAATATGATTGGCGCGCAACAGACTGGCAAGACGCGCCTACAAAAATCATATGAAGCTTGTCGCTCAAAAAGAAGCAGGAGCTTCTTATCAGGCAACAAACATTCAAGCGAATGGGCTGCCCTATGCAACATGCAGACTTTTGTGATAATAATTGTGTGAACAGGGCCCGAATGGCCTGCCCTATGTGCATTTGTGGCCCAAAATGGGGCTTCTGCTGTTTTTTGGGAGACAAGCTTCACACAACTTGTGAAGGTTTGGTTTTCCACGGTTTTTAGGGTTCTCTGAATGCCTTAAAGTATATGTTTTACCAACATCCCTGGGTCAGTAAGGTAAAGAGAATTTCTGGTGCCTCCAGCCAGGAAGAGGTTTGGGACTTTTTAGGCAAAGATTTGAAATAGTTTTATATAAAATAAAACAATTTTTTTTACATTTTTAAAACCATGTGTAGGGCTATAGGCCCTATTGTGCAAAGAAGTGATAAAGATTCGAGTTTTACAGTGAGAATGGTAACTTTGGTGATAGTATGAATGTGTTTCTCTGTTCACTAGACTTGATTACAAGCTATTGGGACAGAGATAATATCCGATGCGTTTCGGCTTGGCAGCCTTTGTCAAGGATATCACTGTATCTGTAGTTGTAACAAAAAAGATATTTTAATACGCCTACTCTTCCAAGGGAAGAATTTCCATTGGGGTGGTGTTTACATGAAAACTTACATTTTTCTTATTTGCCCTTCCATGCATGAAGACCTTTTTCTTCTATCCTGTTTCTTGCGACAGGAACTAAATGGCTGCTTCTAAAAATGATGATATGTATTAGTTGAGTAGTGTGGTTGAAGGTGTCATCATTATTTTGTGTATTTAATTTTTACTCACAGGAAAAAAGCAGTTTAAAATTGCTTCTGTAAGTTCCTGTGTTCTTGGTCAATCGTTGCCAAGCATGTCATCAAATAATCCTGGTCAATCGTTTTGCCAAGCATGTCATCAAATCATGGATTATGTTTACTAAAGAAAAAATATATTTTGTGGAGTCTTTAAATACAAAGTAAATGTTCCTTTAAAATCAGCTAGTAATTATTCAGTCAAAGGAAAGGACTTACATGATTTGTAGAGCTTGGTTGAGTTGCAGCAGCGCTTGAGCAGGTCCGCACATCTCCCTCTCCTGGAAGGGACTGGCGTACTGCTTCGTTCACCAGCGTTATATACCCTCCACGCATGCGCAGTACTGCGCATCGGGATCCTATGATGTTGCGGCCGTCACGTACCTCTTGCTTTACTGCGCATGCGAGATATATGTTGTGCGCGCAGCTCCGCTGAGATTCTCGGCCGTGAATAAATTGTTTTATTTTATATAAACCTATTTCAAATCTTTGCCTAAAAAGTCCCAAACCTCTTCCTGGCTTGAGGCACCAGAAATTCTCTTCAACTGGTTTTCCACTGTTGCCGTGCAATCCTGAGCACAACAATTGTGGCGGCATCACATGATGTTTGGGAAGCCACTGAGGATAATGTGACCCAAACGCATGCAGCGCATTGTGCTTCAATTGCCATTTGATTTGGGATCAAGGGCAGAATCTCAACGAGATGTGAATAGGGCCTTAAAATCATGCCTGGGGGATGCCCGGAACCTGCCTGTGGAGTGGTACATCTGTACTATATATGCAACCTACTATATTAAAACCAAGGAAAAAGATGTATAGATGAAGGGATCCCCCCCCTTTATCTATCTATACCAGACCCTTATCCTAGATGATGGTCTGCTATAGATGTTATTGGGGGATGTCACAAAAAAAATTATGAGTTGGAAAACTCCGCGCCTCGGGCTTAATTGGATATATAGTAAAGACTGCTGCCTCCCTATAATATAGTCCAAAGACTATATGGTGTGTAAGAAAGAGGTAGGGGGTGGCGCTGTCTAATATTCCAAGAAAAGGGGGTTATATGTTAGTGCTATCACTAGTCACATGTAACAGGTATAGACCCAATATATAAATGAGGTAGCTATTGTGTCAAAGTGCCAAGTATGTGTAATTCACCTTTAAGGTGCCTAATGCTGTACATATAAGAAAAAAAAAAAAAAAAAAAAAAAAAAAAATGGATGTAAATGACACTTGAATGTCAGGTAAAATATTGCACAAGTGTGATATAACCAATAAATAATTATAACCGTGCATAAGTGATATATCTATATAAAGTGACAAGTGCTAAAGTGAATGCTGACAATAATAATACAGTATAAGTGTATAAAACTTAATACAACATAATACATATAGATCTATGTGCAATCGTGCTTGGAAAGTAACTCAAATAGTCCCCAATGATTAAAGTGACCTGTGCAAATAAAATAAAATAACGTGACTGGTAAATAAGGGGGAATAATTTGAATAGTGAAAATAAAGTGACATGTGCTCAAGACACCCAACATGAGTATCCAATGTCCAAAAAATAGATGAGTCTCTATTTAGTGAAGCAGTGATGGGTGCTCATATTCTAGGAAGCTGTAACAGATTTCTTCGTGTGTCCTGTACACACCAATGGATAACCCCGTGGTGGGTAGTGAGGTGAACCGCGACCCCTATAGTAGGTAACACACTCACCAGAAATACCCACCCCACACAGGGGTATAAGGTGGGTATATGAGATGGATAGATCCTCCCTCCTACTCCAGGTCCTGGGGGGGGACAGCTGGGAAGGTCCCTGGTGGTCCAAGGGTTAAAGGATATCGACTGTGTACTGTATGGGTCTGGTGGAATTTCAGGGGTGTCCACTCCGGGGGTCCGCGGTGTGTATAAAGCAAGGGATCAAACGATAAAGAGGCACATAGTGTGAGACTGTAAATACAGTGCTTTATTCTAATAAGGCAGGGTAAAAGTACTCACAAACGTGGGTAATATATAGGCAGGGAAGTCGAGCGTCCGGAGCGCTATGCAATCCAAGCCTCGATGTGGGAACCGGAAGTGATGCGACTTGCCGTACCGGTTTCGTATTGGATACGTCCTCAGCAGCGTCGGGTCACTTCCGCTTGTCACTCCCATAAATACACTCATGGTGATTCCGGCAACATGTAATTGGCTAAACATCTAGTGGGCGGGGGGATCGGCCGGGGACTACAATAAAATGGAGATTTGGCTAATATTTTCTGTATTATGTTGGTATATTACAGCGGTAGCATCTTGCAAGGTTTGGCCGTCCTCTCATATATTCTTATGTAAATTTAAGGTGCTGGTATGAAGTTAGTTTTGAAAGCCAGCCAATTATGTGCCACATCTTGTAAGCTCCACATGATGCCATATAAATCCCATGTGTGCACTTGTGAGGAGAGGGGATGTGCAATATAAATTAAAAACGTATCTGACCATAATATAATATACATAGAAAACGTTCAAAACAATGGATAAAAACATTGGAGTAAATAATATTATAAGTTCGGTGTGGGACATCTAGTGGTGTTATATAGGAACTGCATATCCAGAAGAAGAAATATATATTGAATGAGAGAGGTGTTAAATATTGGACAAGGTGTGTAATAAAATCTACCAAAATACTAGAATTGATATAGTGGCATATTCTCATGATATAATAAAAGTGTAAAAAAAGGAATTTTAGTATAAAAAATAAAAAATAGATAAAAATAGAAATAAAAATAGAAATAGATATCTTGATGGTCTTCACAAATACGATCTGAATGGAGATAGGTATATGTAAACTGTAATGACTAAAAATTAGATATAAAGCAGTTAAGATCAATGTCTAGGTTTAAACCCCTGGGTTGTATTGTGTTAAGCCTATATATCCAGGAGGTTTCGTTCTGGGAGATTTTTATCTTTTTATTTCCTCCTCTCCAGTGTCCAGATATTGAATCTATCCCGCAGAAAGTAAGGCCACTAGGGTCTTTGTTGTGTGCCTCCAGAAAATGTCTGGATAGGCTATGTTTGGGAAAGCCTTTTCTTATATTATTTATGTGTTCACGTATACGGACATGTAGTGGTCTGGTAGTCCTGCCCACGTATTGTAGTCGACAAGGGCATTCGATGAGGTAGGTGACGTGGGTGGTTTGGCAGGTGATCAGTCTGTTTATATTAAATTCCTTTCCACTCCATCTTGACTTAAATTTCTGTGTCTTTCTGGGTTGGCGTTTGTTAGTTTTGCAGGGAAGGCATCTATTGCACCTAATAAATCCCTTGATATCTTGAAACATTTTGACGGGTCTTGGGGGGTCTATTACATTATGTACCAGTCTATTACGTAGAGATGGTGCTTTTTTGTATATGAATTTCGGCTTGTCAGGTATTAATTTGGACAGAGTTTTGTCAGATTTGAGTACTGGCCAATATTTTTTAATTATTTGTTCTGTCTGTTTGTAATTACGATGGAAGCCAGTGATAAAAGCTGTGTCATTTCGTTTGTTGTTGGTACGGTTCTTCTCTTGTAATAGATCATCTCTATTCATCTGTGCCACTATGTGTCTGGTTTTGAGTAATACTTCTTTATTGTATCCCTTTTCTACAAATCTGTTAAGTAGTATGTCCGTTTGGTTTAAGAAATCTGATATGTTGTCACAGTTTCTCCTAATTCTAATGAACTGTCCTTTTGGAATATTTCCCTTCCATACGGGGTGGTGGCAGCTTGTCATAGGGATATAGCCGTTACGGTCTGTTGTTTTGAAGAAAGTTTTACTTTTAAGTTTATTTCCGTCTCTAAAGATTTGTAAATCTAGGTAATTGATGTTATCCTGATTCCAATCTCCTGTAAATTTAATACCGTATGGGTTATTATTCAATTTTTTTAAAAATTCTTTTAAAGTGCTTTCAGTGCCTTCCCAAACGATAATAATATCATCTATGTATCGCCTGTAAAGTTTTAGCTGCGGGATGTTTTGTGTATAGATGGAGCCTTCTTCTAACATGTCCATAAGTAAATTCGCGACACTAGGCGCATAGCGGGCTCCCATAGCTACTCCTTTTGTTTGCAGATAGTAGTCACGGTTGTACCAGAAAAAATTACTGGACATGGCTAATTTTAAGCCTTCCATTATATATTGTATTTGAGCGTTTTTTAGTTCTGTTCTTTCATGTAATGCCTTATTAACTGCTTTGAGTCCATCCGGTTGGCTAATACTAGTATAGAGTGAATTTGCGTCGATGGTGGCTAGTATGCAATGTTCCGGGATTTCTATAGTTTTTAAAATTTTAATTAGATCTGAACTGTCTTTGAGGTATGACTTTCCCTTTTTGACTATCGGTTGGAGGTACTTGTCCAGGTACTCCCCTAGTCTGGAGAATAATGAATCCACCCCGCTGACTATTGGGCGTCCTGGAGGTTTTTCCGGGTTTTTGTGGATTTTAGGGACATAATATATCACTGGTGTTTTGCTTGATTCCGGTATGAGGTATTGAGCCTCTTTTTTGTTCAATATCCCTAATTCTTTGCCCTTTTTTACATATTCTTTCAGTTTTTTCTTATATGTTTTGGTAGGGTTACCCTTAAGTTTATCATAAGTATCTGGTATGTGTAAGAGATTGTGCATCTCTTGTTCATAATCCGTCTTGTTAAGGATAACCAACCCTCCTCCCTTGTCTGCGGGGCGTATGACGATGTTCTTCTTCTTCTCCAATTTCTTAATGGTATGTTGGATGTGATTGTATTTTTTGGAGTTAGTGTTGATCTTACGGAGATCCTCCTCAACCATTTTTTTAAACGCTCCAATACATTCTCCTCCTGGCACTTTGGGGTTAAAAACTGAATTATTCCTTAGGAATAATTCAGTTTTTAACCCCAAAGTGCCAGGAGGAGAATGTATTGGAGCGTTTAAAAAAATGGTTGAGGAGGATCTCCGTAAGATCAACACTAACTCCAAAAAATACAATCACATCCAACATACCATTAAGAAATTGGAGAAGAAGAAGAACATCGTCATACGCCCCGCAGACAAGGGAGGAGGGTTGGTTATCCTTAACAAGACGGATTATGAACAAGAGATGCACAATCTCTTACACATACCAGATACTTATGATAAACTTAAGGGTAACCCTACCAAAACATATAAGAAAAAACTGAAAGAATATGTAAAAAAGGGCAAAGAATTAGGGATATTGAACAAAAAAGAGGCTCAATACCTCATACCGGAATCAAGCAAAACACCAGTGATATATTATGTCCCTAAAATCCACAAAAACCCGGAAAAACCTCCAGGACGCCCAATAGTCAGCGGGGTGGATTCATTATTCTCCAGACTAGGGGAGTACCTGGACAAGTACCTCCAACCGATAGTCAAAAAGGGAAAGTCATACCTCAAAGACAGTTCAGATCTAATTAAAATTTTAAAAACTATAGAAATCCCGGAACATTGCATACTAGCCACCATCGACGCAAATTCACTCTATACTAGTATTAGCCAACCGGATGGACTCAAAGCAGTTAATAAGGCATTACATGAAAGAACAGAACTAAAAAACGCTCAAATACAATATATAATGGAAGGCTTAAAATTAGCCATGTCCAGTAATTTTTTCTGGTACAACCGTGACTACTATCTGCAAACAAAAGGAGTAGCTATGGGAGCCCGCTATGCGCCTAGTGTCGCGAATTTACTTATGGACATGTTAGAAGAAGGCTCCATCTATACACAAAACATCCCGCAGCTAAAACTTTACAGGCGATACATAGATGATATTATTATCGTTTGGGAAGGCACTGAAAGCACTTTAAAAGAATTTTTAAAAAAATTGAATAATAACCCATACGGTATTAAATTTACAGGAGATTGGAATCAGGATAACATCAATTACCTAGATTTACAAATCTTTAGAGACGGAAATAAACTTAAAAGTAAAACTTTCTTCAAAACAACAGACCGTAACGGCTATATCCCTATGACAAGCTGCCACCACCCCGTATGGAAGGGAAATATTCCAAAAGGACAGTTCATTAGAATTAGGAGAAACTGTGACAACATATCAGATTTCTTAAACCAAACGGACATACTACTTAACAGATTTGTAGAAAAGGGATACAATAAAGAAGTATTACTCAAAACCAGACACATAGTGGCACAGATGAATAGAGATGATCTATTACAAGAGAAGAACCGTACCAACAACAAACGAAATGACACAGCTTTTATCACTGGCTTCCATCGTAATTACAAACAGACAGAACAAATAATTAAAAAATATTGGCCAGTACTCAAATCTGACAAAACTCTGTCCAAATTAATACCTGACAAGCCGAAATTCATATACAAAAAAGCACCATCTCTACGTAATAGACTGGTACATAATGTAATAGACCCCCCAAGACCCGTCAAAATGTTTCAAGATATCAAGGGATTTATTAGGTGCAATAGATGCCTTCCCTGCAAAACTAACAAACGCCAACCCAGGAAGACACAGAAATTTAAGTCAAGATGGAGTGGAAAGGAATTTAATATAAACAGACTGATCACCTGCCAAACCACCCACGTCACCTACCTCATCGAATGCCCTTGTCGACTACAATACGTGGGCAGGACTACCAGACCACTACATGTCCGTATACGTGAACACATAAATAATATAAGAAAAGGCTTTCCCAAACATAGCCTATCCAGACATTTTCTGGAGGCACACAACAAAGACCCTAGTGGCCTTACTTTCTGCGGGATAGATTCAATATCTGGACACTGGAGAGGAGGAAATAAAAAGATAAAAATCTCCCAGAACGAAACCTCCTGGATATATAGGCTTAACACAATACAACCCAGGGGTTTAAACCTAGACATTGATCTTAACTGCTTTATATCTAATTTTTAGTCATTACAGTTTACATATACCTATCTCCATTCAGATCGTATTTGTGAAGACCATCAAGATATCTATTTCTATTTTTATTTCTATTTTTATCTATTTTTTATTTTTTATACTAAAATTCCTTTTTTTACACTTTTATTATATCATGAGAATATGCCACTATATCAATTCTAGTATTTTGGTAGATTTTATTACACACCTTGTCCAATATTTAACACCTCTCTCATTCAATATATATTTCTTCTTCTGGATATGCAGTTCCTATATAACACCACTAGATGTCCCACACCGAACTTATAATATTATTTACTCCAATGTTTTTATCCATTGTTTTGAACGTTTTCTATGTATATTATATTATGGTCAGATACGTTTTTAATTTATATTGCACATCCCCTCTCCTCACAAGTGCACACATGGGATTTATATGGCATCATGTGGAGCTTACAAGATGTGGCACATAATTGGCTGGCTTTCAAAACTAACTTCATACCAGCACCTTAAATTTACATAAGAATATATGAGAGGACGGCCAAACCTTGCAAGATGCTACCGCTGTAATATACCAACATAATACAGAAAATATTAGCCAAATCTCCATTTTATTGTAGTCCCCGGCCGATCCCCCCGCCCACTAGATGTTTAGCCAATTACATGTTGCCGGAATCACCATGAGTGTATTTATGGGAGTGACAAGCGGAAGTGACCCGACGCTGCTGAGGACGTATCCAATACGAAACCGGTACGGCAAGTCGCATCACTTCCGGTTCCCACATCGAGGCTTGGATTGCATAGCGCTCCGGACGCTCGACTTCCCTGCCTATATATTACCCACGTTTGTGAGTACTTTTACCCTGCCTTATTAGAATAAAGCACTGTATTTACAGTCTCACACTATGTGCCTCTTTATCGTTTGATCCCTTGCTTTATACACACCGCGGACCCCCGGAGTGGACACCCCTGAAATTCCACCAGACCCATACAGTACACAGTCGATATCCTTTAACCCTTGGACCACCAGGGACCTTCCCAGCTGTCCCCCCCCAGGACCTGGAGTAGGAGGGAGGATCTATCCATCTCATATACCCACCTTATAACCCCTGTGTGGGGTGGGTATTTCTGGTGAGTGTGTTACCTACTATAGGGGTCGCGGTTCACCTCACTACCCACCACGGGGTTATCCATTGGTGTGTACAGGACACACGAAGAAATCTGTTACAGCTTCCTAGAATATGAGCACCCATCACTGCTTCACTAAATAGAGACTCATCTATTTTTTGGACATTGGATACTCATGTTGGGTGTCTTGAGCACATGTCACTTTATTTTCACTATTCAAATTATTCCCCCTTATTTACCAGTCACGTTATTTTATTTTATTTGCACAGGTCACTTTAATCATTGGGGACTATTTGAGTTACTTTCCAAGCACGATTGCACATAGATCTATATGTATTATGTTGTATTAAGTTTTATACACTTATACTGTATTATTATTGTCAGCATTCACTTTAGCACTTGTCACTTTATATAGATATATCACTTATGCACGGTTATAATTATTTATTGGTTATATCACACTTGTGCAATATTTTACCTGACATTCAAGTGTCATTTACATCCATTTTTTTTTTTTTTTTTTTTTTTTCTTATATGTACAGCATTAGGCACCTTAAAGGTGAATTACACATACTTGGCACTTTGACACAATAGCTACCTCATTTATATATTGGGTCTATACCTGTTACATGTGACTAGTGATAGCACTAACATATAACCCCCTTTTCTTGGAATATTAGACAGCGCCACCCCCTACCTCTTTCTTACAAAAAAAATTATGTTTGGTTCCCCCTAAAAATACTTACCAGTCCCTTTTTCTTGATGAAGATCGAGTTTGGATTTTAAAGGGGAACCACATGCAAAGAACAAGAAATAAATAAAACCCACAACAAATCCTTATCCAAGGAGTCAGCCTGGCTGGCCAGGAATGGGGGGCTGGGTGAGCGAGCAAGCTCCCCTCCTTCTGAACAATACCATGCCTCATGTGTTCAAAATGGGAGGGTACCTTTCTAGGGGGGGGGGACTCTCTGGCAAAGCACTGTGTTCCCATGTTGATCAGGACAAGGGCCTCTTCCCCACAACCCTGGTCTGGTGGCTGTGGGTATCTGTGGGCGAGGGGCTTATCAGAATCTGCTGAAAATCTTGCTGGAAAAAATACCTATTTTTTAAAAGATTCTAAAAAAAAAAAAAAAAAAAACTACAGCACAATCGTACTAAGTAGATGAGAATATTTTCAATCTTTGTTACTTATTTGTACATGCCACAAGCCCATGCTTATAATTGGTTTACATACAGTATATATTGCTATTCCTTGTACTTCATGTACTCCAATGGAAGTATTTTATTTTTGTTGAGACTCTCTTTCATTTTTTATGTAGAGTACTTGAAAGTATAATTCCATTCAAACAGAAAACAGAATTACACAGTGTTTTCACAGCAGAATGTACTAATTAATTCAAGGTTTGGGATCAGCAAAACACTTATGTATTGGACTTAATGTTATTACATTTGTTGTAGAGCACTGTTTTCTTCCGTGATATGAAATATCTGTACTCCTCCAGTGTCATTCAGACTTCTACAAAGAGTGCCTCTTCTGTTAAATAGAGGGCACTGGAGAGAGTGACTGTTAAATGACAGTGGGAACAAATAAATGTAATAAATATATTTCAGCAGAACCAGCTAACTTTCTTTAAAAAATTAAAAATAGTGTTTTGGGAGCAACAAAGTCTCTTCATCTACCCAGAATTCTCATTTATTAATCTTGATTTCATTTAGGCCTCATTCGCACCTGAGTGTTTTGTAGCTCGAAGCTCCAAAACGCGGTGGGGAGGGGGGGGGGTTTGGTTTCAATTATTCTCTATGGAGTTGGTCCACATCTCCACGCCAAGTCACCTGAAGCTAAAAAAAAGTTTTGGAGCTTGTTTTTTAGCTCAATTCGGGCAGATCGGTGCATTTTAGAAGCAATTTTTTCCCCTCATTGGAATGCATGATTTTTGCACATTGTTTTGCATGTTTTTGAACTTTTTTCTGCTCAAATGCAATAATTAATTAAACGTAAATAAATAACTAAGTAAATAAAATAAACAATAAAATAAAATTATTAATTAAATTAATTAATGATAAATTAACTAAATAAATAATACATCAATGATAGTAATAAATAACATTAAATAAATTAACAAATAACCCTAACAAAAAAAAAATAATTTACCAATAAATAAAAGCGAATGAAAAACCTGAAATAAATATCAACAAATTATGAAATACTTGATACTCATCTCTATTGGCTAATAGAAAATGCCAAAGGTCAAAAACACTTTATAAAAACATGCAAAAATGCTCAAAAATGCCACACTCAGATGTTAATACAGCTTTAGAGAAGGAGTACACGCTGTGCTTAAATAATGGATCCCCACTAATGTTCTGTTTTAAAGGCCTCTTTGTGCATTGAGATACCTCCATAGACCCAGTCTGCTGGAATAGTATGTGTAACGGAACCTCAACCCACACTGTACTTGTGGACTTCCGTTAGTATACGGCTCCCAGTCGTGAACATAGATACCAGATTTTCCCAGCCGCCCTCATACAAAGCTAGCTGACAACTTAGCTTGTAGTGGAATCTTCTCCTTTATTGAACAGTTTCACACTCAATATATACACACATGAGCACATCCCCCTCCTGATCAAATTTCCCCATCAGGTCAGGGGTTGCCTGATTACATTATCATATGCAGATGAAACTGTATACAGAAATATAATTAACATCTCTAAAGAACAACTAACACAAACAGTATACTATTTCCACTCAGCAACTAACAGATGACAATAATTCAATCAACCTGAGCCAATTAACTAGGAGATGGCCTTCCTTGAGCTACAATACACATTATCCCAATACACATCTAAGCATTGCTTTGATTATTTAGGAGTCACAGACTTCATGGCAACAGGCTATAGGTCTCACAGTGTAAAGTGGGATTAAATCTTCATATTTCTTGAGAGATATTGTTGATAAATATTACTCTCCCATTTGAAGTTATCCAAACCATATTCTCAGTGTCCATTAGGTATCTGTCACATAGTGTCTGTCTTTCACTCCCAGTGACGGTTAGTACCGTCACAGTATGGTCACTCGTTGACTTGGCACCATTTACAAGCAGCATAAAACCAAAATTTAGCTAACAAAAAAAAAAAAAAACCTTTAAACACATCTTTTACCAGTAAAGAAGTGTGTTCCACTTTGTGTAGACAGCTGTACACTGGAGAAATCCTTACTACAGGGATGCCACCTCCTCTTCCTGACTCTGAACTTCTGGAACTACAATGGTTAACATGTCTGGGGTGTGTCCATGTCTGACCATCTGTTCTGGTGTTCCACCTGAAGATTCAAAGCTGCAGTGCTGAAAGATCAGAGAGAGGGATGTAGCACCCTCCTAGATAGGCTGCTGGTTAGGTTAGGTAAATTTAGTTCCTGTAGCTCTCCTGTAGTCAATTGAACAGCTTGTAATTATTCTGGGCTGTTCTGAATCATTCTGGTTGCAGATTTGACTGCTTCCACCTGCCTTCTGGAGGGATCTGGAATATAGTAGGCTGGGAAAATCAAACAAGCAGCCTGAATATTTATGTGGTTCCAGACAGTCCTTGGAGGAGAGTATCCAGTAGGTGACTGGGGAATGCATAAATAGTCTGAGGCTTGGAACAATAGGGTGCTTATCCAGGAGGAGAGGTTCCCAGCCTACAGGGCTGATGCTCATCTGGGCAGTACAGCTGTGCTTCTACACTTGTTTGTTGGGGTCTCAGCTGTTTTAGAGCTGGGGAGGCCTATCTTACTGAACTTTGCTTGAACTTATTGAGGGATTCTCCTGAGCATCTGGACTGGAAAGTTCACGGGAGAAATGTCTGGCTGATATTGGAAGGAGGCATCCAAGTATCCAGTTACATTCATGAGTACAGACCTACATGTAGGATCCTAGTGACTGTATCAGTGACAGAGCTTGCTTAAAGTGGGACATTTCCTATGGTGTCTCTGTCGCTCTTTCCTTTAGTTGCTGCTGGATGGATGGTACTAAGAAGTTTGGAGAAAGTGAGAAGTGTCCTAGTGTTTTTACATAGTGGGGCTGATTTTTTTTTTTTGTCAAAGCTTAATTGAACAAGCTGAAGTTAGAAGCTGATTGGCTACCATGCAGAGCTGCACCAGATTTTGCACTCTCCAATTTTACTAAATCAACCCCAGTGTTACTTGAGTATCCCGCAGCCTTTCTGCATCCTGCACAAGTTCAACCTACAATAAAGCATCAAAAAGATACCCCTAGACTGTTTATTGATCAAAAAGAGTGACTGTTACTGTGTGCTTGGCTACTCTAGCATGTGAAAAGAACACAAGATCAGCAGGCCCTTTCGAGGGTGAGCGCTACAGGAAGTAGACAAGCATCCCTACAGTGTAGATTTCACTAGGATTCCAGCAGCCTGCAGAATGTGGGATACACTTCCATTGCAGGTATTCCAGATGTTCCAGGTATGTAACTAAAGCTGGCTGTATGAGGTTCAGCTGGGACCCGACTAATTTTGATCCATGTATGGGCATTGTGTTTGAAAAGAAGTCAATCTACTGATCAACTTCTTTTTAACCACCCTGTTGGAAAATGTCCACTCAGTCAGCCTCGTAGGGTATAGCCGGCAGCGCTGATCACTGTATTCTGATGGCAGGGAAAATCTCCCCGCCGTCAGAATACAATGACACAGTTGGGAGGGGGGGAGTCTGTTTTTTTTTTTTTTATTCAACCTGTCGGTTGAATGAAAAAAACAGACTCATCTATAGCCAGCTTAAAGTTGTAGGAATTTTTTTTTTTTTTAGCTAAACTTTATTTTTAAAGTGTTACTAAACCCAGGACCCTGCAATCACTATATCTGTCTCCCACAGTACACAGAACATGGAAATGCAATCGTTTTAGTAAATATAAATGGCTAAATACCTTTTTTTATCAGCAGTATAGAGCAGTCACTATCAGTGACTGGTTAAAGCTTGTAGGAGGTGTCTTCATTCTGCTCTGACTTTCCTTTAAGGCTAAAGGACCCCAACCCTCTGTCTGCACAATGTTGATTGATCCTGTGCTGAACAAATGCACTCTCCCAAATAAAAAATAAAAAAACTCTGAGGTAATACACACCAAACTGAGCATGTGCAGCTTGTCCCCAAGGCTCTGTTCTATCAGATAATGGTTTGGGGACAGAGGAAGAAGCAAAGGATCAGAGAAGACAGGATCAAACAGACTTTTTACACAATGCAGAGGATTAACCCCTTATGTTTCTGTTGTGGAAATGTTATTAATATTTGTGGACATTTCTTTAGGATGTGTTTTAGTTAAATTGCCATTATGTCTCCCAGTGTCAGTTTACCGGTCATCGCTATGCACAGCAAATATTGCTTTAACTGGCCTTGAGGAAAGACCTGTAATTGTGGAAACCTTCCATTAAATGGAGGCTACATGCTACTTGTAGCCTGATCATCCCTATCGGTGGTACCGGTCTGGATCTATGGCAATTCAAGGAGAACTCCACTGCACAAATGTATATCAGCCAGCCGGGGGCCCCGGTATTCACTGACGAAGATATGTTTGTGATGTGGAATTATTATCGTTTTGATAATATCTGCCCTTTGCCAGGATTAATGTTTGGCAGGTTTCTGTTATGCTTGATCCGCATGATTGAAATACTGCTGCTATTGTCCTTTGCAGATAAAGTCTCATTCACTGGAACAGTAGCATGATCACTATCAAATATGGTTTTTATGAACTATATTATATAAGATTCACTCTAACAGGTTATGAAGGGAGTGTATGTGCTGGTATGGCCGTGTTCATGAGAATCCATGCTGGCTCCATTGTATACAGACCAGCTGGAAACTCCTGCACACAGTTTCAGTTGGTTCATTTACATGCACTCCCATTTTGATTGTACATTTGAAAGTATACATGTCTGTGATTGGTTGTGTTGACACCACCTCCCCTGTAACCCCCTTTTGTTCTCTGACCATAAAATAAACAGGTGGGCTGCCTTAAGCAGGACTGCGACTATGGACAAACAGCGTGTGTCTGTCGCTCTGTTTGTCGCCGAGCGCGCTAGGATTTCTTTATACAAAAGAGTTGTACATTGTACTTTTCAGTACAAGGTAATAATGGTGCTTGTCGCGTATTAATATCCACAAGTGCGGTTTTCAGCGAAGTTTTCAGCACACCAAGCAAATTTCTATGCTCCAAACCCCATCAATTTCCACAACAGTTCCACAGTGAGTATAACAAGCATGCTTTGCTGCACATACAGATGGATTTTACTGTTGTGTGTTTAGTAACATTTTAACTCCTGAATAAGACACAAAAGTTGAATCCAATTCAATGCTGCTTCAAACAAGCGCAGTACAGATGTTTTCCCAGTCTTTTAAAGTGTAAAAAGACAATGACTTTCCTAAAAAAAAATATACAAGCACAAGTAATGTAAAGCCACTCCCACCCGTCTATATGTATTTACAGGGCTGTTTTTCTCAGAGAATAGACACAGTAATACCCCTTTTCTGAGTCACACCTTATCTCTGCCCCTACCCACCTCCGAGCACCATTCCTTGGTTCCATCCCCCACCCACCTCCGAACACCATTCCTTGGTTCCATCCCCTACCCACCTCCCAGTACTGCCCTTTTAGACAATACAGAACCAAGTCTCATTTTGAGGTGCTAATTAATTTGTAAGGAGTTTGTCAATTATAACAAGCAAAGCAGTAAAATAGATCCCCTGCAGCCAGTGCCAATACCAATAGAGCCACCAGAAGCAACAATAAACCCCCCCCCCCTAACAACAATTGACCACCTACCACAAAATTCCCCCCAAGCAACAATAGACTCCTGGCAGCATCAACAGATCTCCCCACAGCCAGCTTCAATAGACTATCTGGCAGCCAGCAACAAAAGACCCATTCCTCAACAGTAGATCTCTCCCAGCAACAACTGACCCCCCAGCAAAATAAGGCCCACCTCCACCAACAATAGGTCTCCCACCAGCAACAATAGACCTCATCAGCAACAATATACCCCCATGCAAAAATAGAAAAAAAGATCCCCTCCAGCTAGAATAGATCCCCCAGCAGTGAGCATCAACAGACCCTGCAGCACACTCCAGCTCCCCTTGCCATTACATACAGTCAGTGGTGGAGGTCCAGGAACTGCATTCCTCCTACTTCCTTCCCACTGAAAAAAAAGTCCTGTGAATTTACATTTTTACACTAAACTTTCATCTTCATTTACTTGCTTTCAAGCAGGGAACATAATTAGACTTTCTTATAGAGGAGGGGAAGAACAGACTTGGATTGTGTAGCTGTATGTGGTCTCTCTGTTTTTTTCAATTCAATGACTGAGTAAGATTGTTGGATAAAAATGTCTTGATTCAGAGGATGTAAAATATCTGTCTTATTGTATTCCCAGGAGAGCAAGAGAAATATTTTGCTAGTAATTTTCTCTGAATATGAAAGACCCCCCACAAGAAAATCATCCTTATTCTTCCTGCCTTGTGTATTGTGTTCTGTTCTCTATTGATCAATTTTTTTTGGCACTCTATGAAAACCACTTTCATTCCTAAATGCAGAGCTGTCCTTCCAACCCTTCATATATGGTGCCTGTTAAGTCTGACCAATTGCAGCTGTTAAGGAAGCATTATTTCCTCTAATATGTCTCTCTGGTTGCCTACAACGGTATCTAATTAAGTAATGTCTAGAGACAAAGACTTGGACTCAGAAAGCACTCTTGTGTGCTCATTCTTCCTCCTCCTGTTGAGTACGTTTTAAAAGTTACTTACGGAAAGAATTGTCTTTACACTGAACGTGATTTTACTGACTCATAAAGCCACACTGCAGACTATATTGCAGCTACTAACGCTGTATTAAAGGCTAAAGCCTCGTACACACGTACCGATCGTCGGCCGAACGATCGGCTGTCTTTTGTCCAGGGCTGTCTTGTCTGTTGAAAAGTGCAAAAGACTGCACACGAATTTTGTCGGCCAACAACAGCCAACTGCAGAAGTGATGTCATGTGATGGTTAATTTTCCGTGTGTTTTTTCTTCTCTGAGCATGCCCAGTCTTGCAAATCTGCTGATTGTCGGCCGAATTCTGTACTGACTGGCGAACAATCGGCCGTTGTGGTGTCGGCGTACAAAAGTTTTAATGCCTGCACGACAGATTCTGTTCGGCCGAAAATGCGCTGTCGGAATCATCATACTAACAAGCCGACAATCGGCCGACAATCGGTACGTGTGTACGGTAGTTCACCTTTGGAACATATTCCACCCATATTTTTTTATTAAACTTAACACATCCAGTTACAATCTGGTGGTAACACAATGTTTACATTATTATTTCACAGAACATCAGACTGATATACATGTTGCATTCTGGTAATTGCAATCCTTTCACATGTCAAATTTCATTATAATAAATTAAAATAAAAGAAAATCATTCTACATATTGTCAACTTGTAAAACATCTGTTCCAGTTCAAATTGATTATAACCAATTATATTTGTACAAGTCTAGCAAGGCACTGCAATAGCCACATCTGGACCAGTTCACGGGGACTAAAGCCCCGTACACACATACCGAATGTCGGCCGAACGATCGGCCGTCTTTTGTCCGGTGCTGTCCTGTCGGCTGAAAAGTGCTAAAGAATGCACACGAATTTTGTCGGCCAACAACAGCCGACTGCAGAAGTGATGTCATGTGATGGTTAACTTTCCGTGTGTTTTTTCTTTTCTGAGCATGCCCAGTCTTGCTAATCTGCTGTTTGTCGGCCGAATTCTGTACTGACTGACGAACAATCGGCCGTTCTGGTGACGGCCAACAAAAATTTAAAAGTCTGCACGCCAGATTCTGTTGGGCCGAAAAATCGCTGTCGGTTGTCGGAAGCATCATACTAACAAGCTGACAATCAGCCGATCGTTCGGCGGCCGAAAATGTACGACCGACAATCGCTACGTGTGTACGGGGCTTAAGACATGGGGTGTCCAACCACGGTATCAAAGTGTTATATGGGATGCTGGTTGCGACGCTACCCCTATAAGTAGTGGTATGTGAAATTTTATAAAATTATATGATAATGTCTTTGTGAAAGTGCTGTTCTGCATAAATGAATAAATAAATAAACCAAACTTACACAAATGCAGATAAATACAAATATGTGAATACCACTTGTTAATTGATGACTGTGTGAAATTTACTGATTAAAAGTGCTTGTGCTTAAAGTGCTAGAGAAAGTGCTAAAGTATAAATGCAAATAGTCCCCAATAGTGCGTGTACATCCACTCACTGCCCACTTGGGGAACTGTGATATGGTGGGTAAGCAAGAACCCTACGTAAACTGTTTAAGACAAAATAAATTCAAATAGTGCAAAAAAATTAGGGGACAGATCCAATCAATTAAAAAATATCTTATATTGCATCATTCAGTCCATTTTGGCAGCTGTTTGTTATAATAGTGAATGTCCCAATGTGTCCACTGTGCTGTGCCAACAAATAGTCCGTGCAGGTGTTACACCATGCAGTGTCCTCTGTGTTTTCACCCGTGGTCCCCACTAGGTAATGCACTCACCAGACTGCCCACCCCTTTCAACAGGGGTATAGCGTTTTTGGGTACTGTCCTGCCCATATCGGGATACCTCCCCTCTGATATCCGATTCCTAGATGGGTCCAGTATTTCTCAAGAAGAAAGGATAGAATGCCCCATAGTGTGGTAATTCCAATCAATATATTAAAAAACAGTAACTTACAGTTGTTAATATAGAGATCTGCATTGCCATGGTGCTTCCGCGTTCCACAGCCGAGAACCACAGTAACCAGAGATGCCGCTATGACGCTAGTCTCCGCCCTACACGTTTCATCATTACGACTTCATCTGGAGCCAAATAATAATAAATATAAAATAATCAAGCAAATTAATTAATAACATTTTTGCATATACGTAAGAAGACTGCAAGAGCAGAAACCAATAATTTCTGAAAACATAAAATTAATACATATATCATTTAAAAAATAATAAAAATCTACATGTATAAAAAATTAACACCTATACATACAACATGATATTATGTAATATAATATAAAGACAAATTAATATTCCAGAAAAAATCAAAACATTTTTCCAAAATTGATAATATATATAAAAAGTCGTGATAAAACTGCCTGCTAATCAAATGTTTAACTCCAAAAGTTCTTTGTTAACTATTGTTAATAAAACAATTCACGTCCCAATCAACGATGAGCCCAAAGAGCACATAACATTTTAGGTCGTAAATCCAGCAAGTCTCCATTCTCGAGATCTCACACTTAACAGAACTCCCCCTCCAATGTGGCGTGAATCTGTCTATAGCTAAAAATGTAGTACCAGCCGGATTCTTGTAATTGCATTCAAGATAGTGTTTGGACACACTATGTCTGGGAAAACCTCTCCTAATGTTGCCCACATGTTCCATAATCCTAACATTCATAGCTTCTCATATTGTAGGCCACAAGGACAAATGTTGTGTACATACATTCCAAGCGGTACAAATGATTAACGTATCTACATCATATGTCCTCAAAGTGGTCATGGACTGGAACTGACAGATTTGTCTATATTTTATCTTATTAAAACAACAAACCTTACACTTCCGACACAGAATTCAATTTCTGGAAGAAGTAAACTCTTTTGGGTGGATCCAAAATATTTGGTGCCACATGAAGTCCTAAAGAAGATACGCCCCTAAAAATAACTTGTGAAGTGTCAGAATGATAGGCCCTAATAATCTGTCATTTTAAGGAAATTTCAAATGTCTCAACACAATTTTTTTATGTCATAATATTACTGTGAATATGTCGTGACAAAAGAAAAATTAAAGTTCATTTTATTGGTCTGTTTATTACTACCCCACCACCAAACATGGCAATCCTATCAAGATTACCAACGTCAGTTAGAATCTTCTCCATTTCTACGTTGGAGTACCCCTTGTCTACAAATCTCGACTTTAAATCATGGCTTGTTTCAAATAATCATCTTTAAATGTATAGTTCCTTCTAAGGCAGATAAACTGACTTTTAGGGACAGATCAATAGCTATTCAAAAATTTTGAGGGGATCACCACTGGAGAATAAGGCAGGAGATACAGTAGTTGGAGCATAGGTATAATTTTATTAAATAGGTTCTATCTGCTACCGATAGTTTTAATTTGCTCCAGGTATTTACTTTATCTCTAAACCTAGCTAGCTTAGGGTGTACATTGAGATAACAGTATTCCATTAAGTTGGAGATAATGTGGACCCCTAAGTATTTGAATGAGGATATGGTAGATATGGTAGGTATGGGCCATTGATACTGTTTGCCCTGATCTGCCATCCAAAAGCAATAGAGCTCACTTTGTCCAGTTGATAGTGAGGCCTAAGCAGTGCCCAAACATGAAAATCGTGTCCTTGACAGCCAAGGAGGAAGAAGTATCCCCCAAAAACAGTAGCATATCGTCTTCATGCAGCATCATTTTTCTTAAGCAAGTCACCGTAGTGAAACCCGGTAATCAATGGATTGGCTCAGATGTTCCACCCGTATTTAGGGTGGACCATTAGACATGTGCAGAACAGAAACATTTTCAGCTAGATTTGTTATGTTACTAATTATGTTTCCTTGATTGGCTTTGGAATTTGTTTAGTTTAGTTTAGTTTATCCATTTTCTAACAAATTCCAAGATCTCGATTTGAATGAGGATTGGCTGAAAAATGATCGACATGTGTGAAGAATAGCTGGTTGTTAAGGAGCAGGCCAGGAAGCTGACTGCTGTGTCCTTAACAGCCAATGAGTGTTTCCCCGCTGACAGCTGAAATGTAAACACAAGAATGCCGGCAATGAGAAATTCAGAAAAAAACAGTGTGGGGGTCCTTCCCCTTTGGCCAGGAAAGGGGGCAGGCCGCATGCCCTCAACATGGGGGGGGGGTGCTTTGGGGCAGAGGGACCTCCTCCCCAAAGCACCTTGCCCCATGTTGATGGGGACAAGGACCTCTTCCCCACAACTCTGGCCCAGTGGTTGTGGGGGTGTGGGGAGGTGACTTATTGGAATCTGGAAGCCCCCGAGATCCCGCCCCCCCCATGTGAATGAGTATTGGGTACATAGTCAAAGGTAATAAAAACACATCACCAGTTTTTGACAAGTCCGTTATTAAAAAAACATAAAAACCCAGACCCAGTGAAAAAAAAATAAAAACGCCTCTCGCCAAACACAACTGTTCCTGTCCAGGTAATAACAGGTAAACATAAGGGAGGGGTTACCCAGTGACATAACCGGGTGACCCCATTCTCATGTCTACCTCTCATTGGGCTAGTATCATTATGGGGCAGGATCACCTGTTGTCGTCACCGGGTAATCCCACTCCTATGTTTAGCTGTCATTCAGGAATGAAATTCGCCCAATGAGAGGTAGACATAGGGGTGGGATCACCTGGTTATGTCACTGCATAACCCCCTCCCCTATATTTACCCGGCATATAAGGGAACCCCATGCCAAAATTTAAAAATAAAATGGCGTGGCGTACCCCCAAAATCCATACCCGACCCTGGTCTGAGCATGCAGCTCTGCAGGGTTTGCTCGTCGTCCCCGGAAGGGCCTGGTGTGGATAGGGGGGAACCCCACGCTGTTTTTTTCAGAATTATTCATTGCCGCTATTCTTTTTTTTACATTTCAGCGGGAAACCGCTGACAGCTGATGAGTCATCAATTGTTAAGGGCACAGCGGCCAGCTTCCTGGCCCACTCCTTAACAAGCAGCTATTCTTCACACAGAATTTGGATCGGTCATTTTCCAACCGACCTGAATTTGAATCCATCTGAAACATTGGAATTCGTTAGAAAACAAATAAACTAAACCAAACGTAACAAATTTCAATGACATTTGTTACTACTGTCATTCAGGGATTCTGATACAAATCTCCGAATAATCATAAAATCGTCCGACTTTAGATTAGGATCGAAATGAATTGCTTATGTCTATGGACCATGAAACATGATTTTGCTCCTAGATAATGTCCATATTTTCAGTGCAAATATTTCTGTATAAGGCTCAGAATTAGCGGGTGCTGCTGGAAAAACCAGCTGGAGACTGGAGGTATCCCAGTCAATGGACCTCTTTGCCAGCACACCACGGATCACCAAGTACCGTCCAAAGGTTTTATTGTAGAATGGTCACATCACGATGGACAAAGTGCAATGTTTGTCCATGTATCCTTACTATATCCAAAAGGAAAAAAAAAAGTTGTGCCTTTAGCTCTACATTAGTCAAGTCCATCTAAATCTGCTGGTGCAGCTAACAGAACCCTCTCCCTGGCTCGATAGTGCTGCTGTCCAAAGATGTCCAAAGAGAAGAAGTGTTTTACTAACAGGATCACAAGAAGAAATAAAGGAGAAAAGAAATTGAATATAGCAACCACATTTAAGAATTGGTAGGAATTATATATTTTTTTTGTTATTGAGTTTAATACCACTTTAATACCACTTTTTTCCAGTAGAAAAATATTGCTGAACTAGATCCTGTGGTCTTTTCCTTGTTGACTGCTATTCTATATGTGGAAAAGTCATTACAAGTCCTGCTCTGTTTTTACCCAATTAACCCTCGGTCTACCAGCAGGGTCCAGTGGACCCCTTAGGTAGTTTGTATTGTGTTGTTTTATTGGAATTTATTATTATTATTATTATTAATATTTGATAAGAACTTATGACTTTTTTACTGCTCTTTAGACAGTTATAAATATGAAAGCATGAATTTTTTGTGTTTACCTTTTTTCTGTAAACCCAAATTATAGCATCGTACACTGGCTGGGTCCATCGGACCCATGTTGCTCTTTAATGGTTTCTCCGTTATGACTCATCAAGTCACATGATTATTGTACTGCACTCTGTGAGCCATTTTCAGTCTGCAAGTTAGCAATTTTTTCTGCATGTTAGGACTTGCTTTCTTAGCTTTTGAAGATTTGTTATGTTTTCCGGACTTGGTGGTGTAGTTTCATCGTGGTTCGTAAACGCCTTAGTAATGAAGAAATACTTGGTTTGTTGGACTTAGATTCTGAAGAAGATCAACATGCATCAGATTACGAGCCATCGGGTGACTAAAACGAAATAGATGACATCCTTGTAGAAAACAACTCGGATTCTGATGATAGCATAGTCACAGCATCTACCACCCAAACCGATTTGCCATCTTCATCTGCGACTATTTACTATTCAAAAGATAAGAATGAAAAATGGAATTCTGTGCCTATCAACAATCCACAAGGAAGAACGAGGTAAGTGAACATCATTCAAGAAACACCGGGTGCCAGCCGTTTTGAAAAAAGACACAATCAAATCAACATTTGTGCTTTTTTTCTGGAAACCCTTTGTTGAAACCATCTGTAAACGGACCAATAAAGAAGGTTCGGCTGTATATGGAGCTTGATGGTCTAATCTAACTACAAATGAATTGTACAAGTTCATTGATGTACTTATTTTGATCGGCGTCTACAAGGGTAGTGTCTCATTTATAGAGCAAAAAACATGGTTGCACAATATTCAACAAATCAATGAACAGAACTCGCTTTACGAATATTTCCAGAGTTCTGAGATTTGATGATGCTGCTGCTAGATGACAAGACTGTTCTATTGATAATTTGCAGCCCATTCGAGAATGCTTCAAACTGTGGGTAAAAACTCTTTCTGAAGCACTTGTTCCTGGAGAGTCGATGACAGTTGATGAACAACAAGTAACCTTTTGTGATCGTTGCCTTTCCAACAATATATTCCATCGAAGCCAGGGAAATATGGCATAAAAATATGGACAATTTTAGACAGTAGAACTTCCTATGCATACGATATGCAGGTGTACACTGGGAAATGTCAAGACTAGGGTTGAGCAAACACGGACTGTATTATTCGTGTTCGTACCGAATAATTGGATTTTTGTTACCCGAACACGGACCCGAAAACTTTACTGTATATTCGGGTAAAAATCAGTGTTCGGTCGTTTTATTTCCGGGTTTTGTATGCATTGGCGCGCTTTTCATGGAGGGCTTTCAACAGCCAATCAACAAGCGTTTAGCTGGTGTGCCTTAAGCCATCCCAGCCATGCCTACAAATGTATTAGTAGCTGTGATTGGCCATCTGAAGCATGTGACCAAGTCTTTAAGTTCGAGACCGAGCGCCGCTGCGTCATTCTGCTGTGTAGTTCAGGGACAGAGCACACATCATACGTGCTGGCTGCTGATTAGGGACAGACAGGCAAAACTCATTTGTGTCCGCATAGAATTGAGAGACAGGTCGGAGTGTGTTAGGCAGGGCGAGTTGTAGGGCATTTTAGGGAGAGGCTGCTGATTTTTAGGGTCAGTTTTCTACAATCGATTTTGCAGTGACCGATCTTATCAATCCTTTTAGGGAGAGGCTGCTGATTTTTAAGGTCAGACAGTGTGTTCTACAATCGATATTGCTGTGTGGGGTGGGGTTTGCAGTGACCGATCTTATCAATCCTTTTAGGGAGAGGCTGCTGATTTTTAGGGTCAGACAGTGTGTTCTACAATCGATATTGCTGTGTGGGGGGGGGGGGGGGTTTGCAGTGACCGATCTTATCAATCCTTTTAGGGAGAGGCTGCTGATTTTTAGGGTCAGACAGTGTGTTCTACAATCGATATTGCTGTGGGGGGGGGGGGGGTTGCAGTGACAGATCTTATCAATCCTTTTAGGGAGAGGCTGCTGATTTTTAGGGTCAGACAGTGTGTTCTACAATCGATATTGCTGTGTGGGGGGGGGGGGGTTTGCAGTGACCGATCTTATCAATCCTTTTAGGGAGAGGCTGGAGATAGGCAGGTGTCAGTGGTCCACATCGATTTTGCTGTGTGTGGGGTGCAGTGAACACAATCTTTTTTGCCCACTGAGGAGGAGGGAGAAAAGTCTTTTTCTATCAGTCACTGTGTGCAGCGTTTTTCCTTCAGCTGTGCTGTGCTGACTCTGATCATACACTGCTGTGTTCAGTGTTCACATGTGCTATTATTGAGTGGTTTCAAAAATCATACACTTTTTTTCTATTCCACTATTCAATATACAGCCTTGGGTTAAAAAAATTAAATTGTGGCCTGCAGCAGAGCTGAATGATATAAGACACTGCGGTTCACATGTGCTATTGATAAATCACACCAATTTTATATCATATTTTCTATTCTGCTATTCAATAAAAACCTTTGGGTATAAACAATTAAATTGCGGGATAGTCTGTGTTGGTACGTGTGAGATACACCTTTCCAAGTTTTTGGGGTTCATCTCATACTTCTGAAGATTTGAGGGTGCTGCCTGTTCCAAACTCCTCCTACTCCTCATCCTGCCTTTTAGGGGTACAAAAAATAGTAATTGGGGCCTAGTGTGGTTCTGTACGTGTGAGATACATACACTTTTTTTGATCATATTTTCTATTCCGCTATTCAATAAAAACCTTTGGGTATAAACAATTAAATTGCGGGATAGTCTGTGTTGGTACGTGTGAGATACACCTTTCCAATTTTTGGGGTTCATCTCATACTTCTGAAGATTTGAGGGTGCTGCCTGTTCCAAACTCCTCCTACTCCTCATCCTGCCTTTTAGGGGTACAAAAAATAGTAATTGGGGCCTAGTGTGGTTCTGTACGTGTGAGATGCATACACTTTTTTTGATCATATTTTCTATTCCGCTATTCAATAAAAACCTTTGGGTATAAACAATTAAATTGCGGGATAGTCTGTGTTGGTACGTGTGAGATACACCTTTCCAATTTTTGGGGTTCATCTCATACTTCTGAAGATTTGAGGGTGCTGCCTGTTCCAAACTCCTCCTACTCCTCATCCTGCCTTTTAGGGGTACAAAAAATAGTAATTGGGGCCTAGTGTGGTTCTGTACGTGTGAGATACATACACTTTTTTTGATCATATTTTCTATTCCGCTATTCAATAAAAACCTTTGAGTATAAACAATTAAATTGCGGGATAGTCTGTGTTGGTAAGTGTGAGATACACCTTTCCAAGTTTTTGGGGTTCATCTCATACTTCTGAAGATTTGAGGGTGCTGCCTGTTCCAAACTCCTCCTACTCCTCATCCTGCCTTTTAGGGGTACAAAAAATAGTAATTGGGGCCTAGTGTGGTTCTGTACGTGTGAGATACATACACTTTTTTTGATCATATTTTCTATTCCGCTATTCAATAAAAACCTTTGGGTATAAACAATTAAATTGCGGGATAGTCTGTGTTGGTACGTGTGAGATACACCTTTCCAATTTTTGGGGTTCATCTCATACTTCTGAAGATTTGAGGGTGCTGCCTGTTCCAAACTCCTCCTACTCCTCATCCTGCCTTTTAGGGGTACAAAAAATAGTAATTGGGGCCTAGTGTGGTTCTGTATGTGTGAGATACATACACTTTTTTTGATCATATTTTCTATTCCGCTATTCAATAAAAACCTTTGGGCATAAACAATTAAATTGCGGGATAGTCTGTGTTGGTACGTGTGAGATACACCTTTCCAATTTTTGGGGTTCATCTCATACTTCTGAAGATTTGAGGGTGCTGCCTGTTCCAAACTCCTCCTACTCCTCATCCTGCCTTTTAGGGGTACAAAAAATAGTAATTGGGGCCTAGTGTGGTTCTGTACGTGTGAAATACATACACTTTTTTGATCATATTTTCTATTCCGCTATTCAATAAAAACCTTTGGGTATAAACAATTAAATTGCGGGATAGTCTGTGTTGGTACGTGTGAGATACACCTTTCCAATTTATGGGGTTCATCTCATACTTCTGAAGATTTGAGGGTGCTTCCTGTTCCAAACTCCTCCTACTCCTCATCCTGCCTTTAGGGGTACAAACAATAGTAATTGTGGCCTAGTCAGGTTCTGTACGTGTGAGATACATACACCTTTTTTTGATAATATTTTCTATTCCACTATTTAATCTACACCTTTGGGTAAAAACAATTAAATTGCGGGATAGTCTGTGTCGGTACGTGTGAGATACATACACCTTTTGATATCATATTTTCTATTCTGCTATTTAATCAAAACCTTTGGGTATAAACAATTAAATTGCGGGATAGTCTGTGTCGGTACGTGTGAGATACACCTTTCCAATTTTTGGGGTGCATCTCATACTGCCGAGGATTTGAGGGTGCTTCAGTCTGCCTCCTGCCTGTCCCGAACTCCTCCTACTCCTCATCCTGCCTTTAGGGTACAAAAAATAGTAATCGGGGCCTAGTTTGTGTTTGTACGTGTGAGATACACCGTTTTGTAAAATTTGTCCTATTCCGCTATTCAATATACACCCTGCTTGAGTGTAAAAAATTAAATTGCGGGATAGTCTGTATCGGTACATGTGAGATACACCTTTTTAAATTTGTTTGGCGCATCTCCTTCTACCGCCGAGGATTGCAGGGCGCTTCAGTTTGCCTTCTGTTCCTAACTCCTCCTACTCTGCTTCCCTAGCCTCTACCGCCTCCTCATCCGGACAGCGTAACACCTTCACCACCAACTTCAGCACGGCCAGGGGTAAACGACAGCAGGCAGTTTTAAAACTTGCCTGTTTGGGGGAAAAACCACACACCGCGCAGGAGTGTGGAGGAGCATGGAACAGCAGACAAATGAGTGGTTGCTGCCAGCGAGCCTCAAGCCCGGACTGGTGGTGTACGATAACGGGCGAAATCTCATAGCAGCTCTGGGCCTAGCCGGTTTGACGCACATCCCTTGCCTGGCGCATGTGCTGAATTTGGTGGTGCAGAGGTTCCTTAAAAACTACCCCGATATGTCAGAGCTGCTGCAGAAAGTGCGGGCCGTCTGTGCGCACTTTCGGCGTTCTCACCCTGCTGCTGTTTGCCTGTCAGCGCTGCAGCGTAACTTCGGCCTTCCCGCTCACCGCCTCATATGTGACGTGCCCACAAGGTGGAACTCCACCTTGCACATGCTGGAAAGACTGTGCGAGCAGCAGCAGGCCATAGTGGAGTTTCAGCTGCAGCACGCACGCGTGAGTCGCTCTGCGGAACCGCACCACTTCACCACCAATAACTGGACCTCCATGCGAGACCTGTGTGCCTTGTTGCGCTGTTTTGAGTACTCCACCAACATGGCCAGTGCCGATGACGCCGTTCTCAGCTTAACTATCCCACTTCTATGCCTCCTTCAAAAAACAATTCGGGCGATGATGGAAGAGGATGTGTCACAGGATGAGGAGGAGGAGGAGGAGGAGGATGAAGAGGTAACATTTCCAAGGCTTTCAGGGCAGTCATTCACAAGGGGCTCCGAGGGTGGGTTCCTGCACACACAAATGCCAGGGACACAATTGTCCAGCAGGGGCACAGTTCTGGAGGATGAGGAGGATGAGGAGGAGGAGCTGGAGGAGGAGATGGAACCATGTTCAAAGCAGGGTGGCACCCAGGCCAGCTCATGGCCATCACTGGTGCGTGGCTGGGGGGATACAGAGGACACGGACGATACACCTCCCACAGAGGACAGCCTTTCCTTGCCTCTGGGCAGCCTGGCACACATGAGCGATTACATGCTGCAGTGTCTCCACAACGACCGCCGAGTTGCCCACATTCTAACTTGTGCTGATTACTGGGTGGCCACGCTGCTGGATCCCCATTACAAGGACAACGTACCGTCCTTAATTCACTCACTGGAGCGCGATCGCAAGATGCGCGAGTACAAGCGCACGCTGCTAGACGCGATGCTGCTGGCATTCCCACCTGACAGCGAGGCCACAGTGGAAGCACAAGGCAGAGGAGGAGGAGGAAGAGGTCGCCAACGCAACCAGGGCACCGCCAGCACCTCAGAAGGCAGGGTTAGCATGGCTGAAATGTGGAAAAGTTTTGTCAGCACCCCACAACAAACAGCAGCACCAGCAGCTCATATGGAACGTCTTAGCAGGAGGCAGCATTTTACCAACATGGTGGAGCAGTATTCGGCACACGCCTACATGTAGTGAATGACGGGTCTGCCCCCTTCAACTTCTGGGTCTCCAAATTGGGCACATGGCCTGAGCTTGCCCTTTACGCCTTGGAGTTGCTGGCGTGCCCTGCAGCCAGTGTATTATCTGAACAGGTATTTAGCACGGCTGGGGGCGTTATCACAGACAAGCGCCGCCGCCTGTCCAGAGACAATGTGGACAAGCTCACGTTCATTAAAATGAACCAGGCATGGATCCCCCGGGACTTTTCCGTACCTTGTTCAGAATAGCGATGGATACCGACCTTACCCAGCCATTGTTCTATTTTTGCTCTTTCTCACTCTTTTTGGGTGTACCCTCATTTAAAATTTCTGAAAAGAAGCAGTGTTGGCTACCTCATCCTCCTCAGGGCCAGATTAACGTAGGGGCTATTGGAGCTGCAGCTCCAGGCCCCTACCTTTATATAGGCCCCGGGTTGGCCATATTCACTGTTACCGCTCTTCTGTCACTTGTAAACACAGAAGTCTGGCTTCTATGCTCGCTTCCCCAGGCAGCTCCCTCAGAACCTCCCCACACAGCACGAAGGCCGGACAAGGAGGGACAGTTGCCGATGCATGGATGTGTTTATGGGCTTCAGAGACAGCATCCCATGTTGAATTAGGCATGCATGGCTGCACCCTTCCTCCTCTGGGTGCATGCCAAGGCACGGCCCTTAAGGCCCTTCAAAATCCTCAGCACCAAGCCCATGATGCTCTTAATCCGGCCCTGGTCCTCCTCCACCGCCGCTTCCATCTACACCGCCCATAGGTGTGCGCAGCCTATTGCATTAGGGTGTGCACCCCAAAGTTTAAATACACATGCATGTGTTTGCCTACATGTACATGGCCCCGATACATTACTCTCCCTGCTGGCAAAGAGAAATAGAGCAGAGCAGGTCCGAGGGAGATCTTTCCCATCTCCTCACTGGCAAACAGAGCGATAATGCTATGTGCCCTAGGTGATTAGGGTGTGCCCAGGTACACCCGGCACACCCTGTGCGCACGCCTATGACACCGCCACATCCACCACCACCTCAACCTCCCTCCTACTCCATATGGGCCACGTCCTTCAGAGATGAAGATCATTGTTTTATTTTTCAGTTTTTTTTTGTTGTTTTAAGTTATTTCCCTATCCACATTTGTTTGCAGAGCACTCGCCATGGTCTTAACTACGTTTTGCTGCCATTTGTAGCACTCTAGCCCTTTCCATTGGTGTTTTAGAGCCATTTTAGTGCCTGAAAGTTCGGGTCCCCATTGACTTCAATGGGGTTCGGTGTCCGGGAAAAGTTCGGCAAAGGTCCGGGACACGGACCCGGACTTTTTTTTAAAGTTCGGCCGAACCCGCCGAACACGGACATCCAGGTGTCCGCTCAACTCTAGTCAAGACCAAGGAAGCAAAGTGAATCAGGGGGGATCGAGTGTTAATGGATTTGGCTCAAGGAATATTACATTCTGTAAGAAACATCACTTGTGATAACTTCTTCACAACCCTGCGGTTAGCTAAAAAAATTACTGGAGAAGAAAAAGAAAAAAGAACTGCCCCAAGAATTTGTGACCACAAAAAAACAAAATGTCTACTCTACTCTGTTTGGTTTCCAGAAAGACGTGATGATTGCATCATACTGTCCCAAGAAAAACAAAGTTGTTACCCTCTTGAGCTCTATGCATTCCCAATCTACTGTTCAAAACCGAGAAGACAAAAAAACAGAGATAATTCAGTCATACAATGTGACAAAAGAAGGCGTCGATACGTTGGATTAGATAGTTCATACTTACAGTACTAAACGAATGACCAGAAGATGGCCAATGGTTACATTTTATAACATGTTGGATGTTAGTGCTATCAACGCCTACATTATTTGGATAGAGACCACACACTGCTCCAGGTGGAAATGCCTTCAAAAATCCTCACAGTAACAGCACAGGTGCAGGGTGCAGGATCAATGTACAAGCCATATAGAACAAAAAGTATGTCTGGACAGCCACACTCCAATGCAAATATTTATTGAAAAGAGGATAAAATACCACAGCATACAGAGGCATGTATCAAAGACAGCTGACGCGTTTCACACTACTCTTTGTTCTACATTATCTGGATGTCGCTAAAACCAGACTGGAATGCAAGTAAATCGGTAAAAGGTTTTTATCACACATCTTGGGAAAGCACTGGCTGGAGTATCTGAGGGGCCTGAAGTTCCTCAACCTTCTACCTCAGAAGAGCCACCAAGAAAGAAAGAACTTCGCAGTATCTGCCCTAACAGCAAAGACAGAAAAACCTGAACAGTGTGTTGTGTGTCCAAAAAAAATGTATGTCAAGATCATCTGAAAGTGGTGTGTTTGAACTGTGGACAGTGAAATGTTTTCATCATATTAGCATAACTTTTCTAATTACCTATGCCCTACAACTACATATCAAAATTTCATGTTTCTCTCAATTGACAATTTCTTTATCATTTTTATTTTTATCTGTGAATTTATGTGCAAAATAATATAAGATGAAAGACTCTTCACAGTTAGTGCTCAAATTATGAAGAATACACTTTTTATCACCAAATGAGTAAGCATTTATCAGTATTTCATGGTTATTCAACATTTTACTAGCTAAAATTATAATCAAAATTCATAATTACCCTGTTTCACAATAAAATAAATTATACTAAAACTTGATGCAGCCTTTATTCATTATATGTACCAAACTATAGTACAGGGCCCATTGGACCCTGACGGTGCAAGGTGGTACTAAAAAAAGCCAGTAGATCAAGGGTTAATCCTTGCGGATTTTTCTGTCTTTAGTAGCTATTCCTCTTCTTACGCATGCATTGTTTTAGCA
Organism: Pelophylax lessonae; assembly: GCF_965119305.1. NCBI lineage: Eukaryota > Metazoa > Chordata > Amphibia > Anura > Ranidae > Pelophylax > Pelophylax lessonae. Next base: position 50,693,861 of record NC_138771.1, read on the forward strand.
GCCTTTAGATCTTAGGTAAACCTTAAAGATTAGTCCATCAGGGGTCATTGACAAAATGCCCCTTACATTAGTGGGGGTCAGTGGGAAGAATGCCCTACTTACAGTGGTGTCCATAATTTCACCCTCACTGGCTCTGCCAAGTGGCATTGGACCTGGCACTACGAAGGCACCATCAGATGTGAGGTCAGTTAGCCACAGCTCCAGGAACCCCTAGCAACCTGTAGAACCCTCCGTAGTTAGGTTGCTAGATAGGTAAATTTAGCTTGTTGGCTCTCCTGTAATCAATTGCGCTGTGTGTGATTACTTTGGGGTTCTCTGGTTTCTGCAGGCTGTTTTCTGGAAAGTCACAAAATCTAGTGGGTGGGAGAATCAAACAGGCAACCTAAATATCAATACAGCTCCAGCCCATACCTGGGAGGGTGTGTCCAGATGGTGGTTGTAGAATACATAAATTATTTGGAACCACAGAGATATGGGTTTTCTTTTCCGTGGAGGAGAAGTACCCAGCTGGGAGGCCTGCCTGCCCTTCCTGGCTGTGTTGCTGAAGGTTGCAGCCTGATCATCGTGGTCCCAGCTTTGCTCAGCTGGGGGTCTATCCAACCACAAGCCCATTAGGAACCAAAAAATAGTGCCATTGAAGATCTGCCCTGGAAGCTTCAGAGATGAGCCTCCCTGCTGGAGTCTGAGGGAGACCTTCCAACCTCTGGGGACACTGAATAAACTTTCAAAAAGGGCAACCCTTAGACTGATTCTTTGACTCAGAAAAGGGAAAGTTGCTGTTTGTCTGGCTGTTGCTGCACTAGCGGGAGAAGACCATAGGACATACATCAGCAGCCTCTGGGAGGCTAGCACTACACATCTCTGATGGAACCCTGGTTGAGAATGGCTTCTCTATATGTATTTAAGGCATTCTTCCATTTCCAGAGGCTGCTATTCTATCACATGGATATATCCTGCTAGTCTCTAGTCTTGTCCTGCTACTTATAATTTTGTTTTTAGTGTTTTGTCTTGTTTTCTTGCATTTCAATAGCTGATGCCAACTTGCCCAGCTCCATTCCCATGGCCCCCAAATGTTTAGCCCTAACCATCTCACCAGCCTATCTGCCTCTTGTATATCTTCACTGTATGACTTTCCTATTGTTCGTCAGATCGCACCTTGTCCTGTTTATCTGTCCAAAATAACATGCCATGTTTTCTTCCATCTTTTGCTTGTCATCTTCTTCCTTACTTGTCTCTGCCATTCAGTTTCTGTTGAAAAAAACATATTCTTCTTACCTTTGATTAGGCACCAGTGAAATTAGTTCCTTGTTGTAAGATATATGTTGTCATCCCATTATTCCAAGGTTATCCAGTCGCTGTTCTTATGTGTTCTCATATCAGATTGTGACACACTTTATTGCATCGTTATAGAAGACAGCTTACTTAGTTATATGACCTTAGGGCATTTGAGTGGCAGTACATGCCAGGTTCCTTCTTTAGGTATGAAAGTATACCAAGACCACAGACACATTATTGGATTTATGGCAGCCTGTCAGATCAGTTCACATTTCTCTTTGTTTCTTTTTTTTTACATGTCCTCTTCCTATATAGACCTTATGGCTTAATGAGTGGGGAATCTTCATTTCATAAACAGTAGCCACGTTTACTTTGAATACCCAATTATGTACAGATAAAAAACAAAAAAAAAACAAAGGTAATTTAAAAATAGTGAACCATCATCCCTTCATTCATTCATTTACAGTGGGGATCGAAAGTTTGGGCACCCCAGGTAAAGATTTGTATTAATGTGCATAAAGAAGCCAAGGAAAGATAGAAAAATCTCCAAAAGGCAAATTACAGATTAGGCATTCTTATAATATGTCAACAAAAGTAAGATTTTATTTCCATCATTTACACTTTCAAAATAACAGAAAACAAAAAAAATGGCGTCTGCAAAAGTTTGGGCACCCTGCAGAGTTAATATCTTGTACTGCCCCCTTTGGTAAGTATCACAGCTTGTAAACGCTTTTTGCAGCCAGCCAAGAGTCTTTCAATTCTTGTTTGAGGTATCTTTGCCCATTCTTCCTTACAAAAGTCTCCCAGTTCTTTGAGATTTCTGGGCTGTCTGTCACACACTGCTCTTTTAAGGTCTATCCATAGAATTTCAATTATGTTGAGGTCAGGAGATTATGAAGGCCATGGCAAAACCTTCAGCTTACGCCTCTTGATGTAATCCCCCGTGGATTTTGAGGTGTGTTTACGATCATTATCCATTTGTAGAAGCCATCATCTCTTTAACTTCAGCTTTTTCACAGATGGCATCAAGTTACCATCCAAAATTTGCTGAAATTTTATTGAATCCATTTTTCCTTCTACTCGTGAGATGTTCCCTGTGCCACTGGCTGCAATACAACCCCAAAACATGATTGATCCACCCCCATGCTTAACAGTTGGACAGAGGTTGTTTTCATTAAATTCTGTGCCCCTTCTTCTCTAAACGTACCTTTGCTCATTCCGGCCAAAAAGTTAAATTTTAACCTCATCGGTCCACAGAACTTGTTTCCAAAATGCATCAGGCTTGTCTATATGTTCATTTGCAAAGTTCAAATGCTGATTTTTGTGGTGAGGACGTAGAAGAGGTTTTCTTCTGATGACTCTTCCATGAAGACCATATTTGTACAAGTATCTCTTTATAGTGGAATAGTGTACCACAACTCCAGTGTCTGCCAGATCTTTCTGGAGGGATCATGCAGTCAAACGTGGGTTTTGAATTGTTTTTCTCACAATCCTGCGAGCTGTTCTGTCTGATATTTTTCTTGGTCTTCCAGATCTTGCTTTAACTTCCACTGTTCCTGATGACTGCCATTTCTTAATTACATTCCGAACAGAGGGTATTGACATCTGAAAACGCTTTGCCATCTTCTTTTGGCCATCTCCAGCTTTGTGAGCGTCAACTATTTTCAGTTTCAGTTTTCTAGACAACTGCTTAGAAGATCCCATGGTGCTGATTGTTAGGGCAAGGTCAGTTGAGTCTGGGCATTTAAAAACCTTTGAGATTGACATCACCTTGTCTTCCCAGTTGATGATTGAGAACAATCCATGACACTGGCAGGTCTCAGCCTTGCCAAAGGGGGCCGTGCATGCTATAAATTCTGCAGGGTGCCCAAACTTTTGCAGACACCATTTTTTTGTTTTCTGTAATTTTGAAAGTGTCAATGATGGAAATAAAATCTAACTTATGTTGACATATTATAAGAATGTCTAATCTGTAATTTGATGCCTTTTGGAGATTTTTCCATCTTTCCTTGGCTTCTTTATGTACATTAATACAAATTTTTACCTGGAGTACCCAAACTTTCGATCCCCACTGTATTCGTTCTGAATATTTTCAACTATTTTAATAAACCTCACTGTAACTTGGCCATTGGGTTAATTTGCATTTGATTTGGTTTTTGCGTCTGTGGTTATCTATTCAATTTTCCTTTTCTTACACTGAGGCTGCTTCACTAAAGTCAAATAGACTTTTCACTTTGCAAGAAAAGTTGCACTTTCTAAGCAAATTTTCCCCAGATCTTAGTGAATGAGGTGAAGCTCTGCTGATTTCCATCATCCAATTATGCTCAAGCAAATAGTATTGGCTATAGCTTGCAAAGTGAAATTTCACCGCGTTCATTAAGCTCGGGCTAATGAACATCCTATTTGCTGTTAGCAAATCAACCCCAACATCTGCATTTGTCTCATTTTCTCTTTGAAGATACACCATTGGTGGGGACTTTGCTTGTCCTGACCTCGCTGTGATCCCTATCTATGTCTGATTTTGTTACTCTAGTTTCCCCTGGCAAAAATCTCCAGCTACATCCCAGACTACACTTCTATATTGTTCTATAGGACCAAATCTAGATGGCATGGTTGTCCTAAACCCCCACAGTTACTGTATTACTTGGTCTATTCATTAATCATAGCCTACCTCCATTAAGTTATGGCCTTCCTGCCCAGATTCTATATTTCAGTTTGTTTCTGGAGGCAACTGAGAATCACTGCTAGCACACAAATTTCCACCAAAAGGACATGAGCCCTCTGCTATCCCTTGAACCTTACATTTTTTGGTTCTCGTCAAACACATTATCAATCAATAAACTGCGAGAAGAGTTACTTCTTTACAAAACTTGAGCTAAAAAAGGTAACTTAGCAATTTCTTTGCAATTTTTTTAAATGCATTGCATATTTTTAAACATAAATAGAAACCATGTAACATTTGTTACTCTTGAAGAAAGTAAACCAAAAATAAAGCCCAAAACCGCTCTTTCCACTCCAATGTGCCCCAAAATCCACACACTGCGCTCACCAGATCAAAATGACTACTTGGTTAAATAAGAAAGTCAAATTGCGCCAAGAAACATGGGTTATCCTGCTTGGTAAGCACCTCTCCAAAGTCCTCTCCAGAGCTCCGTGTTTGCTGGCATCTTTTTAAGATCTCATGTAGTTATTAAGGATGCCCAACATATTCAGGAAGAAACAGAGGATGAGAGCCTCTCATAGTGTAAAAGTGTTTATTAAATAAGTAAAAACGCAAGGTCAAATGCACTTACATTAGCAAAGAGAAATCTCATGTGTACATCAGGAAATGCTGGAGACCTCACCGGAGGTCCCACCCTACGCATTTCGTCATCAAAATGCAACATCTTCAGAAGTCTAGCTCTCTTTCAGGTGTAGCAGTTACAGAGTTGAGACAAACCATTTACTACTGACAAGAGTGCTTACAATGACCAGCTTATATTTATTCATGTAAAACCTTTATCCCAAAATAAAAAAAGCTGTTTGCTGTAACTGAATATAAAATGTTAGCTGGAGTTTGGCTTAAATTTGTTAATGTATCTAAATCTGATAGTACATCTAACTCCTCTCCCCCAAGACTGACAATGTTGCTATTCAAAGGTGCCACTGGGGGCACTCTAATACAGCAGGTGTGTTAAGCTGGCCATACACTAGCCGAAACATCAGACAAACTCTTTTTCAAAAAACGAAAACTCGGCCGTGAGAGCAGACGATCGTGCCATCATGTAATGACCGAATTTAGAAAGATAAATCGTTCAATGGACATAAATGAATTCAGTTTGTCACATATACCTAGTGCAAACAGGTCGGCCAAAAAACACATGAATCTTTCAATTTATCGTTCGTTTATCGTTCGGCCGGCAGATTTTCAAAACTGTTCCTTCGATTTTTCGGCTCTGAAAAGTTGAAAACGATTTTCTATTTCTGCCCATTAACTGGACGAAAAATGGACGATCGGACCAAATGAAAGATTTTCGAACGATTTTTCGACAGCTGTATGGTCAGCATTACTGGCCAGATCACAAGGTGAAAACAGAGGGAAAAAAGACAATTAATGCAACCCCCACATCTAATGATTGGTAAGCTGCAATATATTACATTTTTGGTTTTGGGTTGAATACCGCTTTAATTTCACATCCAGTTTTTGAAATCACCATGATTTAACAAAAACCCATCTAAAATAAAGCTCAGGAACATTTTGTTAATAAGTGTTTATTAATGCCACAAAGTCGTGGCCAATGTGAAAACCTAGCTGTATAATAAACCGGTGGAACTAGAAAATGACTAAACCATTGTAGGTTGGGGATAATTAATAGAGCAAAGGAAAGCTCCCGATAGTGCCCATAGCAACTAGACAAATGGTAGATTTACTATACAAAGTTAGCCCACCAAAATCTTAATTGGAATCTGCAATGGGCAATGTTAGTTAATGACTGAAACAGGTTCATAGAAATTTGGATGTGTGCTATGTATGTTGTAAAGACTGTTTTAACCATTAATTTAAAAAAAAAAAACATTATTATGCATGATTCCCATCTGAGCCAATTGGGTTAACATAATTCCAATATAAAATCTTCCATTTCAGCTAGAAAAATTGTTCATGGTTGTCTCTGTGCTTCTTGTAGCCAGACAGATGCAAAAGAATTACCAACAAAGACTACCTGTATAACCTCACCTTCACCTCCATGTCACAACCTAAGCAGGTCAAGAAAAATCATTATACAAATAAAACTTCCCTAAGGATAAGCACCAATGTATTATGGTTCAAAAACCAAGGCAATCGGAAATTGAGCAATAATGGCCCCTAAATATGTAAAAAATCACAGTCACTCATTAAAAGGATGACTTGCTGCTTCTTTTAAGTTGAAGAAATAGCTAAAATGACAATGAAAGGAGAAGTTATCATTATGGGAGATTTCAATCTTCCAGATATAAACTGGAAAACCAAAATAGCAAGTTCTACCAGGAGTACAGATATTCTAAATTCCCTACTGGGGTTGTCTCTGCAACAAGTGGTTGAGGAGCCAACCCGGAGGGAGGCCATTTTGGATTTGGTATTCACAAATGGGGATTCGGTATATGATGTCATTGTAGGCAAAACCTTGGGATCTAGTGATCACCAGTCAGTGTGGTTTAATATAAGAACTGTGAAAGAGTCACAACACACAAAAACAAAAGTTTTAGATTTTAGAAAAACAGACTTTTCATAAATCAAATTAGTCATAAATGAGTCCTTATCAGACTGGAACGGATTACATGGAGTCCAGGAGAAATGGGACTACTTAAAAGGTGCATTATTGAAGGCAACAGAAAATTGCATTAGACTTGTCAGTAAAAGCAAAAAAAGGAAGAGACCTCTGTGGTACTCAGCAGAAGTGGCCCAAATCATTAAAAATAAAAAGCTAGCATTTTGTAATTATAAAAAAACCCAGAGCAATGAAGATAAGGAAATCTACAAGATTAGGCAGAAAGAGGCCAAGCAAGTTATAAGAACTTCTAAAGCGCAGGCAGAAGAAAAACTAGCTCAGTCTATGAAAAAGGGGGATAAGACATTCTTCAGATATATAAATGAAAAAAGGAAATTAAAACAAGGAATAACTAAATTAAAAACAAAGGACGGAAGGTATGTAGAAGAGAATAAAGGGCTAGCCGACTGCCTTAATGAATACTTCTGTTCAGTTTTTACAGAAGAAAAAGAAGGAGAAGGACCTCCACTTGAAAGGATGACTAATGAATCATTTGATGCATGTGTCTTTACAGAGGAAGACGTTCTAAGATTGCTGTCTAAAGTGAAGACAAATAAGTCACAGGGTCCTGATGAGATACACCCAAAATTATTAAAAGAGCTTAGTGGTGAGCTGGCAAAACCATTAACAGATTTTTTTAACCAATCATTAGTACCAGGAGTCGTCCCGGAAGATTGGAAATTGGCAAATGTCGTGCCCATTCACAAGAAAGGTAGGGAGGAATCGAGCAACTATAGACCAGTGAGTCTGACATCAATAGTAGGCAAATTAATGGAAACCCTATTCAAGGATAGGATTGTGGAACATCTTAAATCCCATGGATTGCAAGATGAAAAACAACATGGGTTTACTTCAGGGAGATCATGTCAAACAAATCTTATAGATTTTTTTGACTGGGTGACTAAAATAATAGACGGTGGAGATGCAGTAGACATTGCATATCTAGATTTTAGTAAGGCTTTTGACACTGTCCCACATAGAAGACTTATCAATAAACTGCAGTCACTGAGCATGGACTCCCATATTGTTGAGTGGATTAGGCAGTGGCTGAGTGACAGACAACAGAGAGTTGTAGTCAATGGAGAACATTCAGAACAAGGTCATGTTACCAGTGGGGTACCTCAGGGATCAGTACTGGGACCAATTTTGTTTAATATCTTCATAAGTGATATTGCAAAAGGCCTCGATGGTAAGGTTTGTCTTTTTGCTGATGACACAAAGATATGTAACAGGGTTGATGTTCCTGGAGGGAAACGCCAAATGGAAAAGGATTTAGGAAAACTAGAATAATGGTCAGAACTCTGGCAACTGAAATTTAATGTGGATAAGTGCAAGATAATGCACCTGGGGCGTAAAAACCCAAGGGAAGAATATAGAATATTTGACACAGTCCTGACCTCAGTATCTGAGGAAAAGGATTTAGGAGTAATTATTTCAGAAGACTTAAAGGTGGGAAGACAATGTAATAGAGCAGCACGGAATGCCAGCAGAATGCTTGGATGTATAGGGAGAGGTATAAGCAGTAGAAAGAGAGAAGTGCTTATGCCGCTGTACAGAACACTGGTGAGACCTCACTTGGAGTATTGTGCGCAGTACTGGAGGCCATATCTCCAGAAGGATATAGATACTCTAGAGAGAGTTCAGAGAAGAGCTACTAAACTAGTACATGGATTGCAGGAAAAAACTTACCAGGAAAGGTTAAAGGACCTTAACATGTATAGCTTGGAAGAAAGAAGAGACAGAGGGGATATGATAGAAACTTTTAAATACATAAAGGGAATCAACTCGGTAAAGGAGGAGAGCATATTTAAAAGAAGAAAAACTACCACAAGAGGACACAGTTTTAAATTAGAGGGGCAAAGGTTTAAAAGTAATATGAGGAAGTATTACTTTACTGAGAGAGTAGTGGATGCATGGAATAACCTTCCTGCAGAAGTGGTAGCTGCAAATACAGTGAAGGAGTTTAAGCATGCATGGGATAGGAATAAGGCTATCCTTCATATAAGATAGGGCCAGGGACTATTCATAGGATTCAGATATATTGGGCAGACTAGATGGGCCAAATGGTTCTTATCTGCCGACACATTCTATGTTTCTATGTTAATTACCAACAAAGACTACCTGTATAACCTCACCTTCACCTCCATGTCACAACCTAAGCAGGTCAAGAAAAATCATTATACAAATAAAACTTCCCTAAGGATAAGCACCAATGTATTATGGTTCAAAAACCAAGGCAATCGGAAATTGAGCAATAATGGCCCCTAAATAGCCCAATGTAAAAAATCACAGTCACTCATTAAAAGGATGACTTGCTGCTTCTTTTAAGTCCAGAGTTGGAGTGAATCTGCCATCTAAGTGACCATCTAAGTGTAGAATTTATTGCACAAAGGGTTAAAAGAACAAATTGCACACCACAAGCACATGCTGTGCATTTTTTGGGCTTCCCCATTTGCTTGAATGGATCTTGTTCGTCGCCTTGCTGCCTACCGATTGCAATAGGTTGGATAGTTTTTGTTGCGGGTGTGAAGCAAAAAATCATTACTGCAGCATGTAAAGCCCCTATTTTCTGCCATTACAACCCAACTCCAGCCACTAGTCTAAAGGAGGCCAAACTGAATGACATAATGGGGGAGATTTACTAAAACTGGAGAGAGCAAAATCTGGTGCAGCTCTGCATAGAAAGTAATCAGCTCCCAGGTTTTATTATCAAATGGCTATGGGACAGGAAGTGAAGAAAAAAATCTCCCCGATGGGACACAGATGAAACGATAAACTGACAGGGATTATAACCCCCCCAACATGAAAAGAAAGTTTTGCCTTCAGCTCTACCTTAACCACTTCAATGCTGAACACTTTCACCCCCTTCCTGCCTTGGCCAATTTTCAGCTTTTAGCGCTGTCAAACTTTAACCCCTTTATGACCGTCCACAGCAGATATACTATGGCAGGCAACCGCTCCTGGGCAAAGTGATTCACTCGCTATCAGGAGGCTAGGGGGCGAGCGCGTTCCGCCGACGGCGCGCTCCTGTCCCTGCTCGTCAGCCGATGCGTGTGTCAGGCGGCTCCGATTGCCGCCTGACACGCGCGATCGTTCCCCGCTTAGAGAGAACGGTCAGCTGTTGTAAACACAGCTGACCGTTCTTCTCCCTGGAATGATCACAGAGCCCATGTGATCCTTCCATATTGAAGGATCACATGGGCTCTATGACCCCACAGTTAGAATCACTCCCCTAGCCTCACATTTAACCCCTTGATCACCCATAATGTTAACCCCTTCCCTGCCAATGTCATTATTACAGTAACAGTGCATATTTTCATCACTGATTACTGTAGTAATATCACTGGTCCCCCCAAAAATGTAAAAAATATCAGTCAGGGGTCCGATCTGTCCGCCGCAATATCGCAGTCCTGCAAAAAATCCATTACTAGATTGCCGCCATTACTAGTAAAAAGAAAATAATAAAAATGACATAAATCTTTCCCGTAGTTAGTAGACGCGGTAACTTTTGCACAAACCAATCACAATACGCTTATTGCGATTTTTTTTTTTTTTTACCAAAAATATGTAGCAAAAAACAAATTGGCCTAAAATGTAAATTTTTCTTTTAAGAATGTCATAGAGCAGAATGTGAAAAATATTGTTTTTTTTTTTTTTTTTCAAAATTTCGCTCTTTTTTTGTTTGTTTGAGATGTAGCAGAAAACATATTCTGCTACATCTCTTTGGTAAAAATAACCTGAATCAGTGTAGATTATTTAATCTGTAGGAAAGTTAAAGAGTCCACACAGTATGGTACATGTACAGTATATGAAAATTGATCAACCTTGATACTGACTGCCTATCTCATTTCTTGAGGCCCTAAAATGGCAGGACAGTACATACGACCCCCCCCCCCCCCCCAAATTATCCCTTTTAGAAAGTAGACAGTTCAAGGTTTTTAGTAAGAGGCATGATGTGATTTTTTTAACGTTGTAATTTTGTGTCACAATTTTTTGGAAAATGAAGAAAATAAATACATTTTCTTTACATACACCAGAGCAGCACAAGCAGCATCATATGACGGGTGTGGTGGTGATCAGGTATACTGACTGGTGACAGTATGTAAAAAAAAAATGTTTTATTTTTTTTCTAATTTTTGAAACATTTTTTTTATCTTCTTTTTTGTTACATACTTTGACCAGAGCAGAGCAATGTTACCATAGTGACCCTGTACTACTCTGGGGAGGTGATCAGGTTTTTATATAACGCTATGATTGCTTATACCAGTGATGGTCACTGCATCCATTCATAGCCATTATGTACTATTAGGACGGCTGTGATTGGCCACAGTGATCAGATTGTACAATGCGCTGTGATTGGCTGTCTACACCATGTGATCACTGTGACCAATCACATAGATCAACACAGTAGTACACAATGAAGGGCTATGAATGAAAGCCATTTATTTGTGTCTGTCATGTCATTGGTCACAGCGATCACACGATGCTGGGGCCAGCTGGGTTCACGGATCTGACTGGACACAGCGGGTGACAGATCGGGTCACAGCGCGGCTGCAAGAGTGCACAGGAGGTGCGCGACTGGGAGGACATTATATATTTTTTATTATTAATTATTATTATTATTTTTCTTGTTCAATATTTTATTGAAAATATAACAATGCGTAGACAGTAACAAAAGCACTGACAGTGCTAGCGGCCATGAAAGCATACAAAGACCATGTATAACGAAACAGCAATTGGAAACAAAGGCTGACAGAACAATGCTGTCTTTGTTGTAAAAACAGTTAGTTTTTAATAAAAAGGAGATGGGGTTATAAGGCCACCATTCATATTTTACATACATACTGTACATGCATACAATCACATAGTTGGAAGTATGGGGCCAGAGAGTTAGCCAATAATATTTGGTATGTATAATAGGCATAGGGAGAAACCTCTATCAACATACTTGAAAATGTTATAGTTAAGAAGAGAAAGACAAAGAGGGAGCAGGAGAGGGAGAAAGCAAGTAAATAAAGAATAAGGGTAAGAGAGAGAAGGAGGTCAGACACTCAAAGACGAACCACAATCTCAAACAGTGCCAGCACAGCGCAATGCGTCAGAGCTCAAGAAGACAGCAGTCAAAGTCAGGTGGTAAGAAATGATCTACCCAAGGCTGCCAGACGTTGCGATGTTTGGGGATTGTGTCTGAGATTTTAGCTTCAATGTTACTATGAATTATGGCTTGGGTCATCCTATTTTTGGCATAAAATGTACAAAGGGTCAACATCTACCAAGCCTTTGCTATAGTCTGCTTAGTGGCTGCCATCAGTTGCTGTAATAATTTTGTTTGCGCTCCAGTAAAATCAAGTGAATAATGGTTTAGTAGAGCAATTCCAGGGTCAACTTCAAGGTTTTGGTGTAGCAACGTTGAGGCCATTTTAAAAATCTCAACCAGACACGTCCACCAGTTATGAAATTATTATTATTTTTTAAGCATTTTAAAATAAATTTTTACAATATTTTTAATTATTTTTTTTTACATTTTTTAGAATGCACTTTGGGGGCTTTGGTGAAATATCAGGGATCTGAACAGACCCTTGATGTCTCACATTTGATATCAAAAACGAAGAGATTTCCAGTCACAATTTACCAACCAGTCAGCGACCAACCGAATTGACCTGTCTAACAGTATGCGTTAAAAACAGGGGTTTGGTTGCACACATTTGCAAATACATACGTAAGCTGCAGGCCCCGACAAGGCACCCTGTGATCTGCAGTCCCTAACTCTACAATTTAAAGAGTCTCTACAGTGAGAGCACATGTATTTAATGGGATAGATGGAGGACAGGTGACATTTGAGACAGAGAAAGGGACTGAGGACAGAGATTCCCCAGTCCCTTTCCCTGTAGCCTTAGCTGCACTGGACAGTGAATGAATGGGAAGTGCTCTTTGCTGAGCGGCTTCCTGATCATTCACAAACTGAAGCATAGTAAAACAGTTTAATATGCTATAGTTATGAGAAAACACAGTGAGGGATCAGTACCATTCACTAACTACATTTATTCACAAAAAGGAAGATATGTCATTTACTGGTCCCTTCCCCACACTCCTTTCTGACATATCCCTTGCAGCAACCAATAGAAGAGGAGAAGAGGAGAAGAGGGAAGCCAGCAGTGCAGCAGGGGGCCAAAAGAGCACATGAGGGGCCGGGCAACAGAAAAGCGAGGAACCTGAATAGGAGGCGGCATTTAGTGGAACGGATCGGCTATATTTTTCTCCTGCAGCAGCAAAATGCCAGTGGGAGGGAGCAGAATTGGGCATTCAGCTGCTGCAGGGAAGAAAATATAGCTAATCAGTTCGACTAAATGCCACCCTCGCTGCCCCTCTTCTTAAAATTCCCTGCAGTATGGGATGAAGGCAAGCCAGGGGAGGCAGTGTGATGCTGTGCGTGATGTTCTGCTCGGAAAACCTGGATCCTGAAAGTCATGTGGATATTACTTTAACATGTAGCACCTTCCTAAACATTGTTGTTAACCAAGTACACCCCTTCATGGAAACTGTATTTTCTGATGGCAGTGGTCTCTTTCAGCAGGATAATGTGTACTGCCATACTGCAAAGATGGTTCAAGAATGGTTTGAGGAACACAACAACGAGTTCAAGGTGTTGACCTCCGAATTCTCTTGATCTCAATCCATCGAGCATCTGTGAGATGGGCTGGAAAAGCAAGTCTTATCCTTGGAGGCCCCAACTTATAAGACAAAAAGGATCTGCTACTGATAGCTTGGTGCCAGATACCACAGCATACCTTCAGAGGTCTAGTGGAAGCCATGCCCCCGACAGGTCAGGGTTGTTTTAGTGGCAAAATGAGCTTTTTTGGCAGCATTAGAGGAACCTACTCAATATTGGGTGGGTCATCATAATGTTATAGCTGATCGGGATGTCTCCAAGGTGTCCATTGAAAGGAAAGAGACTCACTGCTCAAGGTGATCCAGAAGCCTGATGACCTACAGCAGTGCACGCCCCGGCTCGCCTCCGTGGATAATCAATAATGAAAAGAAATGGCTGCACTCCAGATGAGGTCAAAATCCAGGTTTATTACTGGACATCACAGTGTGACAAAAGGTGGCAAGGTAAACGCGTTTCACACACTAATATGTGTGCTTAATCATTACCAAATGATTAAGCACACATATTAGTGCGTGAAATGCGTCTACCTTGCCACCTTTTGTCACACTGGGATGTCCAGTAATAAACCTGGATTTTCACCTCATCTGGAGTGCAGCCATTTCTTTTTATTATTAAGGTGTCCATTGAGCTCTGTTCAGGAGGTCTTCCTTTGTCTTATATAGGTAATGTGCAGTTTGTTGTAACTTCTGCCTGTAACACCTAATAAACATATTTTATAGGTATCGTGCACTGCATGTTGTGGCTTCTTATAAATGCCAAATGTTATACTATTCATAGTGACTGCAAGATTAAATGAAGAAAGAAAATCATCTTGTCACAGTGCCGAATTCTGCATAATTTTTTTTTTCTAAGTTAAAATCAAACTGAGTGGTTTGTCGAAACAAGCGTAGCCGGCAGTTGATCAGAATTACAGAAATTCTTCAGTAAAGCACTCGAGGTATGAAGTCACACTGTGCCGAATCAGAAGCCTATTCATGTACACACAACTCAATCATTACTCCTTGCACCTTTGCTCGTACTAGGAAAAATACCAAGGGCCCTACACATCAGCATCGTGTTTCCATTTAATCGCAGCCACTTCATATTCTTTATCCCCCAACAGAGATTTTTTTTCTTTTTTAAACTTTTTTTTGCTCTTGGCATCAGCACAAACAGAAATTCGCTGTAGCTTAAAGTCTGTAATGTGTTTTTTTTCAGGCATGATAAGGAATGAGTGACTTGATGAGGGACCTTGGATTGAAGACCTGATGATGTCATGGCTCCAGTGAGATCAATGGATATAGTCATTGCCCTTACAGTACATATCTCATTGTGCATTTCCCTAAGTGAACCATAAGACACCCAGCACAAGTATTGTTTGTATTCAACTCTGCCAATTACTTGCCATGTCGCTGTGTACTATTCTGTATTGTTTTATTCCTCTTTGCTATTTTCTGTTCTAGCTACATGGTTGAGTTCCTTTCATTCTTTTGTATGCAAAGTTATTCCGTAGGCTGAATGCATTAGTACAAGAATTACCTGCATATATTGGAATATATTGCAGATTAATTTATAGAAGATTTGCAGGCAAATAAGAACTAGTTTTGAAATGCTCCTTTCCCCCTTCCTACCTATGCTGACTAACCTGTGTGATTAAAATGTATATACTTACCTATTTTTAGGCAGTTCTAGTCTGGTCATGTGATCCGGCTCCCCTGTGTCCGCCTGTAGCAGCTGCATGGGAGAGGAGGGACTGCCAACAATGCATGTGCCATAACAAGCCTATGTGTGGCATCGCCGCTTCCTGGCATTCCCAGCCATTGCCTATCACTCTCCCCTGCAGACACCGCTGGCTGATACAGGGGATCACATGACCGGACCAAAACAGACTGAAAATAGTTAAGTATATACATATGTTTTACTTTAGTGCATCTGGAAAGTATTCACAGCGCTTCACTTTTTCCACATTTTGTTATGTTACAGCCTTTTTCCAAAATTGATTCAATTAATTATTTTCTTCAAAATTCTACAAACAATACCCCATAATGACAGTGTAAAAGAAGTTTGTCTGAAATCTTTGCAAATTTTTTTAAAATAAAAACATAACAAAAGAAAACGTATATAAATATTCACAGCCTTTGCTCAATACTTTGTTGAAGCACCTTTGGCACCAATTACAGCCTCAAGTCTTTTTGAGTATGATGCTACAAGCTTGGCACAGCTACTTTTGGGCAGTTTCTCCCATTCTTCTTTGCAGGACCTCTCAAGCTCCATCAGGTTGGATGGGGAGTGTCAGTGCACAGCCATTTTCAGATCTCTCCAGAGATGTTCAATCAGGTTCAAGTCTGGACTCTGGCTGGTCCAGAGTGCTATGGAGCAGGTTTTCATCAAGGATGTCTCTGTACATTGCTACATTCATCTTTCCCTCGATCTTGACTAGTCTCCCAGTTCCTGCTGCTGAAAAACATCCCCATAGCATAATGCTGCCACCACTATGCTTCACTGTAGGGATGGTATTGGCCAGGTGATGAGTGGTGCCTGGTTTCCACCAGACATGATGCTTGCCATTCAGGCCAAAGAGTTCAACCTCTGTTTCATCAGACCATAGAATGTTGTTTCTCATGGTCTGAGAGTCCTTCAGGCGCCTTTTGGCAAACTCCAGGCGAGCTGTCACATACCTTTTACTGTGGAGTGGCTTCCATCTGGCCACTCTACCATACAGGCCTGATTGGTGGAGTGCTGCACAGATGGTTGTTCTTTTGGAAGGTTCTCATCTTACAATAGAGAAACAGTGGAGTTCTGTCAGAGTTACCATCGGGTTCTTGGTTACCTCCCTGACTAAGGCCCTTCTCTAATGATTGCTCAGTTTGGCCGGGTGACCCGCTCTAGGAAGAGTCCTGGGGGTTCCAAACTTCTTCCATTTACGAATGATAAAGGCCACTGTTCTTCAATGCTGCAGACCTTTTTCTGTACCCTTCCCCAGATCTGTGCCTCAATACAATTCTGTCTCGGAGGTCTACAGACAATTCCTTGGACTTCATGGCTTGGTTTGTGCTCTGACATGCACTGTTAACTGTGGAAACTTATATAGACAGGTGTGTGCCTTTCCAAATTATGTCAAGTCAACTGAATTTACCACAGGTGGACTTCAATCAAGTTGAAGAAACATCTCAAGGATGATCAGTGGAATCAGGATGCACCTGAGCTAAATTCTGAGTGTCATGGCAAGGGCTGTGAATAATTATGTACATGTGATTTTTTTCCCCCCATTTTTTATTTTAAATAAACTTGCAAGATTTCAAACAAACCTCTTTCACATTGTTATTATGGGCTATTGTTTGTAGAAGTTGGAGGAAAATAATGAATTTAATCCATTTTGGAATAAGGCTGTAACATAACAAAATGTGGAAAAAGTGAAGCGCTGTGAATACTTTCCAGATGCATTGTACACAGGTTAGTCAGCATATTTGTTAGGAGGAGGGAGGAGACATTTTCAAGACTAATTTGATGGTAGCCTTACTTTCTCAGCTCGATTCCAGGTACAAAAACTTTAATTTAAATATACTCCAATACAACCTACTGGATCCCCCTCAAATATGTCTTGTAATTTAACTCAGTTTTCCATGATCTGATTTGGAAAGGAAAACTCCCAGATTTTGGTTTTAAACCCTACAATACCCCAAAACTCAAGGCGGTTTGGCGGCCCCAAACTCATAAGCCTGTTTCATGTTGACACAACTCCAAAACGTTATCCCCTTATGTCCTCAGATAACATAACCTCCCAACTTCTTCAAGAATCAAACCCACTCCACATCTTCAAAAACATATCTAAAAATGCCCCCTCAATTGCCTACACTGCTGCTATCATATAAAATCTAGATGGCAGCTAAATAACTACTAGGGTTATTTGGATTTTTTAGGTATACACCCTGGTGGTCCAACGAGCTGTTGCCCAAGGGCTTTAAAATACAGGGCGTTCAGAGATGAGAATGGTCTGGTATTTCTCACCGGTCCTAGCTGTAGGACAACAGTGCTTTTAAATCATTTCAGCACCTTCACCCCAACAGAAAACTTGGTGTACTTGACGCCAGCTCCCTACCTTTACTACAATGGAATATTTTTTTTGAAAGCGCTATTTTATTTTTTTATGTTGCAGTACTTCCTCTTTTCTCGCCTAGCCAAGAATGATGTTGAGCACACATGGGCAGATGTACTGAAGAACACATGCAGGTTTCAAGCACAAGCATGCAAGGACAGCACAATGAAGGAGATCCAGGTCCTCCTTCACTGCACATGTAGGAGCATAGCTCCAGTGCGTATGTAGATGTGCCAAATGGCTTTGTCAGGTCCAAAAGGCGGACTATCAGACATGGTGGCACTGGTGGAAGGATGATAGAGCCACGATCCACGGAAATTCCTCTTTAGGTCTAAATTTCAACTTGACCAGAAATAGTTTTATCAAAACTTACAGTTGAGGTGGAATACTTTACACTCTCAAAACTTCCCTACTCTACCTTTCTCCCTTACCCCACTGTTTAAAACAATAGTCCATGCAGTTACAACCAGGAATCTTATTTCTAAAATGTACATCCAACTTCTAGGATTTCTACCTAAATTTCCTTTGTTTAATAGAGGAATATGTGAAATTGACCTAGGGCCAATTTCAGATGACACCTAGGATAAGGTGACCAGATATTTAAAATTAAATCCGGGGACATATTTATTTATTTTTTTATTGGAAATGGCACAGGACTGCATAATACACAGAGCACTGGACACAGGACTACATAATACATAGAGCGCTGGGCACAGGACTGCATAATACACAGAGCACTGGACACAGGACTACATAATACACAGGGCACTGGGCACAGGACTACATAATACATAGAGCGCTGGGCACAAGACTGCATAATACACAGAGTGCTGGGCACAGGAATACATAATACACAAAGCCCTGGGCACAGGACTGCGTAATACATAGAGTGCTGGGCACAAGACTATATAATACACAGAGCGCTGGGCACAGGACTATATAATACACAGAGCGCTAGGCACAGGACTACATAATACATAGAGCGCTGGGTACAGGAATACATAATACACGGAGCACTGGGCACAAGACTGCATAATACACAGAGTGCTGGGCACAGGAATACATAATACACAAAGCACTGAGCACAGGACTGCGTAATACACAGAGCGCTGGGCACAGGACTATATAATACAGAGAGCGCTAGGCACAGGACTACATAATAATGCAGCTGCATCAGCTCTGACCCCTGCTCCCCCACTTCCCTCCCCTGTGTACAAACAGACCCCCCATCTGCTCATCTCCCAGTCTCAGCCCTCCACACAGTCAATTTTTGGCTCTGCCTCTCCTCCACTGAACAGCAGCAGCGAGATCTGAGCCACCAGGCGGTTTCTCAGCCAGCATGGGATGCCCTGTCTACATTAATCCGGCCCTGAATCCGGGGACAAAACCGGGGACAGACTCAGACTGGAGACAGTGTCCTCAATCCTGGGACTGTCCCCGGAAACCGGTCACCCTAACCTAGGATGATATCCTGCAATCCACACAACTGGTTTCATTGGGGTTGATTTACTACAACTGGAGAGTGCAAAATCTGGTGCAACTCTGCAAAAACCAATCAGCTTCCATGTTTTTTTTTTTTTTCTTTTTTAATCAAAGCTTAAATGAACAAACTGAAGTTAGAAGCTGTTTGGTTTTTTATGCAGAGCTGCAAAAGATTTCGCACTCTCCAATTTTAGTAAATCAACCCAAATGTTACTTTAAATTGGCACAGCTTTTCATTCTCCACATAGTATATTGTACCCCTGATTTCCTACATAGAAGTGGCCTGCTTGCTGACCCTTTGTAACAGATGTGTCTTTTTTCAGCCTCACTAACTATGTAACTATGTAACGTAAGATGTAGTCATCCTCAAGGTAGCCTCATACAACTTTTGTGGTAGTGCCCCCCCAACTACAAAGGTACTGGGGTGGTCTGATCAACATTATTATTTAACTTTTTGATTTTGTGGCTGAACTGATCACTTGTATTTTAGGCTATTTTGATTTCTCATTTATGGAAAATTGTTCATCCCCTACAATTGATATCAGTAATCCTCCCCACAGTAGAGGAGTAAAGATCAGAATATAATAGATTTACCCTTTTTGAAAAACATACTACTTACAGAAAATGTGATTGCATTTGGTCTCAATGGATAGAGTTGATGTATCCTTCATTGGTCTAAAACTGGAGTTGCCTGATCCCTAGTACTACCTTTATTATATGCTACTGTACTCTATTATCTACTTTGCAATGTAACGTCCTGTTGTTATGTGCTGTATGCTGCTTCTTTTTTTCCCCTGACCTGAATGACGGATTGTTTCTTTGTGTATTCTACAAATACACTGTACATACATTATAAAGACAGATAGCTACACTGTTATAGAAAATGAGGGCACGGCTAGAGAGGGTACGGTTTTTCCAGTAATACTTTGTTTGCTGAATGGTTATTATATCCAAGGATAGTCAATCATTGTGGGAAAAGTTTCAGTGGTGTGTTATAGATGCTGATCTAGGAGTGAGTCATAGAACTGTATATACTGCCTGGAAAAAGACATTTATTAACCTCCCTATAAAATGACCACAGATGTTGCTGCGGAATGAATGTTTCATTTTTTTAATATCAGGACTTATTAAAAACTAAAAATAGATTTGACAAGAAAAAATATAGCATAACCTCTGGTGTGGTTCACTATTTCCAAAGACAATGACGTCTGTTTGCTGCTATATTAAAGTTGAATCCCAGGAATGGATATTTTAAAATTGGTCCAGCTTGGATGTAATAATGCATATACAGGGATTTTTTTTTTTATCAAAGAAAAGATGAAGGAACCCCCCCCCCCCCTTTAGTCACCTCCGTCACCCAACCCACCTCCTAGCACCATCTCTTTGTTCCACCCAGGGCTGCCATCAGGGGGTATAGCCCATACACATGTAGGGGGCCCGGGCATCCCAAGGGGCCCCAAACAGTGGAGGGTTGCCACCTGTCCTCTCAATACCATTCAATTGTAAGTTCCGCCATTCCCTTGCAAACTAGTCCCTCACTAGCCCTCACCCTGCCCTCCACTGTTCTCCAGCTGTTCACTCCTGGACAGGAGGGGTGGCATTTACTAGAACTATTCACCTTTATTTTCCTGGGATGGTGGAGATGGGACTGGAGGAGGACATGGGACTGGAGGAGAAGGAGGACATGGGACTGGAGGAGGATGACAACATGGTGGGTGGGCCCTTGGGAATGTTGGTGTTCAGGCCGGGGGGGGGGGGGGCAAGTTCTAAAACTGTGTAAGGGGCCCCAAAATTTCTGATTGCCGCCCTGGTTCCACCCCCTACCTATCTCCCAGTACTGCCCCTTTTAGAGAATACAGAAGCAAGTATCATTTTGTGGTAATAAGTCATTTGTATGGAATTAGTTAATAGCAATTGGAAAAGCAGTAAAGTAGATCCCCTGTGGCTAGCACAAATAGACCCCCCCCCCAGCAACAAAAGATTCCCCCAGCAACAATGGACTACAACAACAATAGACCCTGGCAGCAACAACAGTTTTTCCAGCAGTCAGCCCAACATTAATAAACTCTCTAGCAGCCAGCAATAATATACACCTCTCTCAACAGTAGATCCCTTCCAGCAATGATTGACACCCCCAGGAACAATAGATCACCCACCAGCAACAATAGATCTCTGCAGCAACAACAGACTACCATGCAAAAATAGCTGCCCTCCAGCAACAATAGATCCTCCAGCAGCTAGCATCGATAGACCTCCCTCAACAGTAGATCTCTTCCAGAAACAATTGACCCCCGCAACATATACCTCCCTCCCCTTCCCAGCAAACCTCCCAGCAACAATAGACTGCCATGCAAAAATAAATCACTTCCAGGAACAATAGATTCCCCCAGAAGCCAGCATCAATGGACCCTCCAGGACACCCCAGCACCCCTTCCCGTTACAAACATTCAGTGCTGGCGGTGCGTTCCCCCTCGTTCCTGCTGAAAAAAAGCCCTGTGCATATACCATACCTGTGGGATCTCTCTAGAAGCTGAAAATTATTGTATTAAGCTCCACTACCCAATGATCTCCACTTGCTTCCGGATTCCATGCTGAGCTGATGCCTTGCTTGTGAACACTGGAGATCAGCTGCTAGGCACGGGCGCCATTCATGGAACATTTAACATTTTCTAAATGATGGAAAGCATTCTCTGTTCAGAGGAGGTGGAGAGCGAAAGGTTACCACCTAACCTCATCACCTCAATCAATCAGAGAACAGTTTACATTTATTGGGATACATCTCCAAAATTAAACCCTATTGGGTAAAACGCGTTAGAGAACGTGGTCTCTGGACAGGGACTACTGCTGTGGTTGAATGTGGAATAAACCAGTAAATAACATGACATCAATAAAGATTATTAACCTCAGGCAACGTGGGGGGTTCTTTACTGTTAGGGCTACAAGATTGTGGAATTCTCTACCACAAGAGGTGGTTTCTGCGGGAAGTATGGTGGCTTTCAAAAGACTCTTAGACTTACATCTCAAGGATCAGAACATTCAGGGCTATGTGAGATGATTACAGCCACACACACCTACACAGGTTGAACTGGATGGACTATTGTCTTTATTCAACCTCACCTACTATGTAACTATGTAACTATGTAAGATCATATCTGAAGATCAGCTAGAATTATAGGGCAAACTTTTGGTGTTTTTTTCATTTTGGATAGAGTAAGGGGGCGTTATAACCCATTTTATTTTTTTTTTCATCATTTGTGTCCCATTGGGGAAATTTACCTTCATTTCCTGTCTCATAGCCAAACAGGAAGTGAGAGGAAATCCCTGCAAATGAAGGGAATTCCTTGAGACACCCAGATCATCAGAACTAGTGTCCCCATTGGAAGATTTCCCCTCTATTACTTTTCTGGGGATTTTCTTTTACTTTCACTTTCAATGATAATGGTAAACAGGACAAAAAGAAAGGATAAATCTCCTTAAAGTGGAACTACACAACTATACTGTATATGAGCAACACAAACCAAAAATGGGTTTTAATTCAATAATTAATATTCAAAGCAAACTCACCCATCTATCCATGTCTCCATGCTTTATTTTGTTGAGAAACCACTTTGATAAACACCCCCTAGAATTTAGAATTTCTGTCTTCAGTTAGGGCAGATGATTCATGTAGCATTCATTTCCTGGAATCCATCTGCCCTTAGCTCAAGCATGCAGGCAGGAGGGTGTGCTTATATGAGAAAACCCCTCCTCCTCTCCTGAAGACTCCTGGGATGTGTGACATTATTTGCCTAGGCATGGGATCTAGGAAGTTACTAAAGAAATGCAAAAAACTGTTTAAAACAAGTGAATGTGGTTTACCTTCCTATCTATATAGGATTCAAAATAGTCAATGTTGATTGAAGGAGTGAAGTTCTGCTTTAACCAGTTGCCGACCGCCGCAAGTACAAATACTGTGGCGGTCAGCCCCGGCCAGGCAAAGTGACGTACCGATACATCACTAGCCTGTCACTGGCTTGTGAGCCAATAGCGGGCGAGCGCGCGCCCGGCTCGTTCCCAGACAAGTCAGTGCGTGTGACCGATGGACCCGATGTCCGCTGGTCACTCGCGATCGTTCGGCGGGAAGGGAGAAAGGCAGGCGGCTAATGTAAACAAGCCGCCTGTCATTCCCCCCTGTGTAAAAATGGAGATCAGACGGTTCTACTATGTAGGACCGTTGATCTCTGTTTTTACACTAGTAGCCATGTCCAATCACAGTTAGAAACACGCCCCTAGGACACACTTAACCCCTCCCTCTCCAATACAGTTAACCCCTTCCCTGCCAGTGTCATTTTTGCAGTAACAGTGCATATTTATAGCACTGATTACTGCAGTAATGTCACTGGTAACCCCAAAAGTGTCAAAAATGTCAGTCAAGGGTCCGATCTGTCCACCGCAATGTCGCAGTCCCGCAAAAAAATCGCAGATCGCCGCCATTACTCGTTAAAAAAAAAAAACACCAAAAATGACAAAAATCTTTCCCTTTGTTAGTAAACGCGATAAATTTTGCGCAAACCATTTAAAATACGCTTTTTGCGATTTTTTTTACCAAACATATGTAGCATAAAACAAATTGGACGAAAATGTTAAAACATTTTGATTTTTACATTTTTTTGGGGAATTTCATATAAAAAAACGTGAAAAATATTGTTATTTTTGCAAAATTTACGCTCTTTTTTTGTTTATAGCGCAAAAAGTAAAAATCGCACAGGTGATCAAATACCACCAAAAGAAAGCTCTGTTTGTGGGAAAAAAAGGACGTCAAATTCGTTTAGGTACAGCATCGCACGACCGCGCAATTGTCCGTTAAAGTCACACAGTAAAAAATCACAAAAAAACCCTGGTCAGGAAGGGGGTAAAATCTTCCGGGGCTTAAGTGGTTAATGGGAGCAGAGACAGCAATACAAACTGTCAGGGGCTCTAATCTCTCTGCATTCTGGTGCTCCATGAGTCGGGGGGGAGGGGGGGGCGGCAGACAGACCACACCATACCCCCCCGCCACGCCACCGAATCACACCAGCTTGCACACCATTCCCCCCCACCCCACCGGATCAAACCAGCCTGCACACCATACCAACCCCCACCCGGACTGATATGGAGGGCAGGCAGCGGCGGCGGCTTACCCCGGGGGGGTGAAAAAAAATATCAAACAGGTAGGTTTTCCCTATTGTGGAGGAGGGAGGAATCCAGTGAAGGAAAGTCTATCATGTGAGTGAAGGCCTGCTTTAACATAAATGCATGTAGCATGTAGATTAGGGGGCTGGACACATGGATAGGGGGCGCGGCGCCCCTGTGCACCCAATGAACGGGCCACTCCTGTCCAAAACTAAACAAAAAGTTTTGCCTCAAAGAGGAGTTCCACCCAAAAGTGGAACTTCCGCTTTAAATGCTCCTGACCCCCTGACGTGTCAAATTTGGCATGACATTTTTTTTTTTTTTTTTTGGGGGGGGAGAAGGGTACCTAGACTTGACAGGTACTTCTGCTTAGGCCACCTAGGTGGCTCAAGCGGAATTCTCCTCTCCCCTCCCTTCCTGCAAACTTCTGGGACACATCACAGGTCCCAGAAGATTGCCCGACCATTCACGATGCACAGCGCGACTTACGCACATGCAGTGCGCACCTGGCTGTGAAGCCACAAGCTGTCACAGCCGGGTGCCCACACTAGTGATGTCAGTGCCACCAAAAGGAGAGGGAGAGGAGCGAGGATGGATCGTGGGACAGGTGAGTGTGCGTTTATTAAAAAATCAGCAGATACACTTTTTGTGGACATCTGAGGTAACAGTTATCATTCATAGAAAGCATACATGGCACATAAATATGAATTAAGTATTCAGTATCATGCCTAAGGTCAGGCACTGATGTGGACGAGAAGACCTGGCTCACAGTTTCCGCTCTAATTCATCTCAAAGGTGTTCTATTGGGTTGAGGTCAGGATTCTGTGCAGGCCAGTCAAGTTCCTCCACCCCAAACTCACTCATCCATGTATTTATGGACCTTGCTTTGTGCACTGGTCCAAATCATTTGGTTGAGGGGGGGGGGGGGATTTATGGTGTGGGGTGTTTTTCAGGGGCTGGGCTTGGCCCCTTAGTTCCAGTGAAGGGAACTCTTAAGGCATCGGCATATAAAGACATTATGGACAATTTCATGCTCCCAACTATGTGGGAACAGTTTGGGGACGCCCCCTTCCTGTTCCAACATGCCTGCGCACCATTTCACAAAGCAAGGTCCATAAAGACATGGATGAGTTTGGGGTGGAGGAACCTGACTGGCCTACACAGAGTCCTGACCTCAACCCCATAGAACACCTTTGGGATAAATTAGAGTGCAGACTGCGAGCCAGGCCTTCTTGTCCTACATCAGTGCCTGACCTTACAAATGCGCTTCTGGAGCAATGGTCAAACATTCCCATAGATACACTCCTAAACCTTGTGGACAGCCTTCCCAGAAGAGTTGAAGCTGTTATAGCTGCAAAGGGTGGGCCAGCTCAGTATTGAACCCTACAGACTAAGACTGGGATGCCATTAAAATCCATGTGTGTGTAAAGACAGGTGTCCCAATACTTTTGTTAATATCGTGTATGTGAACCCAGCCTTACTTTCAGTGAACATGTTCTTATTTCTTGACCTGAGGGTACAGGAAGTAATTGGAAAAGTCCCCAGTGGGGTCACTGGCAGCAGTAAAAAGCTGACATTCGAACTCTAGCTATTCTTTTAAAAACTAAAAAATAGTTTGGTCTGCATTCGGCTTTAATGGTTTGTTAGTTTGAATTCATAACTGTACCAATGTGCAGTAATTCCTCTAGTTTCCTCCAATGTATGATAATAGCAACAGACACATAGACCCATATAAGAAAGCTTATATTCGTCATTTTCCATTAGCAGAGGTCCTCTGTTAGGGTGACTAATGGAGCCGCAATCAAGAAAATCAATGATTCATACAACTGAAGGCTTCTCCAGGAGAGATTATGATGTGGAAGCTGCATATGTTATTAGGATATCCCTATAGCAGAGGGACTGTCAGAAGGCAAATTTGCAAAATGTGCAAAAAAATGCCCGTTGCACTTGCGGGGCCATTTATTGTTAAGAAAAAACATTCCTATACTTTACAGCTAAGACAGCTGCCATCTTAGCCTCTGTTTGATCTACATTTGCCATGGAGCTCCAAATGTGATCAGTAATGACACCAGCCATAGAGATGGCCTTGCGGTTCGCCCGGCAGTCGGTTCGCGGCAAATTTTGCTTGGTCGCTACCTGCCAAATTTGCGAATACATGGCGTTGTTCGCGGCGGCCATATTAGTTTACATTGGGGAGAACTTTGACCCATGACACAGCCGTCAGGTGGAACGGGACAGCCAATTAAAACATTTCAGCACATGCATAGGCGTGCACAGGGGGTGTGCCGAGTGTGCACAGGCACACCCTAATCAGCCAGGTGCGCATTTCATGCTTGTCAAGTCAGTGACTTTCCTGCTACCGAAGGCTGTGAGTATTGCAGCCCTATCATTACTTGCTTCTAATCTCCTATCCCCTGGCAGTCTCCTGTCATCTCGATCTGTGTCCTCCTTCACTCAGATCCCCCTCCTCCCCAATCTCCAGTGCCGGAGGCGGAGCATAGATACTGCCGGGTGTGCTGACACTGTGCTGTGCAGTGAGAAAGTTTAGCTGAGCCAATGTTCTTCTGAGGAGTGTCTATTTGGCTCCTGAGGTAAGATGGCAGTTTCATGTAAGGATTTAGTAGAATTTGTTTGCAGGACATGAAAAGAGTGAAACGGATAAGGAGGATCAGAAGAGGGATGAGTGTGTGTGGGGGAGCAGCTTTCCTCACAGATAAGACATTTCTCCCAAACTGGCACACATCCCCCTATACACATCCCCTAAGGCGTAAGCCCTCTGTATGTCCAGATGATGAGAAGTTACTTGATGACCTTTCTATTTAACCATGTGTTATCTAAACTCTGAACAATCAAAGTGTAAACTGACCACATGTAAAGATTGAAAACGCCTTTTACAGGACGAAACGCGTCAGACACGCTAAGCCCCCATGCAGTCACGCTATTTGAGCCGGGGCCAATGACCTTTAACATGCCTGTGTCAAGCAGCTAAATTGTGAGTTTTTTACCTTTTAATTCAATAAAAGACTTGAATGTACTTCACTATGTGCGCCCCCATTTGTCTCATTGGAGGTCATCCCCTGTGTGCACATGGGGTTCAGTGAGGTTCGCCGGATCCATGGTCTATGGTTACCCGGAGTGTCTATGGTCGATAGGAGAGGAATTCTGTTGCAGTTTTGTCCCTGGTGGTGGATATCGCATGCCTGTTTGACCTTCCGTAACAGGGGGTCCAACTGTCCGGTAAGGTTACATCCTTATTGTTTATGTGATCTCTGCCTGAAACTCTACTTGCAAGATTGATGTGGGATTCACGGTCATATTCCCAACATCTGAAATCTCCCTCCTATGGACTTATGGACTTTGGTTCACCTTCATATTAGTTAGTTATCTATTTAGTGGCGCTGTACCATCTTTACATTTTTCTGGGTTTGATATACTTTGTACTAGCAGCCTTTAGCTTCACCTTTTTTGTGCGCAGCTTTCTTTCCCTTTATTGTAAACTGACCACATAAACACCCTGTGTACAAAATAACAATCCTTTACCACTTGACTCCGGAAGATTTACCTCCCTTCATGACCAGGCCATTTTTTGTGATACAGCACTGCGTTACTTCACCTTCACTGGTCGTGCGATGCTGTACCGAAATAACATTTGACATTTTTTTCCCCCCACAAATAGAGCTTTCTCTTGGTGGTATTTGATCACCTCTGCGTTTTTTTTAATTTTTTGTGTTAAAAAAAGACTGACAATTCTGAAAAAAAAAAAAAACAATATTTGTTTTACTTTCTCCTTTAAACAAATCCAATAAAAAAGTTAAAAATTTCTTCATAAATTTAGGCCAATATGTATTCTGCTATATGCTTTTGGTGAAAAAAAAAAAGAAAAAAGAAAAGAAAACCCAATAACTGTATATTGATTGGTTTGCGTCTACAATCTATTGGATATATATATATACTATTATTTTTATACTATTATTTTTATACTAGTAATGGCAGCGATCAGCAACTTATTGCCAGGACTGCGATATTGCGGCAGACAATCGGACACTAACTGACACTTTGCGGGAATCACTGACACTAATACAGTGATCAGTGGTTAAAAATATGCACTGTCACTGTACTAATGACACTGGCTGGGAAGGGGTTAAATAACGCGAAAAGAAGTCCCTGAGTCTTTTCCAAAAGCATGCCACACCAAACCGCAGGGTGCTGCGGCACCATGTAGGTTGGCGCGCATGTTTGCAGATGCATGGGGGTGCCAATAACAATTAATGGCACTGCTACAGATCAACCTAATGGCAGCTCACTTCTGTGCATGTTGGGAAAACATATTTTTCTGTACGCATTCCCCATGCATATAGATGTGAACTTAGCCTGAGAGTGTTTAGTTTATGTGGTGAGATTACACTTTGGATTGTACAGAGTTTGGGTCAACGCAGAGTTAAATGGAATGGTCATAAAGTAAATTCAGATTATCTGGACATACACTGAGTGCTTGGGGGTTGCCTAAATAAATAAATATATATATGATATAACACATACTGCTTGTTTCACACCCTCCTCTCATGTATATACTGCATGGAACAGCTTCATTTTTATGTATAAAGTGTGTTTTCACCATTTCTTTACTGTATAGAATCATTGTTCGCATTGTTAATGTCTGCAGTCTTCCTTTAAAATTTTGGGATCAATGTATTGTTTGATTGTTACTACCCGTGTTTTTTGTTGATTTTGTTTACTTATGTTTTCCTTTAACTATAAAGTTCTCTTGACATTAGATTACCAATATGCCTCTTGTGGAACCACGCCCATGCTAAATGATTGCCCCGAACTGAAATACATTCCCTGCATATAATTGCTTGCTGAATTTAGGTGTCCCTGGAAATTTTTTCCAAATGTTGGCACGTGTGTTTGAGCTTTGGGGTGCACACCCTAATGCAACAGGCTGCGCACACCTATGAGCACATGGACATGCCCCCTAACCTATAAATAGACCTGAGCTGTCGGCCATTTTACATTCTGCTTTTTCCAGCGTAGGGTGAGATTGCCAGACACAAATAGCTCTGTTAAGATCCACAAAAGTCCTTTTCAGGGCTGGTATTTCGGTATAGGTCCAGTCTCTTTTCAGGTTAGGGAGAGGTATCCAGTCTGTCAATTTTTTGAACAACTGGTGTGATAGACCAGTGGCCCCCCAATACCACATATTGAAGTGGGGTGTTATTTAACAGTATCATTTTCTAAGAGTGCATTTTAGTCCTGCAAAAATTTGGCCTCTTGCTGTGTTAACTGTGCTACACACAGTGACAACAGTTACTGGCAAATTATTTGTAGAACTGTTGTAATAAACCCGTGGCCCCCCAATACCACAGATTGAAGCGGGGTGTTATCTGAGTATACTTTTACAAGTGTATTTGTGTCCTGCAACAACATTGCCTCTTTTGCTGAGTTAAGTCTTGTACACACAGTGCTAAACTCACTGGCCAATTTTTTTGAACAACTGGTGTGATAGACCAGTGGCCCCCCCAATACCACATATTGAATTGGGGTGTTATTTAGCAGTCTAATTTTCTAAGATTTTATTTTAATCCTGCAAAAATGTGGCCTCTTTTGCTGTGTTAACTGTGTGACACACAGTGACAACAGTTACTGGCCAATTATTTGTAGAACTGGTGTGATAAACCTGTGGCCCCCCAATACCACAGATTGAAGTGAGGTGTTATTTAACAGTATACTTTTCTAAGATTGTATTTTAGTCCTGCAAAAATTTGGCCTCTTTTGCTGTGTTAACTGTGCTACACACAGTGACAACAGTTACTGGCCAATTATTTGTAGAACTGGCGGACTGACGGACCGGCAGATAGGGAGGAGAGGCAGGCAGAACTTGCATTGCACAAGAGTTACAAAGCAGACTGCAAATGTGTCAGGAGCGAGCCATCAACCATGTACAGTCACATCTGGCGCTCCCAGGACGCCGACACATGGCTCCGCAGTGTGGGCTTTTTTTAATGTGTCCGTTGCTGACACCAGTGTTGCCATCTGCAGCCTTTGCAGTCAACGCATAAGTCGCGGTAAGCCCAACACTCACCTAGGGACAACCGCCTTAAGAAGGCACCTGAAATCCCATCACCCAGCCCAGTGGAAGCAACACCGTCAAAACCCACAAAGCCACCCTCCAGGCTCTCACTGTCCATCCTCTTCTCCTTCTCGTTCTCCTCTCTCCTCACATTTGTCCTCCACTCCACCTTCCATGATGCCGTCATCAGTTGTTCTGGAAAAAGGCAGGCTTCTGTGGCCCAAATGTTGGAGCGTAAAAAAAAGATGTCCGACTACATCGGGCTAACAGCCGATGTGCACGTTCTGAGGAGTGATGAACCCCTGGACTACTGGGTGGGCAGGCTTGACCTCTGGCCAGAGCTTGCGCAATTTGCAATGGAACTGTTGGCTTGCCCCCCATCCAGTGTCCCGTCTAAAAGGACGTTCAGCGCATCATGACCGATAAGCGCACTCGCCTAGCTCATGACAGTGTAGACTACCTCACATTTATAAAAATGAATGAGGCATGGATCTCTGAGGAATTCAACACATGTGACCAGAAGACCATGTTTCATTGAAATTCCTCATGCCAGGCCACAAATATCCACCAGACCGCCATCCAACCACAGCAATTCCTGGTCCTTGGCTTCGCTACATACAGCGGCATAAAAGGCATTTCATGTCCATTGAATGGCTAATTTTTGGGGCCTATACAGGCTGACACTTACTTCTGTATACTGTGAATGCCTAATGTACCTCTAGCCATCAAATACACTACGTTCTTAGCTGTTAGTTAAACCCATGTGGGCTAATTTTTGGGGCCTATACAGGCAGACACTTACTTCTGTATCCTGTGTGAATGCCTAATGTACCTTCAGCCACAGAATACTACGTTCTTAGCTGTCAGGTAAATGCACGTGGGCTAATTTTTGGGGCCTATACAGGCCGACACTTACTTCTGTATACTGTGAATGCCTAATGTACCTCTAGCCATCAAATACACTACATTCTTCGCTGTCAGTTAAACCCATGTGGGCTAATTTTTGGGGCCTATACAGGCAGACACTTACTTCTGTATCCTGTGTGAATGCCTAATGTACCTTCAGCCACAGAATACTACGTTCTTAGCTGTCAGGTAAATGCATGTGGGCTAATTTTTGGGCCAATACTGGCCGACACTTACTTCTGTATCCTGTGAATGCCTAATGTACCTTCAGCCACAGAATACTACGTTCTTAGCTGTCAGGTAAATGCATGTGGGCTAATTTTTGGGGCCTTTTATGGCCGACACTTACTTCTGTATCATGTGAATGCCTAATGTACCTTCAGCCACAGAATACTACGTTCTTAGCTGTCAGGTAAACGCACGTGGGCTAATTTTTGGGGCCTTTTATGGCCGACACTTACTTCTGTATCATGTGAATGCCTAATGTACCTTCAGTCACAGAATACAACATTCTTAGCTTTCAGGTAAACCCATGTGGGCTAATTTTTGGGGCCAATACTGGCCGACACTTACTTCTGTATCCTGTGAATGCCTAATGTACCTTCAGCCACAGAATACTACGTTCTTAGCTGTCAGGTAAATGCATGTGGGCTAATTTTTGGGGCCTGGAATGGCCGACACTTACTTCTTTATCCTGTGAATGCCTCATTTTTCAGACTGGAAATGAAAAACAATGGGTCTGTAAAAGTTCCGCCAAATTGTGGAATGAATGCGGACCCATTTTACAGATGTGCGAATGAACCCTATATGTATTAGACATGTATTTACCGGCTGCTGTCAGTTCTGGCTGATTTATGAAAAAAAAAAAATATTTTTTGCTGTAAAAAAAAAAAAATTATGGCAACTTTTTCAATTGCAATACTCCTGTTATGACATTGTCCATGTGCTGGGACTATTTTTGCACATCTAGTATGTCTTTTTTGGCTGCAAGTATGACCTAAATCTTTTTAACTACCTCCCACCCGGGCCATTGTAGATATACGGCCGGGCGGGAGTCTCGTCCTTCTGAATGGACGTTCCGGAACGTCCTTCAGAAGGAGAGAGATTGCGCCGCCGCGGGCACGCGCAGCGGCGCAATCTCGATGTGCCTGTGTCCCTCGGACACAGAGCAACATCATTCGGCAGAAGGGCCCTGTGATTGGCCCTCCTGATCACATGACGGCTGTGTCCAATCACAGCCGTCATGTAATGTAAATAGAGCCGTTGTAACGGCTTCGATCTCTTCTCCTCCTGACAGATCCTGTCAGTGAGGAGAAGAGAAGAGGATCGGTGCTGCTGCTGGGGTGATCAGTGAGTATTTCTAATTACTCACTGATCACAGGGGGGGTCTGTGCTGGTAATCAGATGATTGATTACCAGTGCAGCCTTGGGGGGGGGGGGGGAGGGGTGCCACTAAGCCACCAGGGATGCCCACCCATGACCACCAGGGATGCCCACTATGGCCACCAGGGATGGCAAGCAGGGCTCAGAGAGCCCCCCAGTGCCCTCCCTATCAGTGTTGCCCACCAATGCCATCTATCAGTGCTGCCCACCAGTGCCGTTATTGCCATCTATCAGTGCCGCCCACCAGTGCCCAATACTGCCCACCAGTGCCGCCTATCAGTGCCCATCAGTGCCCCCCATCAGTGCCGATCGGTGTCCCCCATCAGTGCCGATCAGTGCCGATCATTGCCGCCCAACAGTGCCACCTATCAGTGCCCATCAGTGCCCATCAGTGCCGCCAATCAGTGCCCATCAGTGCTGCCTATCAGTGCCCATCAGCGCTGCCTATCAGTGCCCACCAATGCTGCATATCAGTGCTATCTATCAGTGCCACATATCAGTGCCCATCAGTGCTGCATATCAGTGCTACCTATCAGTGCCCATCAGTGCTGCATATCAGTGCCACCCCATCAGTGCCACCCCATCAGTGTCTCCTCATCAGTGCCTGTCAGTGCGGCATCATCAGTGCTCATCAGTGCAGGAAAAAACATATCTATTTACAAAATTTTATAACCTAAACAAAAAAACTTTTTTTTTTTTCCAAACTTTTCAGTCTTTTTTTATTTGTGCACCAAAAAAAGAAAAAACTTGACGGTGATCAAATACCACCAAAAGAAAGCTCTATTTGTGGGGAAAAAATGACACAAATTTGGTTTAGGTACAGTGTTGCATGACCGCGCAATTGTCATTCAAATTGCAACAGCGCTAAAAGCTGAAAATTGGTCTGGGAAGGAAGGGAGTTTAAGTGCCCAGTATTGAGGTAGTTAAAGTTCGCCTCCCATTAAAGTAAATGGGGCCCGCCGTGAACTTGCGGTTCGCGGACTTTCGAGAAAATTTGCGGCTGACGTTCGTGAACCGCTCCGGCCGATGTTTATCCATCTCTAACCAGCCGTTTGATGGCCTGACATTTCAGTTGAGAGCACAAGCAACTGTTATAGTTATTCCTGGCATGCCTTGAATGTAATAGTTTTGGGAAACAGTAAGTCCCGGTTCACACATATGCGATGCGGGAACCTGCAGTGGATTCGCAGGCAGTTCACACTGCCATATGCAAATCGCTGGGGGTGTCAATACAAAGTTAACGACACCCCCAGATCAGTTCGCATTTCACAGTGCGAACTGTCAGTTCGGACATGAATCAGATCGCATAGGTGTGAACACCCATGCGATCCGATTC
This sequence comes from Pelophylax lessonae, assembly GCF_965119305.1. Classification (NCBI taxonomy): domain Eukaryota; kingdom Metazoa; phylum Chordata; class Amphibia; order Anura; family Ranidae; genus Pelophylax; species Pelophylax lessonae. The sequence goes on from NC_138771.1 coordinate 50,727,494, forward strand.
TGGTGCGGACCCAAAAAAGGGTCTTGTGCGTGTTTGGTCCCAATGTGATGCAAATTCAGCCATACAATCTGCATGGCTGATTTTGCATCGCAGATTTCTCATGTGATTTGCAGAGCAGTACGCTGCGAATCACTTGCGATGTCTGTCATCACATATATGTGCAGCGGCTCTTAATGTGATTTTAAACCCCTGAAATAAAAAAAATGTACAAAACATATCCTTCTATAGTGTTTACTTGCCTACATCCAAAGAACAGAGTGGGATTTCTGTCTCCTCTCTTATTACTCTGCTATCTATATGGCGAAATGGAGTTCCCCCACCTCCGGGTTCTTGTCCTCCGCTCCCCGCTCACCACTGTCACTTGTAAACATTGAACCCTTCTATACTTGCAGGGACAGCTTTCCTCTTGGTGGCTATCACTGTTTCTTACCTGTCCTGCATACCCTTTTTGGGACTTATTAGTCCTAATGATTACATTATAAGATTTGGGATGTAGGTGCATTTTGTTTTGACTTAATAACACAATCCTAATATATATGCCCTGCATACACGGTGGGGACCAATGATTTCCATGCAAGTGAGAGCAAGAGAGGCGGAGCCACCTACACCACAGAGAGGTTCTAGTGTGAGGCCAGGTAGGTGAGATGTGAGGATGCTTTTGAATTGGGAGAAATGAGGGTTGTGGAGGTATATGTGTGCAGAGGTGGGGGATGGGGGAGAGTGGTGCATAGGTCAGAGCCAAGGAGGAGGGGTGGATGTGAGATGCCTGTGAAAGAAAGCTGAACCCTGCACTCTGTATGTAGCACGCTCCTCAACACTGCACTCTGTACACAGAGCACCTCTGAATTGTATACTCCTATACTCTACACTCTTTACATAACACACTCCTGAACTCTGCACTCTGTAAGTAACACACTCCTGAACTCTGCACTCTGTACATAACGCACTCCTGACCTCTGCACTCTGTAAGTAACACACTCCTGAACTCTGCACTCTGCACATAACGCACTCCTGAACTCTGCACTCTGTAAGTAATGCACTCCTGAACTTTGCACGCTGTACGTAGCATACTCCTGAACTCTGCACTCTCTATGTAGCACACCCCTAAACCCTGCACTCTGTATGTAGCACACTCCTCAACCCTGCACTCTGTACACAGCACTCCCCTGAACTCTGTATGTAGGGTATTCCTGAATTCTGCACTCTGTATGTTGCGCATCTCTAAACCCTGCATTCTGTATGTAGCACACTCCTCAACTCTGCACTCTGTACACAGCGCTCCCCTAAACTCTGTACTTTGTACACAGCACACTCCTGAACTCTGCAAGCTGCATGCTCCTGAACTCTGCACTCTGTACATAACACACTCCTCAACTCTGCACTCTGTAAGTAAAGCACTCCTGAACTCTGCACTCTGTTAACGCACTCCTGAACTCTGTAAAAACACTCCTGAACTCTGTACGTAATGTACTCCTGAACTCAGCACTCTCTATGTAGTGCACTCCTAAACCCTGCACTCTGTATGTAGCACACTCCTTAACCCTGCACTCTGTACACAGCTCTCCCCTGAACTCTGTACGTAGCATACTCCTGAACTCTGCACTCTGTATGCAGCACATCCCTAAACCCAGAATTCTGTATGCAGTACCCACCTCAACCCTACACTCTATCCACAGTGCTCCCCTAAACTCTGCACTCTGTACATAGCACACTCCTGAACTCTGCGCTCTGTACACAGACCACTCCTAAACTCCTGAGTACTCCTATGTATATGAGTAGTAGTAATCCTACGGATACAACTGGCATCTTGAGGGCAACAATAATGTTGATGCGGCCTGCAATTAAATTGATTTTGACACCCCTGATCTATGCCGACACCAAGCAATCCCAAGAGACGGCCCTGTACCCCCTCCAGCACATAGCAGGTGGTTGACAGCTTTAGATGTGCATCCTTCCTTATGCACATAGTACGACAACACGCAAAAAGACGCATCTGCTCATCACACGTCATAGTGTGAATGGAGCCTGATCTAAGAATCTAATATTTTTTGGTGTTCCACTGAGAAAAGACTGTTGGGCTTTTTAACTTCTTTTTTTGGAAACTGAAAGAAATACAGCAGCTATTGCCGACCATTTTGAAAAAAAATGTTAGTTATATGGCCACCACTTTATCCAGAACTTTCCAAGCTACCGAGCTTGAAGAAGCATGTAGCAAAAAAAAAAAAAAAAAAGTCACAGTAAAGTCAGAACTCCTAATTTGCACGCTTGTTATAGGTCCATGACCTTAAATCCATTTTAACCACTTCTTGACCAGAAGGATATGCCCTCTTAACCACTTTACCACCGGAGGGTTTTCCTGCTTTACGTCCAGGCCACTTTTTGCAACTTGGCACTGCGCGACTTTAACTGACAATTGCGTGGTCATGCAACGCCGTACCCAAACAAAATTTACGTCCTTTTTTTTTCACAAACAGAGCTTTCTTTTGGTGGTATTTGATCACCTCTGCTCTTTTAATTTTTTGCGATATTAATAAAAAAAGAGCGACAATTTTGAAAAAATAACAATATTTTTTCTACTTTGACAGTTAAAATATATCCAATATATTCAATTTTTGTCATATATTTAGGCGAAAATGTATTTAGCTACATGTCTTTGACAAAAAATTTCTCAATGAGCGTATTTTTAACCGCTTTATGACCGGAAGGTTTTACCCCATTCCTGACCAGGCCATATTTTGTGATTTGGCACTGCGTTATTTTAATGGACAATTGCGCTTGTCGTGCGATGTTGTACCTAAATTAAATTGATGTCCTTTTTTTTCCCCACAAACAGAGCTTTCTTTTGGTGGTATTTGATCACCTGTGCGATTTTTACTTTTTGCGCTATAAACAAAAAAAAGCGACAATTTTGAAAAAATAACAATATTTTTCACATTTTTTTATATGAAATTCCCCCCCCAAAAAAATGTAAAAATCAAAATTTTTTAACATTTTAGGCCAATTTGTTTTCTGCTACATATTTTTGGTAAAAAAAATCGCAATAAGCTTATTTTGATTGGTTTGCGCAAAAGTTATCGCAGCTACTAACTACGGGAAATTTATGTCATTTTCATTGTTTTTTTTTTAACAAGTAATGGCGGCAATCTGCAATTTTTTTTGCGGGACTGCGACATTGCGGCGGACAGATCGGACCCCTAACTGACATTTTTGACACTTTTGGGGGTACCAGTGACATTACTACAGTAATCAGTGCTATATATATGCACTGTTACTGTAATAATGACACTGGCAGGGAAGGGGTTAACTTTGTTGGTGATCAAGGGGTTAACTGTATGCCTGGTGCTTACTGACGTGTGTGGGGGGAGGGGATTGAGTGACACAGGCACAGATCGCAGCTTCAGCTTTGCTGAACCTTGCAATCTGTCCCTGCCTGTCACAGAGGAGATCCGCCCGCTTGTGTAAAGATTTCCTCACTCGATCCCCGACGATCGGGGGAAGAGCGGTGGTGATCACCGCCGCTCCTCCCCTGGCCCGACTCCCGCTGTAACTGAATACAGCGGGAGCGAGCCTCCGGCGGCGCGCGCGCCGCCCACAAGGGGAGGAGTCCAGCGATGTAGGTCTACGTCGCTAGACGATAGCGAGCCACTTTGCGGCAGTACGCTCCATTTGAGAGGTCGGCAAGTGGTATATGACCAGATCATTTTTTGCGATTCGGCACTGCGTTACTTTAACGGACAATTGCATGGTCGTGTGACGCTGTACCTACATAAAATTGATGTCCTTTTTTTCCCACAAATACAGTTTTTCTTTTGGTGATATTTGATAACCTGTGCAATTTTTATTATTGAGCTCTAAACAAATAAAGAGCGACAATTCTGAAAAAAAAAAACAATATTTTTCACATTCTGCTATATAACATTCCCAGTAAAAAAAAAAATGTAAAAATCGAATTTTTTCATCATTTTAGGCCAATTTGTATTCTGCTACATATTTTTGGTAAAAAAAAAAATCGCAATAAGCGTACTTTGATTGGTTTGCGCAAAAGTTATTGCATCTATAAACTAGAGGAAAGATTTATGTCATTTTTATTTTTTATTTATTTTTTACTAGTACTGGTGGCGATCTGCGATTTTTAGCGGGACTGCGACATTGCGGCGGACAGATCGGACCCCTAACTGACATTTTTAACACTTTTGGGGGAACCAGTGACATTACTACAGTAATCAGTGCTATGCACTGTTACTGTAATAATGACACTGGCAGGGAAGGCGTTAACCTAGGGGTGATCAAAGGGTTAATTGTGAGCCTAGGGGGAGTGTTTTCTAACTGTATGGGGGAGGGACTTGTGAAATGATCATAGAGACCTGTGATCTTAAATCGGAGGATCACAGGAGCTCTGTGATCATTTCAAAGAGAACAACGGTCAGCTGTGTTTACAACAGCTGACCGTCCTTCTCTCTCAGCGGGGAACGATCATGGGTGCCCGGCGGCAATCGTGGCCGCTGGCCCCGTGGATCGGCGTCCCCGCTGCCTAGTGGGGGTGGGTGCATGCCGTCAGCGGCGCGCGCTCGCCCCCAGGAGCGGTTCGCATAGCCGAGCCAGCCTGCCCCAGTATATATGCGGCAGGCGGTCGGCAAGTGGTTAAACCCAAGAGAAAACATTTATTATATCGCAGCTTACCGATTCTTAGATGTGGTGGCTGTATTCGTTTTTTTTTTTTTTTTTTTTTTTTTTTTTTAGGTTTCATTCCTTCTATTTTCATCTGGAGATCCAGTCGGCAAGTCCTATGTTTTTCACAGCACAATCTCTCCAGCATAATGTATCAGTTTACATGGATGAGGGAAACCAATTAACACTGGCACGGGTAATTAGAATGATCGTCTTTTATGTATTCATGAAAATCCTTTATCCCAAATGGAAAAAAAAAATGTTTGCTGTAACTGATTATAAAGTGTGATCTGGAGCGTGGCTTCCATTTGTTAATGCATGTAAATCTGCTAGTTTATCTAACACTTCCCCACCCCCCCAGACTGATAATGGTGCTGTCTGCTGTGCCTTCTTTGCTCATTCCTCCAGAGTGGTGTCTCACTATCACATGAAGTGTGTTACTGGCCAGATTGCCAGATGGAAACAGAGGGAAAAGCCAAAGAAAAGAAAACTAATGCACCCACAACATCTAATGACTGGTAAGTTGCAATATATTAATTTTTTTGTTTTGGGTCTCATACTGCTTTAACCACTTGCCGACCGCCGGCTCAGCTGCACGAACGGACGTATAGGTTAGTCGGTTCGCAGGAGTGCTCCGGGGGGAGCGAACGTGCCCCCATTAGGCAGCGGGGAAGTCGATAGACAGGGCCGCGGCCGCAATTGCCACCGGGCACCTACGATCGCTCCCCGTGGAGAGAGAACGATGGTCAGCTGTTGTAAACACAGCAGACCGTTGTTCTCTCTGGAATGATCACAGAGCGCCTGTGATCCTTCTCTTTAGAATCACAGGTCTATGTGTTGACTCCACAAGTCCCTCCCCATATAGTTAGAAAACACCCCCTAGGCTCACACTTAAACCTTTGATCGCCCCTGGGTTTTCCCCTTCCCTGCCAGTGTCATTATTTATGTTTAACTATAGTTCTACTTGCCGACCGCCAGCTGTACATATAGTGCGACAGGTCGGCTCTGTCCCGCAAAAAGTCGTAACTGTATGTCGCTTCGCGGGGCCGTGAGTGGAGGCATGCGCGTGCCCATTCACCACAGGGGACGTTGATCTGTGGGTCCGGCGGCCTCGATTGCCACCGGGTACCCGCGATCGTTCCCCGTGGAGACAGAATGGTGGTCTGCTGTTGTGGACACAGCAGACCGCTGTTCTGTCAGCAATGAACACAGGGATCCTGTGTTCCTCCCTTTTAGGAACACAGGTCTCTGTGTCCATTCCATAAGTCCATCCCCCCTCACAGCTAGAAAGCACCCACTAAGGACACATTTAACCCTTTGATCGCCCCTGGTGTTAACCCCTTCCCTGCCAGTATCATTAGTACAGTAACTAGTAAAAAAATGAATAAATAAATAAAAATGACATAAATCTTTCCCCTAGTTTGTAGACACGATAACTTTTGCGCAAACTGTATGAACAGATTTTATTCATTTTTCACATATTCACATATGATTCGGAGCGCACTGCTCCTAAAATCACATACGATGTCTGTGCGGTGCGAGTCCAGTCACACAGTTTGTATGCCTGGACTCGCACCGCAATCGCACTGAACACGCACAGGACCCTTTTTTTGGTCCGCAGCAGAATCGGATCACATGGTGGTTCACACTAGTGAGATCCGATTCTGTGCGAACTGTCAGATCGCACTGCGATGTGCGAGCTGATCTAGGGGTGTCATTAACTTTGTATTCACCCCAAGCGATTCGCATGTGGCAGTGTGAACTGCCTGCGATTTGAATGCGATGCGGGAACATCGTGTTCCCGCATCGCAATAGTGTGATCCGAAGCTTACACATACATTTTTTGTTTATTACATTTTTTTTTATTATTTTGCACACACACGTGCGTTTTTAAATGCACATATATGTGTTTTTTCATATACATACAGTATTTCCACTTTTTTCGTTTTTTTGTCTTTTTCTCCTTTTTTTCAATTTTATGTTTATTCAAAATTATTTATGTTTTGATTTTAATTTCTGTCAAGTCTATTTCTATTTGTGTTTTATGCAAGCAGATTTGTGTTAGGTTTGGAGTAATTAGGCGGCTAATTGGACAGGGGAGTTTCACCTTGGGTGAGCATTTAAATGTTGGCCTCCCATTACACACTTTGTATTGAACAAGCACGTAGCAGTTGTGTGAAATGCGTCTACTGTCCTACCCTGCTGTACCTTGTACCACTTATGTGAATAAAGAACTTTTCTTCTTTGGATTCCAGGGTGGTGTGCGACCATTTTCTTCTTTCATACATCATATTAACCCCTTCCCTGCCAGTGACATTATTACAGTAACAGTGCATATTCTTAGCACTGATTACTGTAGTAATGTCACTGGTCCCCCCCAAAAGTGTCAAAAATATCAGTTAGGGGTCCGATCTGTCCACCGCAATGTCGCAGTCCTGCTAAAAATCGCAGATCACTGCCATTACTAGTAAAAAAATAAATAACTAAATAAAAATGACATGGTTTTGTGCAAACCAATCAAAATGCACTTATTGGGATTTTTATTTACCAAAAATATGTAGCAGAATACAAATTGGCCTAAATTGATGAAAACTTGGATTTTTACATTTTTTTTTTTTTTTTTTGGGAATGTTATATAGCAGAAAATGAAAAATATTGTTTTTTTTTTTTTTTCAGAATTGTCGCTCTTTTTTTTTGTTTATAGCGCAAACAAATTGTGATTCTCATTTTATCCAGAACTGTGCAGCTCTAGCATTAGGCCATTTTACCCTTTAGGCGTGAAGGCGTTAAACATTATTATAAGGGAAAGAATTCAAGGGAAGAGCTGGTCGGTTCTGTCCTGTACCTGTACGTCGCTTTGCGGGACCGCTAGGGGGTTGCACGTGTGCCACCGGAGGCATGCAGACACGCTGATTGGCCACAGGGGAAGCCAATCAGCAGTCCGGCAGCCGCAATGTCTGCCAGGCAGCCACGATCGCTCTCCATGTAGACAGAATGGCAGTCTGCCGTTGTAAACACTGCAGACCGATGTTCCGTCAGTAATGAACACAGGGATCATGTGTTCCTCTTATTTATGAACACAGGTCTCTATGTTCATTCAGCAAGCCCATCCCCCACACAGTTAGAAAGCATCCCCTAGGGACATTTTACACTTTGATCATGCCTGGTGTTAACCCTTTCCCTGCCAGTGTCAGTATTACTGTCATTATTACAGTGACAATGCATATTTTTAGCACTGATTACTGTAGTAATGTCACTGGTCACCCCAAAAGTGTCAAAAATGTCAGTTAGGGGTCAGATCTGTCTGCCGCAATGTCGCAGTCCTGCTATAAATCGCAGATCATCGCCATTACTAGTAAAAAAATAAATAACAAAATAAAAATGACATACATCTTTTCTCTAGTTTGTAGACACAATAACTTTTGCGCAAACTGTACGAACAGATTTCATTCCTTTTATTCAGAATCGTGCAGCTCTAGCATTAACCACTTAAGCCCCGGAAGATTTTACCCCCTTCCTGACCAGGGGGTATTTTGCGATTCGGCACTGCGTGACTTTAACGGACAATTGCACGGTCGTGTGACGCTGTACTTAAACGAATTTGACGTCCTTTTTTTCCCACAAACAGAGCTTTCTTTTGGTGGTATTTGATCACCTGTGCGCTTTTTTTGATCATGCGCTATAAACAAAAAAAGAGTGTTAGGGTCCATGTACACGGGACGCTGGAAATGGCAGTTTAGGAGCAGTTGGGCGTTTTTTTCAGAAGCCCCTGAACCCATCTACATTTTATCTTATCTGTCCATGTACACAGGGTCGTTTACAGTCATTTGCAGGCAGTTGCGTTCAGGGACTTTTTTTAGAACGCAATTATTTGCGTTCGAACGTGTGTTTCCCGGCGTTTCAAATGCACAAACGCATCCAAACGCGTCTGAACGCGTCCGAACGCATCTGAACGCGATGACCCGCGTTTAGCGTTCGCGTTTTTCCATTTTAAAGGGGAATCATTTTTTTGACCTCTAGGAACGGTTCTAAACGCAAACGCCCGCAAACGCCGGTAAACGCCCGCTAAACGCGGGTGCAAACGCGACCGAACGGACGTTTCAATCGTCCTAAAAATTCCAGCATTCAAAGGGACTTTTAACAACGACCCGTGTACATGGAGCCTAAATTTTGCAAAAATAACAATATTTTTCAAATTTGTTTATATGAAATTCCCCCAAAAAAATGTAAAAATCAAAATTTGTTTTCTGCTACATATGTTTGGTAAAAAAAATCGCAAAAAGCGTATTTTGATTGGTTTGCACAAAAGTTATTGCGTTTACTAAGGGAAAGATTTTTGTCATTTTTGCTGTTTTTTTTTTTTTTTTTAAATGCATAATGGCGGCGATCTGCGATTTTTTTTGCGGGACTGCGACATTGCGGCGGACAGATCGGACCCTTGACTGACATTTTTGACACTTTTGGGGCTACCGGTGACATTACTACAGTAATCAGTGCTATACATATGCACTGTTACTGTAAAGATGACACTGGCAGGGAAGGGGTTAACTTTTTTTTTTTAGAGGGAGGGGTTAAGTGTGTCCCTAGGGGCGTGTTTCTAACTGTGATTGGCTGTGGCTTGAGCTGTAAGCACAGTGATCAACGGTCCTATATAGCAGAACCGTATGATCTCCCTTCTTACACAGGGGAGAATGAAAGGCGGCTTTGTTTACATTAGCCGCCTGCCTTTCTCCCGGTGTAACGGACGATCAAGAGTGCCCGGCAGACATCGGGCCCGCCGGGCACATGCGCGGGGGGGTCCGTGACCAAGCGGGAGCGCGCCTCCGGCGGCGTGCGCTCGCTACCCAGAGCCTCACAGGCTAGTGACGTACCCCTACGTCACTTTGCCTGGGAGGGGCTGACCGCCGCAGTATATGTACTTGCGGCGGTCGGCAAGTGGTTAAGCCATTTTACCCTTTAGGCGTGAAGGCGTTAAACATTATTATATGGGAAATAGGTTAAGGGAAGAGCTGGTTTCTTTTTCATTCTCAGTTTTCTCCTCTGGCATTGCATCATCCCATGTCAGAACTTTATTGATTAGGAAAAGCAACAAGTGAAATTTAGCGGTGACACAGGGCTAGGGTGGTAAGAGGAAGAACAATGGTTTTGCTTATCTTTGCACATAGACCCAACAGTTTATTTGGTAAGGTCCCTCTGTGTACAAACTGCTCTTTGAATAGAGCCCATTCAGGGGAACATTTAGCTCCATGAATAGTGGATTCAGAATGACACTTTCTGGCCGGAGAACCTGTTTGGAAGACATGCAGTCCTCAGACTCTGAGAATAAAATGTTTCTTTACTTCTTATTTAATGATTGCTCCTTACTGTACATTTACAGAGAACACACAAGACTGTAAATTACAGTATATTTTATCTTTAACCATTGCAGTGAAAGTTACTTATGGCAAATCTGTTAAAGACCAGGATAGTTGGAGCTATATAGAGAAAATCCTATATAAAAATGATCAATACTACAATTATATTCAAATCTTAGAGGGTAACTCCAGTTTCATGGGCAAAAAAAAATAGCAAATAAAGAAAAAACAATATAGCGTATACAATTGCATCACAAGTCATTTTGTAATTGAATGTTTTTAAAAATGACCTTTCCTCTTCAATCTGCAGCTGTTGTAATTTTCTGAAATTGCAATGCAATATGGCCGCCTGGAGGTGTTCTGTACACAGAATGTATACTGACCACACCCCAGAAACATCATTTCCTGCTTGTGTGATTGGCTCACCAATTTTCCCAGAAGTCTGCCTAAGATAAGTCAGATTTCTGGCATCCCCTGCAACAAAAATGTTATTTTTGGTGAGATACTCCCAATAGGAACATGTCTAAAGGGATGCAGGTCCAGCAGCTTTCCTCATTAGTGCTCTGCAGGTGCACAGCTGATAGATAATTATGAAACCACTCCCATTAGACCCACTCAGCACAGAGGAACAAATTGTGATTTCTTCAGAATAACAAAAGGTAGGAATCTGCACCAAAGTTTGTTACAATCCTTGCAATGTACAGAGAACACCCAGAGGGGAATGTTTTTTTTTTTTTCAACAAAAGTGGAGTTATGCTTTGACTTTTTTTTTTTTTTGGTAGAGGTTGAACTTGGCCCTGCCCATCCAACCCCTCAGGGCTTCTGATTGGTCAATCATCACGGGCTGAGCGTGTCACTTGCAACATAGCCTGCTACCACATGCGGCTTGTCACTTGTCACCTCACCTGCCTTCAGGTGCAGCTTGTCACTTGCCATGTCACCTGCCACCAGATGCAGCTTGTCCCTTATCAAATCACCTGCCACCAAATGCAGCTTGTCACTTGTCACATCACCTGCCACCAAATGCAGCTTGTCCCTTATCACGTCACCTGCCACCAAATGCAGCTTGTCCCTTATCACGTCACCTGCCACCAGATGCATCTTATCCCTTATCACGTCACCTGCCACCAAATGCAGCTTGTCACTTGTCACATCACCTGCCACCAAATGCAGCTTGTCCCTTATCACGTCACCTGTCACCAAATACAGCTTGTCTCTTATCACGTCACCTGCCACCAAATGCAGCTTGTCCCTTATCACGTCACCTGCCACCAAATGCAGCTTGTCCCTTATAACGTCACCTGCCACCAAATGCAGCTTGTCCCTTATCACGTCACCTGCCACCAGATGCAGCTTATCCCTTATCAGGTCACCTGAAACCAAATGCAGCTTGTCACTTGTCACATCACTTGCCATCAAATGCAGCTTGTCACTTGTCACATCACCTGCCACCAAATGCAGCTTGTCACTTATCACGTCACCTGCCACCAAATGCAGCTTGTCCCTTATCATGTCACCTGCCACCAAATGCAGCTTGTCCCTTATCACGTCACCTGCCACCAAATGCAGCTTGTCCCTTATCACGTCACCTGCCACTAAATGCAGCTTGTCACTTGTCATGTCACCTGCCACCAGCTGCGGCTTGTTACTTGCCATGTCCCTTGCCACCAGATGCAGCTTGTCACTTGTCACATCACCTGCCACCAGATGCAGCTTGTCACTTGCCATGTCGCCTGCCACCAGATGCAGTTTGACACTTGTCACGTCACCTGCATTTAGATGCAGCTTGTCACTTGCCACATCACTTGCCACCAGATGCGAATTGTCATTTGCCACGTTACTTGCCACTTTGCCTGCCACCAGATGCAGCTTGTCACTTGCCACCAGATGCGGATTGTCACTTGCAACATTGCCTGCACTAGGTGCGGATTATCACTTGCCCCGTCACCTGCCACCAGATGTGGATTGTCACTTTCCACATCACCTACCACCAAATGGGGATTGCCACTTGCCACATCACTTGCCACCAGATGCGGATTGTCACTATCATGCCACCAGCTGAAGCTTCCCACTGTTGCCTGCCACCAAAAAAATGCCTGATGCAGCTTATCACTTTTTAAATGTAAATTTGGTGGCAGGCAACAGTGACAGCAGATCTGGCAGTCACTCCCCAGCTTTTCAGCACATGGCTCCAAGAGCAAGGGTGGGCAGTGAGAGATGATGTAATCTCTCTGCTCGCTCGCCCACTTCCGGCCCGCTCACTTGCCCGCCCACCGGCTGGCGTGCTCACTTGCACGCCTCGCAGCCCGGCTGCAGATTGGTCACAGCCTGGTTACTGGTTGGGGACCCCCGCTTTAAAGGAAATATGCTCTTTTAAATGTATTTCTAGGTAAAGAGGAGAAAGTAATCAGCTTCCTGTAAAGAATCTAAACATGTGTTAATAATGCTAAAATATATTTTATTATGCAGACTTTGCTTCCTATTTGTGGTGCTTTGCAATACTCACAGTGTTACTGGCCAGATGAGCAGGTGAAAACAGAGGGGAAAAAAGCCAAAAAAAAAGAAAACAAATGCACCCACCATGTCTAATGATTGGTAAGCTGCAATATAATACATTTTCAAAATTATAATATATACCACTTTATACGACTTTAAGATCACCATCTCAACCCACTGTACTCATATAGACATATACTAGGCTGTATATGTTAGAAAATCATTTCCTCCACCCTGCTGAAAGCAGATGTCTTTTTAATCACCTCTGACACTACATGACCTTTGCATTTCATATGTGTGCAGATTCTCCTCATGCCCAGTCCTGATGTTAACCAAGGCCCTGGCAGATAACCTTATACAATCTGCCAGGACCTTGGCTGATAGAAGGGCTGGGGACAGGAAGCAGCGGTGTCTGAAGTGTCAGGGGTAATTAAAAAGATTTTCAGCACAGGAGCAAATGAATACAGCCTTACATATGTGAATACTTTACCTAAAGATGTTTATCTTACTAGGCATAGATTGCTGATAGGATCTCTTTAAGGTAGACAGACATAAGATGATCCTTGTTTGACCTGGCAATTTGTTTAAGCAACACTAAGTTCTAGTTTAAAACAAAATTCTATTAAAAAATTATTATTAAAATCTCTTCCCTGACGTCAATTAGACGAAACACATTGGATAGGGCTTATTGAACACAACGTCCTCCCGCAAAGCCGTGTCTGAGCTTTCAACTTGTTCAATTAGGCTTTGATAATAAGGCTATGTTCACAGTTTGCAGTTTGCTCTTTCTCAGCTGGGGAGGGGGGAGGGGGTTCTGTCCAGTGGGAATATATGACAGCTTTGATGTCATAGGAAGTAAGTTGTCATTGGTGTCAGTGGCAGGAACTGTTTCCCATCATTGGTGTCAGTGGGCAGAATAGCGGACAATCATTGGTGTCAATGGCAGGAACTGTTTCCCATCATTGGTGTCAGTGGCAGGACCTGTTTCCCATCATTGGTGTCAGTGGCAGGAACCGTTTACCATCATTGGTGTCAGTGGGCAGAATAGTTGAGCATCATTGGTGTTAGTGGGAAAAATAGTGTCCCATTATAGGTATCAGTGTGAGGAATAGTGGACCATCATTAAACAGGAAAAGGTAAAAAAATAAATAAATACATTTTTTAATTTGAACATACATACATTATGTGCTTTCTGTTTTTGGGAGAATGTTACCCATCTCAGATCCCGGAGATCGATGAGGCACTTTCCGATTACTTTGCGAACAATGCCGGTTCGTCCCCTTCAGTGGTGTGGGAGGCTCACAAGTGCGTCGCCCGGAGGGGTCTTTATTCCCATTTGTCTGAGACGCAAGCAGGAGGGAGCGATCGCTGCCCTACTTGCGTGGGTTGAGACCCTCAGTGGACAACACAAGCATTCCATGGCGGCAGAACATCTACTACCCCTTACCTGGGCGAGGGACAAGCTGAACAACCTGTTGTTCCAGAAGACGGTTCGGGCATGGTGTGGGCTGGAGGCACTTCTATGAATTTTCTAACAAGCCCGGGGCGATGTTGGCCCGGGCCCCGTGGGGACCAGGGAAGCGGACGCATATCTCCCAAGTACAGATGGCGAGCAGACATACAGTACATACCTCGGCAGCCATCGCGGACGACTTTCGCTCCTTCTTCCATTCCTTATATAGTCTAGCTCCTCCGAGCCGGCCCTCGTCCTCTTTTTGGGGGCTGGGGACGGCCGAGGCCTACCTCCAGGAGTCCAGTATGCTGACTCTTTCGGCAGATCAGGCATCTGCATTGAAGTTCGAGATCACAGAGGAAGAGCTTTCCCTCGCTCTTTCGCAGTCCAAACCCCACAAGGCGCCTGGCCTCGACGGGTTTACATTGCCATACTACCAGCTGTTTCTCGCTCGCCTCAGCCACCCACTCCTCTCTCACTTCAAGGCAGTCTGGGAGGGTGCCCAGCTACCTAGCGACTCCCTGGGCTGAAACCTCATTTGAACCCCTCAGTATATATCAGCTGCGACACTTTCTCCTCTCCTTTCGGAAGCTAGGTTACACCCCACGCTCCCTGACCCCGTTTGAAACCATGGTGAGCCCTCCAGGCATGCCCTCTCCCCTTTCTACTCACACCTCTCAGACGCGTCTGAGGGGCAACACTTGTCCTTCTTACGCCAATGGGAACGGGAACTTGACATCTCCTTGAACATCTCCAGAAAAAATCTTGACGCTAGCCCATAAGTCCTCCTTGGACTGCAAATACCAGGAGGTCGGGTATAAAATCCTCACTCAGTGATACAGGGTCCCCACGGTGCTACATAAAATGGATGCTGGTTGTCCTGATAGGTGTTGGCGGTGTGGCTTGGAGGGTGGACAATGCTCCATATTTTCTGGACTTGCCCCTCTCTCCGAAACTTCTGGAATGAAGTCGCCTCGCTCATTAAACAACTCAGGACCATTGATGTGGGAGACGACCTCACGAGGAGCCCAATTTGTAAGTATAAAAAGTCCCTGACAATCCGGCTCCTTAATGCCGCTAAGGCCTGTATCCCGGCTATGTGGAGGCAGACCCAACCACCATTGTGAGAGCTTTGGTTTTCTAAAATCACTGAGATCCACCGGATGGAAGAGTTGACTGCCACCCTGAGAAATACGGAGGAGCAGACATGGAGCCGGTGGATGCCATGGCTGTATTTCACGGGCACTGTTGTCTACCGGCAGGGGGCCGCATGATCTGTGATGGCATGGTCTGGACGTGCAGTTGGGAGCCCCCGGCTGCACAGTGTATACTTGCCGGGTCGCAATCCTATTATGTTATGATTGAGCTGTGCACTCCCACCTTGGTTGATATTTTCCATTATCCATCCATAGTACCTCAGCTCCTGTTTTCACATTTTTCAGACTTTTTATCTGACTGTACGATGTTAACATGTTTTATTGTGCCGATGTTGTACTTTGGTACTTTGTCCTCTTCAAAAAAAAAATAAAAAAAAATAAAAAATGAGGTGGGCCTGGCCGTAAGTCGTTGGCGATGGCCGCACATTAGCTCGGCTCCAAGTCTCGGCATCCATCCAGGGCACACAGTAAGGGAAACACCAGCCAACTTACAGTGATTTACCCTCCCTCAGCACTGCTACACTGGACAAAATGTCCAGAATTTTAGAATTTCTGAAATCTATACATCTCCCCAAACGTATGGCATCACAACTCGAAACTCTTAATGTCCACATCTCTGAACAAGAAATCAAACTAATCATTCTTTCCCTTCCCAACAACAAAGCCCCAGGCCCAGATGGCTTCTTGGCAGAACACCATGAATTATTTTCCTCTACCTTGACTCCTTGCTTGAAACAAACCTTTGACGCTGCTGTGTCCTCTGACATCTTCCCAGAAGAAATTTTATCTTCTAACATTTTAACTTTACCAAAACCAGGGAAAGAGCCGTGTTTCCCCAAAACTTTTGACCAATATCCTTAATAAATACCAACCTAAAGCTATATGCCAAAATGATGGTGCAGCACCTAGCCTCTATTATGCCCCATCGAACCCATGAGGACCATTTCTGTTTTACGTTGGAACATCAAGCTCTTGATGCCACCCGTAAAGTTATCAATCTTTTGCATTACTCAGAATCTACAAAAACACCCACCCTATTTATAGCTCTTGACACTGAAAAAGAGTTAGATAGAATCCACTGGGGATATCTATTGCATACTTTACTAAAATTTGGATTTAGCGGAAACATTCTGTTGGCCCTTTTGGCACTTTATACACCTCCCACAGCCTAAGTCTTCACAGACGGAGAATTCTCTGACAAGTTTCAAATAGCAAATTGAACAAGGCAGGGATGCCCCCTATCCCCTCTAATCTTAATCCTATTAATAGAACCGCAAGCCCAAATAATTTGAGATAAAGAATCGATCTCTAGCATACCAATTTCAAATTAGATCTATAAAATTTCCCTCTTCGCAGACAACATTATTTTGACATTGACAGATCTTGCTTTTTCCCTCCCAGAAGGGTAAGAGATACTAAAGATGTTTAACGCCATATCAAACTACAAGATAAATTAATCTACTGTAAGTCTAATATCTTATGCATACATATTACCAATAACATGAAAAACCATCTACCATTCAAATTCTCTTTTCAATGGTCTACCTCGCACATGCCATACCTAGGAATCTCCTCCACAGCAGACCTTTACCTTAAAAATTACATCCCATTCCTAACATCTTGCAAACGAGACCTCCAAAAAAATCAGTAAACACTACCTGTCTTGGGCAGGCAGAAAAGCCGCCCTCAAAATGATAGTCCTACCCTAACTTCTATGTACTTTCAGAGGACTTCCCATAAATGTTCCTCCCTTCTTTAATTCCTTTAAGGGATTCCCAGATGCAAAAGATTATTATGCTGCAGTGATCTTAGATCCCATCAGACGCTGGTTCAACCCCTTCTTATGACCAGGCCATTTTTTGCGATACGGTACTGCATTATTTTAACGGACAATTGAGCAGTCATGTAACACTGTACCCAAACAAAATTGATGTCCTTTTTTCCCCATAAATAGAGCTTTCTTTTGGTGGTATTTGATCACCTCTGCGGGTTTTATTTTTTTGCGCTAGAAACAAATAAAGACCAACAATTTTGAAATAAATAAATAAATATATATATATATATTTTTTTCCATATATATTGTGACAGGAAGTCAGGTAAATCTGGGAATGTAGTCACAGGAAGGAGATACATTTCCACCTGATTTAGAAAGTTCACTGATACTATAGGGTGTTGGCTACAGAGCTAGCCAGCAGGAAGTTGAAAGGCCTTCACCTGTTCAGAATGAGGGAGTTAAGGCTCTATAATTTGTTCAGAGAAAGTCCTATTGATTGCTGCCTCCTGTCGCCGTGTGGGCTGGGAGAGGAAGGCAGACAAACGGCTGCATCCTGACGCCATGTGGGTAGAGGACAGTCCTGTGTGCCCCCTGAAAGCTGAGTGAGCATGGGGAAGACCTCCTGAAGCGGTGTGCGCTCAGGAGGGTAAAAACGAGTGAAGACGTCTCAAAGGTGAGAAGACGAAGTGTTTCTGTGTGAAAGAAAACAAAGGGACATGTTCAATGGACAATGTTTGTGCTGTGTGAAAAGCAAACAAATGGACATTTGAGTGTCTGCTGTAGGATCAGCAGTGTCGCCCCAACAGTAGGTTGGGAAGACTTCTTAGGTAGGTTCCAGCTGTGAGAAGGTAGACGCCCACAGCGGCCAGGATTTATTTTGTGTTTTATTTTATTTTGATGTTTTTGCTGCATGCACTTGTTTGATGAATAAACCAAAAACTATTGTTTTCAACCACTCCTCGGCTATCTCCCTGTGTGCCGACCCCCCCAAAGGGGTCACCCATACGCCTACCACCGAGCTAATCCCTTACATATGGTGGAGGTATGCAGTGGGCATAAGCAGAGATCCCTGCAAGGAAGTGCAAATGTTTGATGAACTTTATCTGGTGCATGAGATTGCACAATCTATGTGTGCAGGAGAGAAGATCCTGACAGAAAAAAAAAAGTGTTTTAAAGAGACAGCGGTCTCAAAATTATTTGATGAACTTTGTTGTGTCTGGTGCAAGTGACTGCACAAACTGTGTGTGCAGGAAAAGAGATCTTGCAAGAGAGAGAAAAACTACATGTGTTAAAGAGACAGTGGTCTGAAAATTTTTTGCTGGACTGTGAAAAATTTGTTTGTGGAGTTATTGAAGATGGGGCGTTCAAAACGCCTGAAGAATGCAAAGATAGATGAAATGAGAGACCGGATTCTATGGATGGAGGGGATGTTACCGTCTGAACCAGCCCCATCCATGCCTAAAGAGAGTCTATTAAAGAGGAAGGTTGTTGTCCCTAGCAACACTGATGAAACTGCTATGGAGACGCAGTGTGCTCAGATGAAAAGTAAGCTCAAAATGGAGGAGATGTTGAAACAACTGATTATATCAAATACAGCTCAACAGCAGGCAAATGCAGCTCAACAGCAGGCAAATGCGGATTTTCAGCGGAGCTTTGCAGCTCAACAAAAGGCTCATCAAGAGAGCATGGCAGGCTGGAAACAGAGACGCCAGCAGCCAATGGAGGCCATCGGTTTGGAGGAAACCGAGTATGTGTGCAGGGCTGAGTTGGATGCCTTGCAACGGAAAATGGAAGAAAAGGAACAAGCCTTGGAATTGCTTAAAATGGAGCATAGAAACTTGCAGGAAACGAATGAACTACTCAAGTCTCATGTGTCACAGTGGGAAGAATCCACTGCTCTTCTTTTGGTCGAGTTGCAAAAACGCAGAGAGACTATAATGGAGAAAGATACCATCCTCATGGAAAAGGAAAGTGAAATTCAGACTTTGCAGAAGCAAAGTATGGCTGATATGTTGGAGTTGCGTAATCAGCTGGAAAAAAGTCTTCAGTCTTTGGGAGCTACAAAAATAGACCTGCAGGAGTCGCAGGAACAGAATGTTGCTCTGAAAGCGACATTGTCTCTCAGCGACAAAGAGAAAAGTGAAAGAGAGGCTAAATTACTGAGTACTGTGTATGAGCTCACTACTTTGAGCAATGTGGTAGATGAATGGCGTGCGGACTGTGAAAGTTGGAAAGGGGAAGCCCAACGTGTCCAGCAGCAGTTAAAGGAGAAAGAAGCCTGTGTGGCAGAATTACATTCTTATTCCCAGATGCTAGCCAATGAGGTGAAGGCTCTTATGCAGGGAAAAGGAGATTGTGAACATAAGAGGGAAAAAGTAGAGGCACAGCTTCTGGAATCGCAAGTCAAGGTGTCAGAAGGTGACCGATTGTGTGCTAAGCTGTCAGAGAAGGCAAACCGACTGCAGGTTGAGTTGGACAATGTTACAAATCAGCTTTCTCAAGCAGACAGCAAATCTAGAGAAATTGCGGAAGATTTTTCTATCTTGGAATCGCAGCTGCAAGACACGCAGGAACTCTTACAGGAAGAGAGGTGTCAAAGGCTGAGTTTTAGCACAAAGCTCAAACAAATGGAAGATGAGAAAAATGGCTTCCTGGAACAATTATAAGAGGAGGCGGAAGCAAAGAAAAACCTATCAGAGCAAGTCGCAACATTGCAAGCTCAGATAGCGGATATGAAAAAACGCATGGAAGAAAGCGTTAGTTCATTACAGTGTGTTGAAGATGTGAAAAAGAAGTTTGATCAGATGCTTGGTGAAGAGAAGACTGTGTCTGCAAAATATGCAGAAGAACGCGCACGTGCAGAAACGGAGGTGCGTGATAACGAGAGCAAAGCCCTGTTCTTGGCTCGCTCTTTGGAGGAAGCTCTAGAGTGTAAGGCTGAACTAGAAAGTGTTAAACAGCTGCGTACAGAAATGGAAGAATTGGTCAGCTCCAAGGATGATGTTGTGAAAAGCGTTCAGGAGCTAGAAAAGTCTAAGCGAGCCTTAGAACAGCAAGTAGAAGAGATGAAGATTCCGTTGCAGGAACTGGAAGAGGAATTCCAGGCAACAGAGGATCTGTCCCAAAGAGGGGATAGTGTGCCTGATGCAGTTTTTAAAAGGATCAGTGTTTTGGGGTCTGTCCTGAGTGAGCCTCAGAAATGTGACGACATGTGGCTTGAATCACCCCTTTGGAATAAACCGTTCCTTCAAAAACTTCAAGCATTGGAAAATGTATCATTAGAACTTCAGCAAACAAAGGAGCTGAGTAAGAAATGTGGTGATTTCTCAGTTCAGGCTGAAAACCTAGTGGAGAAAACTAAAGCCCCATACACACGTGCAGATTATCTGCAGACTTTTGTCTGCAGACTTACCAAAACCATATAATATGAGGTCAAACCTAAACACTTTCAATTTGTATGCAATCCGGCAGGCCCTTGCACTACATAGAAAAGGTAAATCTGCAGACAAAAGTCTGCAGATAATCTGCACGTGTGTATGGGGCATTAGGCTGTTGGTGAAAACGTGAAGCAAATGAATAAGTGCCTTTCAGGGAGTGTTTCCAAAATGGAACTGGTGAAAGACGGGTGGCAGAAGTTTGATCGTGATCTTGAGATGCATTCCATGTGGAATTCAGATAGAGAAAAAGAACTAGGTGACCTTGAGCGGTCAAATAGTTCAGCAGAAAGTGCATTGAAGAAACCTGTAAAAGAATGTGTTGCAGTTCCATGCTTCTTCACTGATGCAGAGAGGAGGTCTATAATGGATACCACCCAGATCGCTGGGTTCAACTGTGTTGTTGCCTTTGACCCCTATGTTGGTGGAAGGAAAGTTGATGATGTTCTGGTTGGCTTCTTCTGTGAAGAGTTTGGCAAGAAATATAAACTCAATATCAAATCAAATAGTAGGCCTTTACTGCGACTCGCTCAGGAGGGCGAAAAGTTTAAGAAGTTGATGAGTGCAAATGCTTCAGATCTGCCTATGAATATGAAATGTTTGGTGAATGATATTGATATCTCTGGGAAAAGGAACAGGGGTCACTTTGAAGAAATGTGTGACAGCCTGTTGTCTCAATTGGAAAATCCTCTGCACAGCATCTTAGAGCAAGCAAAGCTCAAGAAGGAAAATCATTCCCTTTTACAACAAAAAGTCAATGATTGTGTACAGCTGTATGGAGAGGCAACTCAAGTCACAGAGGGATGTCAAGAGTCCCTACTTGGAACAAAGCTTAGTGAAGCAAAGGTTCTCAAAGTTTTGTGGAAAACATTTATGGATTGCAGAGAGAGGCGTCTTAAGAATGTTGAAGACATTAAGACTAGCCCAATTGAGTTGCCTATGGATCACGGTCCTCCATGGTGGATTGGACAGACGGTTATGAGGGACAAGCTGTCTGACATTTATGAGAAAGCTGTCAATGAAGATGACAGAAACGAGAAGGAGCAAAATGATGCCAAAAATGCAGTTGAAGAATGTGTATATGAGATGAGAGACAAACTGTGTGGCATTTATGAGAAATCCGTCAATGAAGATGACAAAACAGTTTCATCCGGAAGCTTGAGGATAATAGGAGGCTTATCAGTGAGTCAGCAGTGCTTGACACATGCGTGCCTGGAAATCTGTGTCCCAACCCTAGGGTTGAAACAAGAGGGGGGGGGTATGTGACAGGAAGTCAGGTAAATCTGGGAATGTAGTCACAGGAAGGAGATACATTTCCACCTGATTTAGAAAGTTCACTGATACTATAGGGTGTTGGCTACAGAGCTAGCCAGCAGGAAGTTGAAAGGCCTTCACCTGTTCAGAATGAGGGAGTTAAGGCTCTATAATTTGTTCAGAGAAAGTCCTATTGATTGCTGAAGTTCTAATGATACATTTTCCGATGCTTGAAGTTTTTGAAGGAACGGTTTATTCCAAAGGGGTGATTCAAGCCACATGTCGTCACATTTCTGAGGCTCACTCAGGACAGACCCCAAAACACTGATCCTTTTAAAAACTGCATCAGGCACACTATCCCCTCTTTGGGACAGATCCTCTGTTGCCTGGAATTCCTCTTCCAGTTCCTGCAACGGAATCTTCATCTCTTCTACTTGCTGTTCTAAGGCTCGCTTAGACTTTTCTAGCTCCTGAACGCTTTTCACACAGCACAAACATTGTCCATTGAACATGTCCCTTTGTTTTCTTTCACACAGAAACACTTCGTCTTCTCACCTTTGAGACGTCTTCACTCGTTTTTACCCTCCTGAGCGCACACCGCTTCAGGAGGTCTTCCCCATGCTCACTCAGCTTTCAGGGGGCACACAGGACTGTCCTCTACCCACATGGCGTCAGGATGCAGCCGTTTGTCTGCCTTCCTCTCCCAGCCCACACGGCGACAGGAGGCAGCAATCAATAGGACTTTCTCTGAACAAATTATAGAGCCTTAACTCCCTCATTCTGAACAGGTGAAGGCCTTTCAACTTCCTGCTGGCTAGCTCTGTAGCCAACACCCTATAGTATCAGTGAACTTTCTAAATCAGGTGGAAATGTATCTCCTTCCTGTGACTACATTCCCAGATTTACCTGACTTCCTGTCACAATATATATATATATATATATATATATATATATATATATATATATATATTTTTTTTTTTTTTTTTTTTACTTTAATAAAAAAATCTAAAAAAATCAAATTTCTCCATCAATTTAGGCCAAAATGTATTCTGCTACATTTTTTTGGTAAAAAAAATCCCAATAAGCGTATATTGATCGGTTTGCACAAAAGTAATTGCGTACAAACAATGGGATATTTTTTATGGCATTTTTATTTATTTATTTATTTTTTACTAGTAATGGCAGCGATCAGCGATTTTAAGTGGGACTGCGGCGACATTGCGGCGGACAAATCAGACACCTAACTGACACTTTTTTGGGAACCAGTGACATTATTACAGTAATCAGTGCTAAAAATATTCACTGTTACTGCACTAATGACACTGGCAGGAAAGGGGTTAACACCAGAGGCGATCAAAGGGATAAGTATGCTTTCTAACTGTGTGAAGGATGGACTCATGGGATGAACACAGAGATCTGTATTCCTGATAGCAAGAACACAAGATCACTGTGTTCATCGCTGACAGAACAGCGATCTGCCTCGTTGACATCAGCAGACCGCTGTTCTACCTCTCTGGGGAGCGATCATGGGTAGCCGGGAGACATTGCGTCCGCCGGGCCTGCTGATTGGCTTCCCCTGTGGCCAATCAGCCCCCCCCCCCCTGCTAGCTACTGCACAAAACGATGTACAGAAATGCAATAGAGCTAACCTGCCTTAGTATACTGTATATACTGTGGCTGGTTGGCAAGTGGTTAAAAAACAATGGCGAGACATAGAACAAAACGTCGTCCCTAAAGGCCATCTGAGCACCCTCTTTTACGCCTATTGCATCAATAACGCCTGCTTCAAAACGTCACCCCCAACTATAAAAGCAGCGCTACTAAATAGAAATATTTTATGAACTCCACAGCACAAGCTAATGAGGACATTACTGTCCCCACCCCGTTGGCGGTGCTCGATTTTTTATTACCCCATCTCTATTATTGCCCATGGGTCCCAATTAAACACATAAACCTGCTGGAACTTTTGCAAAACAACAAGTTCCCCCTTTTCATGAAACTCAAAGAATCCTATAACATAGACCAAAAAGGAACATTTGGTTACAACCAAATATTTTCCTATGTAAGGAAAACCCCCATCCATGTCCTACACCTAAACAAAAAAAGCATGATCATTTTGGACCTCCACCAATCCTACCTTTAAAAGATATTACACTAATTTGCAATCTCTTACAATCCAAAATGATATTTTCTAAAAATTCTTCCCTCCAGAAGCGTGAACAAGACCGACCAGAAACATTCACTGACAGACAGTGGCGTATGGCCATTTACTACAATGCTACCTCTACTAAATGCACCAACTACTGGGAACTAGCCCAAAAATTCCACTATAGCTGGTATTTCACCCCAGTTCCATTGGTCAAATTCACAAACATAGATGATGACAAATGCTGGCGTGAATGTGGCTGTACAGGATCTCTACTCCATATCTTATGGAAATGTCCACACATTTGTAGCCTCTGGAAAAATGTGTTTTCATTGATATCAGACATAACAGGGTGGCTTACACCCCCCTGACCAGCCCTAGCAATTCTGAGTTTGGGAATTGAAAAATTCCCACATAATCACAGAGTCTTTGTCATTCACATACTTTCAGCAGCTAGATTGATGATTACAAGGAAATGGCGACATAATTTAGTGCCTAACATAACAGACAATTCCATATAAACTCCATATAAACCTAGTCAAGGGTTTGAAGAGTGCCTAGCAATTCAGTCCACTGTGGTCCTCACAGTGAAGTAAACTATTATTTATTATAATACCTCCAACAGTTTTAAAACATGTTGATGTTATTTCTGTGTTGAAACATATTATACCAATGATGCCCATTTTTTTGACTTGGTTCTTTTTTTCTTTTTATTTGTCTCCACCAATACATAAAATAATACGTCCTTTCATTTCTGTAAAATATACACTGTTCGAGAAATATTTGTATTCTTATTAAAAAATCAACAAAGATGATAAATCAAAAAAAAAAATAAAAATAATAATGTTAACTTAACTGTAGTGCATTTCTGCAAAACGCACTCAAAACGCTTAGGTGTGAACGTAGCCTAAACCCTAGAAGCTGATTGGGTATTATGCACAGCTGCACTAGATTCTGTGTGCACCAGTTTTAGTAAACCTCCCTCTTTATTTATATTATGATTTTTTGAAGGCACTAGATTTTATTACAATTTGTGCACATAGTAATAAAAATATATTTATTTATATGGTAGAGCACTGAACTTTATTAAGTTTGATTTTATTTAAAGCACATTCATTTATTATGAGATGTATTGATTTTTATTTATATGGTGATTTATGAATTT
The DNA here is from genome assembly GCF_965119305.1 of Pelophylax lessonae. Taxonomy (NCBI): domain Eukaryota; kingdom Metazoa; phylum Chordata; class Amphibia; order Anura; family Ranidae; genus Pelophylax; species Pelophylax lessonae. Next base: position 50,752,395 of record NC_138771.1, read on the forward strand.
TTATTCACATTGTGTTTTTATTAGTTGATATATTGATGTATTGATATTAATTTGATATTTTTTATATGAATTGAATACAGGTAATATTTAGTTAATATGTTTGTAGCCCAGCCTATATATGGTAGCGCTGTCACATTTTTGCTTTTCTAAGTATATTTGATTACCTCAAAAAAAGTCCTTTCTATTGCTCTCAACATCCTTCAAATCTCCAATTCCCTGCTTTTTGCTGTTGTAATCTGACTTCCTATTAGAGGGTGGCTATGTTCATTCTCCATGGTCCCCCTGTATGAAGGAATGTAGTAACCATCTCTTGCTTACTCCTCCTGAGATGGGCTATAGGATTTGTAGTGTTCATAAAGCATTGCACATAACCCCAACTAACAAGCACAGCTCATTCCAAAGAAACAGAAGCGAGGAGGGGGAAAGGAGAGGGTTTGAAGCTCATGGAGGATGTTACAAGGAGGCATAAAAACATAGTCAGAAACAATGTTATGAAATATAGATTACAGGGCCACTAAGTAGTGGATGTGTATGGACTATTTTTGAAGATTAAAGTGTTACTAAACCCACAACAGTAAAATCAGTCTGTATATGCAGTAAAGCATGCCTGTTATACTCACTGTGGAACCTAAGGGGTTAAGCCTTTGCATTGTGTAGAAAGGCTGTTTGATCCTGTCTTCTCTGATCCTCCTTTTCCTTCACTGTCTACAAAAAATAACCTGATATTTACAGAGCCAGGGGATGGGCTGCACATGCTCAGTTTAGTGTGTATTGCTAGAGAGTTTTTTTTTTATTGGGAGAGTGCATGTGATCTGCCCAAGGCCAATCCGCACTGTCCAGACATATCCAGACAGAGGATCGGGGCAGAATGAAAACTGTTCCTACAAGCTTTACTAGGAACTAATACAAGCTACCAGGCTGTTATATACTGCTGATGAGAAAAGGTAATTATCCGTTTATATTTACTAAAATAATTGCCTTTCCATGTTCTGTGTACTGTGGGAGACCAGATACAGTGACTGCAGGTTCTGGGTTTAGTAACATTTTAAAGTGTATGTAAACCCTCACATATACTCAGTGAAGTGAATAGCCTCAGATAATACACAGAGATAAAACAAATCCTTCTACATAAGTTTTACATTTATATCTGCTGCATTCCCCTTTCTACACCCACATTGTGTTAAAAATCTTTCTTCATCTGTCTCAACACTGAGGGCGGGGAGACTGCAGTTACACTGTGTGAGAGCTGATTGGAGGAAAGGGACACCCCCTCCCCTCCACATAGGCAGAGGAACGAAGGAACGTGCAGAGCTATATTTTGAATAGACAAGCTCAGTGCTTATCTCCCTCTAAGCACCCTCCTTGACACAAATTTTTAGCTCATGTTATCTCATGTGTCAGAGAACTTGTCAGAAAAGACTCAGGCTGATAACAGAGGAATGGAGCACCAGAGAGAAACGGCACTTAGAGCTTTGTAGAGAGAAAATATGTGCTTGTCTGAGATTTAATGAATGGGGTTTACAACCATTTTAAGGATATTATTTAGTGCCACTTTAACTAGATTGGTCAATGATCCTCTTGTCTATAGGTACCAGAAGACAGAGTAGGCATTGTCATTCTTAAGGAAACTATCAATTAATAATGTTAGTTGTGTAAGTTACTATTTTATCAGTGAAATAATCAAGGGTTTGTAGCCCTATTTTTTTTTTTTTGGAGGGGAGGGGAGGGGGGGGGGATCATGAGAAATGGCCCTCGCCACAATATGATCTTGCGCTAAACCTGTAAGTCAATAAGAGAACCAGAACCTTTGCTAAGTGGAAGAGTGGTATTGATAATCAAGTTGGCAGTGCCTCCACCCAGGGACACCTATTCCCAGAAAATTAACCAGTAATATAAACAAAGTAATAGGAAGCAGAAGAACTATTGTGACTAGCATATAACATTAACCATAAGCATATAGATGCACACCAGTATAGGAATGATACAAGCTTTTTATATGAAAAGATTAATAATAGTACATACATCCAAAGTAAAAACAGATATTATCAGCAAAGGGCCCGATAGGAGTCCTAGTGGAATTGTGTACATATACCTGGGTATGTATATATGTACTGTATATAGTTATTTATAGAGATACCTCCAGATGAATGTGGCAGCAAATTCCCATTGCAAGAGCCCTTAAGAATGTTGCGGCATTTGTATTTGTGTCGGAGACCTGCAAACAAGATCTGCAGTGATGAGGAGGCCCTCCAGCTGTTACCCAACCAGTCTGGAATGCAGTCCTAGTTATCTGTCAATAATCATTTCTTCTGATCTGGTATTAGTAGCATGGACAGGACATGTGGCTGAGACCTTCTCTCTCTCTCCACTTCTTCCTTCCAGGACCTATCAGCTGACAGTTACGGGCAGTGGTTCCCTACAGGTGTCTACCAGTTCTCCCCTTACAACCTCCATAGACATACATTGGCATTCGGGGCTAATCTGAATATGCGTATAGGGAGGTGCAGCGTGGTGCAGTGACAGTAAACACTCAGTGTCCAGTAGCAAAGAACTGGGTTTATATTGATGTAAAGGTTCAGCAGTTACAACAAGCCCAGCGAGAAGGCACACGACCGTGAACACTCACAGAATACAGTAGCATGGTAAAACAGAGCAGGTCTTGTCATGACGGTCCGGACCCAAATGGGGAGGTGTCGAGGGAGGATGGCGTGCCCCTGTCCTTTCTCTACTCCTATGGAACCTCTCCTGTCACTAATAACTGTCCCTGTCAGATGAGTGACCTGTCCCTACACTACCCAAACGTGAAATGCGTGCCAAGTCTAGGAGCCAGGGCCTTAAATAAGCTCTGCCTGACCCAAAATGGCTGCTAGAGTCATATTGGGTGGCAGAATCCAATCGGATAACTTCCTCAGCAACCCAAGAAACCATAGAGGAAACATATTCCTCTTGACTTCCTCTCCCGGTGCAATGCTGCTGCAATTGAGCGCCACCTGCAGTGGAGAAAGTAGACTGCATCTGCCTACCTGCTTATTTATATCAAGATCTTGTATAAAAGATATTTTAGCAGTTGAAACATGCCAGCGTGTTTATCTGCCATCTTATGTCTATGAGCAGTTTTAGGTATAGAAAAAACAATCAGATTTCTAGTCTTCAACTTCAAAAACACAATAACCTTAAATATTCCTTTAAGTGTCAAAACTGATAAACCAGCACTATACAGATTTCTCTAGGCTTTGCACATGAACTCTTGCAGGGCAGATAGATTTCAGTTCTCCTAGTCTCTGGTACAAGCCCTACTGTGTTTCATTTACCGTAGAGGTGAAGGTTACATACTGGATGAAAAACAACTTAAGGTTGAATTGTCCTTCAACATTCCAAACCTGGTAGTCAATTTAATTCTAAAAATGTGTGTTCTGAATCAGTCACACAATGCATGATGGTAACAGAAAGGATAGAATATGAAATATGTGGGGGTATTGATGAATAACAATAAAACATACCATGCAAAATGCTTAGGACTTTTGTCTGATCTTCAGTTAGCAATCCATTAAGGGGCATTGCATTATTTTTGGTTCTTTTTGCTGTACAAATTCCAACTCGACTGTTGTATTATTTTGGAAACCATGCTGGGAGTTTTTTAACAAAAGCCAATACCAGCGACAATGAACATGCTAATTGCAAAGTATTGATTTAGCATTGTCTGCTTGTAAAGGTAAGTGTTATTACTGTCAGAATCTTGCAATATATTCTCCAAAATAATTTGCTGGGAAAAATCTATATAGTGAGACATGATGATAAACATACTGACTCATAGATTTTGGGTTTACATACTGTGGTTCAAATATTTTTTTCTCAGTTTTAAGTAAAATCAGAGCAATTATAAACGCATTACAATACAATAGAGAATGCAAACCAAAAAAGGAAAAGGGGGAGGGGATAGGAGAAGAAAAGGAAATCAGTAGGGGATAGGAAGGAACAAAATAAAAGGGATGAAATAAGCCAATAGTCACATCTTAGTCATCTTAGTCATATCCAGATAGCCCAAGGTGGTAGTATATTAAATTGAAATTAAAAGCTTTTTATAATTAAAATAAGAACATGTCATACTTACCTGCTCTGTGCAGGGGTTTTGCATAAAGCAGCCCTGTTCTTCCTCTTCTCGGGTCCCCCATTGCCACTCCTGGCTCCCCCCCCCCCCCAATCCCCTGCTGAGTGCCCTCATAGCACTTCTGAGTCCCGCTCTGTGTGTCCATTGATACACAGAGCGGGCTCAGACCCACCTCCCGCTCCCTCCTCACTGACTGTGTGCCAATGGCCCCTGCTTCTGTGTCTGAGCCAATGTGGAGGAGAGAGACCCAAGAGAGCCTCTGCTTTGGTGAACATCACTGGATCGAGATTGGGCTTAGGTAGGTTTAAGGGGGGTGTGAATAATGCACAAAGTGGTCACCACCTCCACCTATAACCGGTCTTAGTGGTAAGGAGCACTGGAAGGGCGGACGCAGATCAAAAAAATGAAGAGATTTCCAGTCACTACTTACCAACCAGCCAGCGACCAACCAAATTGACCTGTCTAACAGTATGTGTTAAAAACAGGGGTTTGGTTGCACACATTTGCAAATACATGTGTAAGCTGCAGGCCCCGACAAGGCACCCTGTGATCTGCAGTCCCTAACTCTACAATTTAAAGAGTCTCTACAATGAGAGCACATGCACATTTTTTTGATCTGCGTCCGCCCTTCCAGTGCTCCTTACCACTAAGACCGGTTATAGGTGGAGGCGGTGACCACTTTGTGCATTATTGATATCTATATTGAGCCAGGCAACGCACTGACACCTTTGCCGCCATTGTGCGATGTGCTGGGTGTTCAGTGTGACCCTGTGCCTTTAAGGAGGGATGGGCTCCCTCTAGTCACCTGTCCTCCATCTATCCCATTAAATGCATGTGCTCCCATTGTAGAGACTCTTTAAATTGTATAGTTAGGGACTGCAGATCACAGGGTGCCTTGTCGGGGCCTGCAGCTTACTCATGTATTTGCATATGTGTGCAACCAAACCCCTGTTTTTAACGCATACTGTTAGACAGGTCAATTTGGTTGGTCGCTGGCTGGTTGGTAAGTAGTGACTGGAAATCTCTTCGTTTTTTTGATTAAGGGGGGTGTGGAATGCATAAAATGCATTAAGGTAAAAATATAAATCTTCTGCTTTTAGAACCACTCTAAGACCTTGGTGGGTTTACTTCTGTATTGTAGGAACCATAGGGGATACATATCAGAATTTGAAGGCACTCCCTGTGTGGGGGAATAGGAACTCATTAATTACCGACATGCCCGGGCCTTAAATGAGTCAGAATCTCTATGTGCCACCCATCAAGTCCAAGCTTGGTGAGTTTCTTCAGGGTTATTCATGTTGGTGGAAAGCAAAATGGTGGAGACCCAAGAGAGCCTCTGCATTGGTGCACATCACTGGATCGAGATCGGGCTTAGGTATTTTTAAGGGGGGTGTGGAATGCATAGAATGCATTAGGATAAAAAAAAAAAAAAAAAAAAACTTTTGCTTTTAGAACTAGGTTTCTTCAGGATTATTCATGTTGGTGGAAGCCAGGGTCTCCAAGGCTATAATATAATTTAAAATTTGTGCCCATTCCATGTGTTTAATAATATGTATCTCTTTGAAAATTTGTGAATGGGAAGAAGTGAAAAAACATAAAATGCAAGATGGAATGCAGTAAGCCAATGGTTAAACCTTAGAGGGCCAGACAACCAAAGTAAGACTTTGGTGAGGTCTCTTCTGTATTAAAAGAACCATAGGGGATACGAATCAGAATATGGAAGCCTTCCTAATGCAAGGGAGTGGGAACTTATTATTTAAAGTGGAACTTCACTCTCTCAATCAACATTGACAGTTTCTAATGCTTATGCTGCTAACATTAGTAAATAGGTAGGAAAGTATATCTTATTTACTTGTTTTAAAGTGGTTGTAAACCTCAGACATGAAATATGAACATAGCATATCCCTCTATAACGTGTACTTGTCATACTTAAGAGCACTAAGTGTCATTTCTGGCTGCTGCTTTGTTCCTCTGCTATCAGCATAAATCACGTCTGACAAGTTTTCCTGACACCAAGAACTAAAATGGTGACAGGGGAGAGAGCTCCAGCAGATTGACAACCTCAGCTCTGTTCCTGTGTGCTGTGTTAAGGGGGTCTCTTCCATCCAATCAACTCTCAGAGTTCTCCCCACTGAGCTCTACAGGCTGTAACTTCAGCTTTCCATCCCCTTTTGTTCTGACAGCTCAGACAAGCTTTATAAATTCTGGACTTTGAACAGATGTAGAGAAGACTGCAGATAAACAGGTACAATGTACATATGAGGATTTGTTTAATTTCTGTTTTAACCTGAGGCCAGTCACTTTTCTGTGTTAATGTAAAGGTTTACAACCACTTTGAAGTAGTTATAAAGCCGAAAAACAAAGAAAGCTCTTCTCTACCTTCACTTCCTGGTCTCTCTGGCTTTGCTGAGGCAGCAGGGGCTAATGAAAGCCAGCAACAAAGGAGGGGGGGCGGGGCCGAGTTCCACTGTCTGTGTCTATAGATGCAGACAGCGAAGCTTGGGAGTAAGCCTGCACGCATAGATTTCTATGGGGGCACTCGCCGGAGAGGAGGAGCCAGGAATGCAGGCGGGGAACTCAAGAAGAGAAAGTTTGAGGCTACTCTGTGTAATTTAATTGCACAGAGCAAGTAAGTATAAACCTGTTTGTAATAAAACAAAAATACAATCACAATCACTTAAACTTTCTCTTTTGTTTACATTTCCTCAGTTACTTCCTGGTTTCAAGGCCTAGGCAAATTATGTCATACATCCCAAGAAGTCTTCATTCTCAGCTAAGCACACTCTCCTGCCTGCATGCCTGAGCTAAAGGCACATGGATTCCACAAAGGAAATGCTGCATGAATCATCTGCCCTTATGCAAAAGGGCCATGGCCAGATATGTTAGGGGTGTGATTTTCAAAGTAATTTCTCAGCAAAATAAGGCATGGATGGGGGAGTATGCTTTGAATAATACAAATTAATTAAATGGCATTTTTGGTTTGTGGTGCTCAGATGCAGTGTACTTCCCCTTTAAAGGCCTGTCAGGGCCTTAAAAGAATCAGATTCTCTATTTGCAAGTCCAATTTTAGTTTTACTTATATCTAATTATACCTAATTAAACTTAATTATATTTACTGTAATTAGACTTGCCTCTGTGCTGTGCTTTACGAAATTAAGCTCTTTGAAAACTGTGGAGGGGATGCAGCTGTACTACCAGTTCACACTCTCGTAGTGAGCTTCTCTTCCCTGCCATTTTCTTGGTGGAATATAACATGAATGGAAATTGAAGCATCACACCACTGCTAAGAGGTTCAGATAAAACTTTATTCCAATAAAAGTGTACGAACATGTTTTTGGAGCCCAAAAAAGCCCCCTTTATCAGGACTTGATAAAGCACAATGTGAGTAGACTAGAATTGTACTGGACCTTGAGGCTGGGTTCACACTGATCTGATGGGTCACATTGCATTTGATTTGCACACAAATTGCACCGCATTCCTGTGCAAATCGCATGCGATTCTGTGCGGTGCAATTTGAGCCCATCATTTTGTATGGATCAAATCTCACCACACGAAAAAGGTGCAAGCAGCTTTATTTGCAGCACTGGAGTTTTTATCGCATGGGTGTTCATTCGCTATTGTCATACAACTGGGTGGGCTCAGGGTGCAGTGCTCTGCACCCCGAGCCCACCCTTTTTTGAAGCCTATTAGAGCCTCTGGTTCTAATCAGGTGCTTAAAAAAAAAAAAACCCTATTGGAATCCATGCATCCGGCACCCTGCATGTAGATTAGGGGGCAGGATGAATGGATGGGGGGGGGGGCGGCGCTCCTGCACCCCCAATGAACGGGCCGCCACTGTAGGTAAAGTTGATTCAGGGAATATCCGATTGCCTCTCGGGGGACCAGGAAGGATTTTTTCCCCCCCATTTGTAGCAAATTGGATCATGCTTTGTTGGGGTTTTTTCACCTTCCTCTGGATCAACTGTGGGTATAGGATTGTGTATATGGGATTGTATGGTTGGGTTTTATTTAACCACTTAAACCCTAGAAGATTTTACCCCCTTCCTGACCAGGGCCTATTTTGCGATTCGGCACTGAGTGAGTTTAACGGACACTTGCGCGGTTGTGTGACGCTGTACCTAAACTAATTTATGTCCTTTTTTTCCCCACAAATAGAGCTTTCTTTTGGCGGTATTGCGATTTTTTGATCATGCGCTATAAACAAAAAAATAGCGTAAATTTTGCAAAAATAACAATATTTTTCACATTTTTTATATGAAATTCCCCAAAAAAATGTAAAAATCAAAATTTTTTAACATTTTCGGCCAATTTGTTTTATGCTACATATGTTTGGTAAAAAAAATCGCAAAAAGCGTATTTTGATTGGTTTGCGCAAAAATTATTGCGTTTACTAACAAAGGGAAAGATTTTTGTAATTTTTATTGTTTTTTTTTACGAGTAATGGCGGCGATTTTTTTTGCGGGACTGCGACATTGCGGCGGACAGATCGAACCCTTGACTGACATTTTTGACACTTTTGGGGTTTTCAGTGACATTACTGCAGTAATCAGTGCTATACATATGCACTGTTACTGTAAAAATGACACTGACAAAGAAGGAGTTAACTTCATTGGAGAGGGAGGGGTTAAGTGTGTCCCTAGGGGCGTGTTTCTAACTGTGATTGGCTGTGGCTACTAGTGCAAGAACAGAGATCAACGGTCCTACATAGTAGAACCGTGTGATCTCCATTCTTGCACAGGGAAGAATGACAGGTGGCTTTGTTTACATTAGCTGCCTGCCTTTCTTCCGGTTTACCGGATGATCGCGAGTGCCCGGCAGACATCGGGTCCGCCAGGCACACGCGCGGGGGGGTCCGTGACCGCGCGGAAGCGGGAGCGCGCCACCGGCAGCGCGCGCTCGCTCCCTAGAGCCTCACAGGCTAGCGACGTAGCCCTACGTCGCTTTGCCTGTGAGGGGCTAAATGCCGACGTAAATAGTCGTGCGGCGGTCGGCAAGCGGTTAATGTTGTTTTTTTTTTGTTTTTTTATTGGTTGAACCAGATGGACTTGTGTCTTTTTTCAACCTGACTAACTATGTAACTATATGTAAGGTTGGGAACGACTGGTCTAGGGAAAAAAGCTTTTTTTCTAGCTTTGAATAGCGTGTTGAAGGGTTAGTTACGTTACATAGTTACATAGATGGTAAGGTTTAAATACACCAGTCTATCCAGTTCAACCTGTGTGAGGAAATTCCCATATCCCTGTTTACTGTGTTCGCTAAGATGCCCATCTAAGAGTTTTTTTAAAACTATCAATACTTCTCGTTGACACCACCGGGTATGGAAGGAAGTTCTACATCCTTACCGCCCTGACAGTGAAAACCCCCTACGCAGTTTAAGGTTAAACTGCTTCTCCTCCAATTTCATTGAGTGGCCATGTGTCCTCCTACACTCCCTGAGACTGAATAGTTTAGTCCGCATGCTAGAATCACCATTGAGGTGATTGTATATTGCTATCATATCTTCTCTCAAACGTCTTTTCTCCAGGGAGAATACGTTTAATGTTTGTAGACATTCCTTGTAACCTAGGTCCTCCAGTCCCCTTATTTGCTTTGTTGCCCTTCTCTGGATTCTCTCCAGTTCCAGCATCTTTCCTTAGGACTGCTGACCAGAACTGGACGGCATACTCCAGATGAGGCCAAACCAGACTTTTATAAAGTGGCAGGATTATAGTTGTATACCCTTTTTAATGCATGCTAATATTCTGCTAGCTTTACTTTCTGCAGCTTGGCATTGCATGCCATTGCTGAGTCTGCCATCTACTAGAACCCCCAGAACTTTTTCCATCCTGGATTCCCCCAGGGGTTCTCCACCTGGCAAGTAACTTGAGTTCATATTTTTAGCCCCCGAAGTACATTACTTTACATTTATCAACATTACACTTTTCCTTGTAGTTGCCCGTCCCATTATTTTATTGAGGTCTTCTTGTAAAATTTCTATACCCTTATTGCCTTACTTAGTTTTGTATGTTTTCATTGCTGCCACTGTCCCTGTTGAGCATATTTACCTCTCTTTTTGCAGTGGTGACCGCTGTCACCAAGAAAGAAGTTTAAGAGGAAATCCAAACTTTTCCCCAGAACAAGAGCTAGAGGAAATATTCAAAATGGAATGCCTGTTAATGGGAGCCTTCCCTCACCTTGAGAGCATGTAACAAAATATAAAGTGGTTATCCCAATATGGGTACAAAATTTTAAATATGCTTTAAGCTTTAGGTCAAAACCACAAGCACTTTTCCATGGAATCAAAAGTTAAAGTGTACCTATAGCAAAAAGTCTTCTTTTCAGTTTTGGGTAGAGTAAAGAGCTTCTTTTTTGCTGACTGTTTTTGATTTACCTTCATGTGCTCTCTAATGGGCCATACACACTATAAGATTTTCTGAAGACTTTTTCCTTTAGACTTACCAAAACCATATAATATGAGGTCAAACCTAAACACTTTCAAATTGTATGCAATCTGGCAGGCCCTTGCACTACATAGAAAAGGTAAATCTGAAGGAAATCTAACCACAAAAGTTGGATAGTGTGTATCCAGCTTTTGGGTTGCAACAGTCATAGAGAGGACATTAGCTGTAACTTTAATGTGTCCCCATTGGAAGATTCCCCTCTACTCTGGTTCTGATGACAACTGTAAAGTTTTTGATATTCCTCCACTACATGTCTCAGACACAATGATCACCAGGATACATAGAGGGAGCGAATCTCTCTGGAAGTGACACAGCTCTATTGCAGTTCCACAACTACTGTCAAGATGTTATTCCTTGTGGAGAGTTTGATAATGGTTCTTATTTAGATCTGTGAAGTCACTGTTTTCTCTGAGTCCATCCAAGTTCTATCCTGTGTTGAGCCTTAATGAAGGAGGAGTGGTGTTGCCACCAAAATGCGTTGGAAGTTTTTATATAACTTGTTTTTACCAACATTTTAAATTATCCTGGACTCTTTATTTGGTTTTAATCTGGTGCCCCTTTCTGTATTTCCATGGTTTATGCTACTGTTGGGTGTCCATTGAAGGTAGACCTGATGAGCGGGAGCCGTCTTGTCAGGGTTATCAAGCTTGTTTGAAGCTTTCCTTCATCTGATTACACATGTTAGTCTAAATGTCCCTGTGCCTCTTTGAGTATGTTGCTCTGGAGCAATAAAAACCTGCCAGGGGTTCCAATCTTTTAATGGACATTCAATGGAAAATAAAGGGCTCTTTCAGACAGATTAGAAGGCAGTTGTCAAGGTCAGGGGTCAGGCTCGGAGACCAGTAGCTATAGCAGTAGAGAGGCTTCCACCGACCAGTAGGATAGGTATACAAGCAGGTCACCCTGGTGGATGATGCTAGCTCACCCAAGGTGTGGGGCCTTAGCACGAACCGGTATTAACCAGAGCCCCTGATTGTAGAGATGGGTTTTGCTGCATGTTAGTGGCAGGTCATGGTTCTCAGGATCATCCCACCAAGAGGTGACAAGCCAGGGTTCAGTAGCAGATATAGCGGGCAGGGATCAAGCAGAAGCATAGTCAGCAAATTACCCAAAGGTCAGTAACAAGTGGTTGCAGGTTGGGATCAAGCAGAAGCATAGTCAAGGAACTAGCCAAAAGGTGGTGAAGATGCAGAGCAGCAGGAGTGACAAGAGTGAGATATTGGCTGGAGAGAGCACAATAATCTGGCAAACAGGAATTGCAAATGTATGGCTTAACCTCTTTGCGCCAGCCACATACAAATATGCAGCCTCTCAAGGGTGGACCTTGGCACCAAGCGGCCGCATTTTTGTGTGCCCTGCGCACTCCCGACACAGTTACTGGTGGCTAACAGAAACCTTCTGATCTCTGTTTGAGATTGGGAGCTTTTCGATTATGTGATGGCCAAGACAGCCAATCATTACGGTCACATGATTATAAACCCTCCCAGCATCCTAAACCCCTTAAAGGGCCGGGAGGACGCTCGCTACTGATGACTTGTTTCTTTTTTACTTTTTATTTAATTGCCAAACTGCTTTTTTACATTGCGGGACCCCTATATTGCGGTGCAGCCCAATTGATCTCAACAGGTGAGTTTGAAAGGCAATGACACTTGTCAAAACCTGCAGCCTGAGTAAAAAACAACGCTGTAGTCGCAAAGCGAAGCATTGTGGCTGCAGCATGTGTACAGCCCTGTCAGGCTCTAATATTAGAATTCAGGGGGGGGCACTGGGGGGGGGGGCAGAAAAACGGTACCTCGGCTGCCTGTTTTTACTGCCCCCAGACCACCAGTGTGGAAAAGACCTAAATAAATACAGTTTTGGCTATACAGACTTTATTGGGGCCTTCACTGATAATAAACATTTTCGTCTGCAAAAGTGGACAAAATTAAATTTCCTAGAATTACTCAACTAATAATAAAGAGCGATGCCAAGGTGTTCCTACCCCTGTTCAGATTTTGCTATAAGGTACACTCTAATGTATATCTCTGGTGCTGTGATTTCACAGTATCAAAATATCAAATAAGCTGATTTTTATTTCCAGGAGGGGTAGATGCTGGCTATCACAGAGCACGTTTTTGTATAAAGCCTCCAATGGCACCGTAATGCTTTTTTTAGGAAAATGTAACAGATGGCCTAAAATAATTACACACACTTAATCCTTTTGTTTCTTAGGGTATCCATTTTGGCAGCTTTTGTTTATTTTGCCATTTTCTCCATCTGTTTTATCATGCACTGACCTCAAGATCACGTCTGTAGTTAGCGGTGGTGTCTATGCGCTGTGCCAGGCCTTCCTGGTCTAATAGGAAAACAGCATACACAAGCCATTTATCTCTTGACATGCGACGGAGAAATATCATGGACAGCAATTATTCCTTCATGTCACAGTACAAGACAGTCTATTAAGAGGTGCCATACTGAGAAAAGAAGTTTATTAATATGACAGCTTAATGGCAACACTATTATCAGCTACCAAATACAAAGAATATGATTTTTTAGCAAGTAGATTATACAATTAATGAAACTGTAATGACAGAGGCAGAATCCAGATTACATTTGGATAACATTAGGGACAAGAGATAAAATGTCAGGAAAGAAATGATAATTTAACAAAAAGAAGTTCCACAACACATAAAACATGCACTAAATACTCTCAAAGTGCTTCTAAAGCCTCAAGGCTTTTTACCCTAATGCATTCTATGTGTTAACCACTTGCCTTTTGGATTATTTACCCCCCCCCCGTGACAGGAGTCACTTTGGGCATGGGGGTTGTGGACCCCAAATTCCTTTAAAGAGGTTGGGAGGCACTATGTCCAGCCTTGTGTGGCTTTCTTATGTTTAAGTCACCCTGCATCTGTTATGGATGCAGGGTGACCAGGAGGGTGGTGAACACTGAAAATATGGTTTGGACTACTACAAATGGGACAGTCATATTCAGGAATGTCTCCCTTGTAATATGAAGATTTTTGTTCCCATTTGCCATGATGTCTCTGAACAGGAAGTCAACTCCTAATATGGTCATTACAGGAAGTTCAATGTGGAGACAGGCTGTCTAAACAATGTTGCTTTTGGTCTGAGGTGGCTTTCCCTTCACCTATTGTCAGGTGTGCTAATGACCTCACCTGTTGTCTACTAAGGGATGTATTGACACTCAGAGTAATGTGTATTGAGGGCTCGTTAGGGAACCATTGTTCGGTGTCTGACTATTGTGTACATTGATTGCCCCCTGGGGCTTCTGTCTCCTTGCACATGGCAGTCCTTCTGGTCAAGCTATCTGACCAATCACTGCTGACTCATTTTCAAGCCCTCATTTGCATGGCTGGAGAGGACCTTATGGGGAACTGCAGGTACTGTGCAATTGACCAAAGGGAAAGCGGTTGTTGGGGGAAGGATGTTCCAAATTCTGTATAAAAGTGTGTTGTGTTCTTCCAATAAATGTTGTTCCTGTTTTAACCTCAACGCGGAGCCTTGTCTCGTTATTGGGGGGATTTATTGTATGCTGTTCCAGTTTGACTGCTAGGAGTGTAAACCCTTCATATGGTTTTTCCTATTCAGCTGTATGCAGCATTCATAAGGTTCCAGCTACACTGTTTGCATCATTCCTTGGTTTCCAGTTTGGGAGTTTGGTGTCCTGCAAGTAGCTGTGCCTGTAGCTCTGGAAGGGGAAGATCTCCTAAACGGTTTTAACCCTTTTGTGTCCGGGGTGCCGTTACACCCCCCCCCCTTCATGACCAGGCCATTTTTTGTGATAGGGCACTGCGTTATTTTAACGGACAATTGCGCTGTCGTGTAACGCTGTACCAAAATAAAATGCATGTCCTTTTTTTCCACAAATAGAGCTTTCTTTTGGTGGTAATTGATCACCACTGCAGTTTTTATTTTTGTGTTATAAACAAATAAAGACCGACAATTCTGAAAAGAAAAAAAAAATGTTTTACTTTCTGCTATAAAACGTTTCCAATAAAAACACGAAAAGATCAAATTTCTTCATCAATTTAGGCCAATATGTATTCTGCTATATATTTTTGATCAACGAAAATCCCAATAAGCGTATATTGATTGGTTTGTGCAAAAGTTATCGCATCTACAAACAATGGCATATTTTTTATTTATTTATTTTTACTAGTAATGGCGGCCATCAGCGACTTATAACAGGACTGCGATATTGCGGCGGACAGTCAAGACACTAACTGACACTTTTGGCACTTTTTGAGGACCAGTGGGGACCAGTCCCACTAATACAGTGATCAGAGCTAAAATATGCACTGTCACTGTACTAATGACACTGTCTGGGAAGGAGTTAAATATCACGGGCAATCAAAGGGTTAACTGTGTGCCTAGCTGGTGTTTCAGTGTAGTGGGGGAGGTGCTTTTACTAGTGGAAGACATGGATCGCTGTTTCTACTTTACAGAAACACAGGATCTATGCCTTCTGTTCTTAGATAGTGTTTTCTAACTGTGTGGGAGTTTTTTTTTACTAGGGGAAGGCTTTGATCCATGTCCCTGCGGCAGGCTTCCCTGTTTACATAGGCAAATTGCGGTTTTGCCTGTGTACAGACCGATCTCTGGGTGAATGCTCCCATCCAATACCTGGAAATGCTGGATCACATATATATATATATATATATATATATATATATATATATATATATATATATATATATATATATATGATGCTGTGTAGCGCGGCTGTCCTGTAGCAATAAAACTGCTATAAGGCGGTCAGTGCATTCTATGCATTAAAGTAAAAAACCTTCTGTGTTGCAGGAGCTCCCCCTCCCCCCCCATTCTTACCTGACCCTGATGCGATTCAGCGACGTGCAATAGAGCAGCGGCTCTCTCGCCGCTGTCTCCCTCCTCACTGGGCAGATTGATAGCAGCGGCAGTCATTGGCATTGTCAATAAAATGCCACAACATGGAAGCAAGGGGTGGGGCCGAGTCGCCCGGTCTGTGTCAATAGACACAGACTGGGCACCTCTGGAGCGAGCATGCACCAGTGTCCCCAGGGAAAGTGGCTTTACCTGGGGGCACTCAGCGAAGAGGAGGGGCCTGGAGCGCCAGCAGGGGGACCCCAGAAAAGTAGGATCGGGGCTTCTCTGTGCAAAACCATTACACAGAGAAGATAAGAATCACTTTTTTTGGTTTATAATCACCTTAAAGTATAACTAAGGGCAAAACTTTTTTATTTTTTTAATAATGGAGGATTATAACCGCTGAGAAGAAATCTCTCCAAATTGAAGGGATTCCTGATTGGCACCAGAGTCATGTCAACTAGTGTCCCCATTGGAAGATTTCCCCTCTTTTACTGTTCTGGGGGTCAACCCGAAATTAGGGATTTTCTTTCACTTTCAATGATAATAGGAAACAAGACAAATAGAGGAGGCAAATCTCCCAAACAGGAGCACAGACAGCAATAAAAACCTGACAGAGTTCTAATTCCTCTTCACTCTATCCAAAACAAAAAAAAGTTTTGCCTTTAGTTCTACTTTAAAGGGGAACTTCAGGATTGGTTCATAACTGGAGGAGTAGAGATGAGTTTGTGTTTGTTCAGACCCAGGATCCAGCTGTCATTTTAGGTCCAATGAGTTGAGGGTTGGGATATTACAAAGAGGCAAGATGCACTAAGTCAATGTAATTGACCTAATATGGCCATTTGTCCATATTAGGTCAAGGATGTCATGACCATCCCCTGAGTTGTGGGGCGGGAATGCCCTGACCACATTTGATCGGGCAGCAGCAAGCCAGAGCGACAGTTTTCTTCCAGAAGTTTGGTCCAAACCCTAGCTCAGCCCTATTAGGCAGATAGATTTCTCTTCACTTCCTGTCCTGCAGACATATCAAGAAGTGAGGAAACATTTTCCCAACATGAATATAAAGATGGCGAAAACATGGCAGAGGTCCCTTGCTCACCTTATCCAAAACAAATATAAACATTTTGGCAGATTTCACTTTAATTTAAAGTATATTTACGGGTGTGTTATTTTGTTGGATAGAGCAGTGTAGAAAATGGTTAAATTTATTGGCAACTTAGGAACTACCGGGAGCTTAAACTGCAACCACACTGCATCCACAAACCAAAAATGTTATTTACCAATTTTTAAATTCAAAGGAAACACCCCTATCCATCCATCCATCCATGTCTCTATGCTTTATTTTGCACAGAAATCAAAAACAGCCCCCTAGCATTTCTGACCGTGGCCATCTTGAGTAAGGGTTAATATCTTCCCACCCGGCCTAAAGAGGATTGATGGCTGGGCGGTGGCTTAACAGTTCTGACTGAACATCATATGATGTCCTTTAGAACAGGCCGCTCGTGCGCACCCCTGGGGCACGCAACACGGCGATCAGTGCTGTGGTGTGCCTGTATGACGTAGGCTCTTTGCCATGTGATCAGCTATGTCCAATCACAACTGATCACAGTTTAAAAAGGAAATGCCGTTTATCGGCATTCCTCTCCTCACACTGACAGTGCATGAGGAGAGGAGAGCCGATGAGTTGTTATCTTCAGTGGGGACATCTGTACTGATAATCAGTGACCAGATCATCAGTGAAACACCATCAGCAATGCCAACCAGTGCCCACCAGTAATGCCCATCAGTGATACCAATCCGTACCCATCAGTGATGTCTGTTAGTGCCCATTAGTGCCTCCTCATCAGTGTCGCCTATCAGTGCTGTTTATTAGGGCTGCCCATCAGTGCACAACAATGCCACCTATCAGTGCCCATCAGTACCTCCTGTCCGTGCCCATAAGTGCTGCCTATCAGTTCCCATCAGTGCTGCATATTAGTGTCCATCAGTGTCTGTCAGTGCTGCATATCAGTGCCCATAAGAGCTGCATATTAGTGTCTCCTCATCAGTGCCGCCTCATCAGTGCAGCCTATCAGTGCCCGTCATTGTAGCCTCATCAGTGCAGCCTATCAGTGCCCGTCATTGTAGCCTCATCAGTGCACATCAGTAAAGGAGAAAAATTAATTACTTACAAAAATTTTATAACAGAAACTAAGAAAAACTTTTTTTTTCTACATTTTTGGTCTTTTTCGTTTCTTTAGCAAAAAAAAATAAAAACACAATGGTGATTAAATACCACCAAAAGAATGCTCTATCTGTCTAAAAATGTTGTCTGGGTACAGGGTTTGCAAACCCTGCCACAAAAAACGCTGCAAACTGTGCAACCAGATCAATCTGTCTAAAAGTGTCACACACACAAATGGGACCTTTAATATAACAGGATCATACAACTGCACCTCCAGTAATGTTGTGTACCTCATCCAATGCAAAAGATGTAGCAAAGGATCTTATGTAGGTGAAACAGGACAGAAGTTGCAAGCGAGGATGAATTTGCACAGACATACCATCAAGGAACATAGGGAACATATTTTCTGCACACCTGTAGGACATCATTTTTCACAACCGGACCACACTATAGAAGACCTCAATGTTTTAGTTCTTAAAGGGAATTTCAGAACTATCCAGGAAAGGAAAACTTTTGAATTAAGAATGATACTTCTTTTTGACACAAAAAATAACGGCTTAAATTTAGACATGGGTTTCCTTACTCATTATCCCACAGTTTTACGACCCCCTCTGTGACTACCCCCCACCCCACACCTTCCCCCCTGTCTTCAGCTCTCCCTCTGTCTTATCTCACTAACTATGCTAGTTTTATTACCATTGCCAGTTACATTTGTTTATGTTTGTTTGGTTTTCTCTTTTTTTTCCCTTTGGCTTAGAGATTTTGTGTTCTTTTACCATTCTGCTAAATATTTTGTGAATCAGTACTGTTTGGATCTTGAAGAAGGGGACATACCCCGAAAGCTTGTCCTGAAAAATTGTATGTTAGTGCAAATAAAAAAAGTATCACGGACAGTACTCAATTGTCTCTGTTGCAAGTGCACTAATACGGCTACAATGACCTGAAGCATTTATTCTACAAAAGAGAAAATAGGGTTGAAGTATTATACATTATGTCCATAATAGTTGCAGTTGTATCTTACTCTGCACAGAGAATCAGTCCTAGCATAATGTTCAGAAGAGTATCCAGCACTCACATGGAGCTCCACTGGCACCCATGTCTAGGTGGGCCACTTACACAAAGCCTAGGTGGCTGCTGAGGAATGGACTTGTCAAAGAAGTATAAATACCTGCATGCCGACTTCTCTTCAACATGCCCCACTCTGAATGACAAGGGACAAGAAAGAGTGAGAGAGAGAGAGGGGGTGGGAGAGAGAGCGAGAGAGGGGGGTGAGAGAGAGAGAGAGGGTGAGAAAGAGAGGGTGACAGAGAGATTGAGAGGGAGGGTGAGAGAGAGTGGGTGAGAGAGAGAGAGAAAGGGGGGTTAGAGAGAGAGAGGATGATAGAGGGTGAAAGGGAGGGTGAAAGATAGGGGGGTAAGAGAGAGGGTGAGAGAGAGAGAGGGTGTGAGAGAGAGAAAGGGGGGTTGGTGACAGAGAAAGCGAGAAAGGAGGGTTAAAGAGAGAGAGGATGAGAGAGAGTGAGAAAGGGGGGTTAGAGAGGGTGACAGAGGGTGGGAGAGAGGGGGTGAGAGATGGGGTCAGAGCGAGATGGTGGTGAATGGGGGGAGGGTGGATGAGAGAGAGGACAGGGGTCGGTAGGTATGTGTGCTAATGTGCAAATACCATACCAAGCAGTAATGCAAGAAGTTATTGTGCTCTACACCATGCAGCCATAAAATGAGATTAGGAGTAAAGTACCAAGGCCAGTACACTTCAATTTTCTAAAAAAAAAAGATGTTGATAGGCCTTCTTCACCATCCTGACTATATTGGTGCTCCAAGTGAGGTTATCAGAGATTTGCACTTCCAAATGTTTAAAACAAGATACCATCTCAATATCTTCACCCATGATGTATAGAGGTGGGGTGCAGTGTCGGTCTTCCTATAGTCCACTATTATCTCCTTTGTCTTCTTTATGTTAATATAGAGATTGGTAACTTTGCAAAAGTTTCCAAGATTCTCCACCTCCACTTCCTGCCTATAAATGGACTCATCACAATGAAGGATGAATCATACTACTGCAATATCTTCTGAAAACTTCACAATATGATTGCTTAGATACTTAGCTGAGCAATTGTAAGCCGGCAGAGTGTACATTAAGGGGCTCCTTGGAGGAACTAGTATTGAGGATGATGGAAGTGGATGAAATATTGTTTTTTTTTTTTTTAGCAGACTGGGGCATATTTGACATGCAATACAAAAATATCATGGGCAGCAATTATTTGCTCATGTCACAGTACAAGAAAGTCTATTAAGAGGGGCCATATTGAGAAAAGAAGTGTAATAATCTGACAGCTTAATAGCAACACTATTATCAACTAAGAAATACAAAGAATATGATTTTTTGGCAAGTAGATTATACAATTAATAAAACTGTAATGTGTTTAAAGGACAGAGGCAGAACCAATATTACACTTGACAAAAAAGACAATTTTGTCTGGAATTAAAAGTTAAGAAAAAGAAGTTCCACAACACATACAACATGCACCGAATACTCTTGAAGGGAACTTCAGGATTGGTTCAGAACTAGTGTGGAGTAGGAATGAGATTGCGTTTGTTTGGACCTAGAAGTCATTTACTTCTACATTTACGTCCAATGAGTTTGTAAGTGAAGGAGTCACAAAAGGGAGATGAAGCATTAGGTCATCAACCTATTATGGCCATGTGTCCTTACTAGGTCAAGGATGTCTATGAGCATCCCTGCCCCTTTCTATACATGCAATTTCCCCGACCATAGCAGGAGTGACAGCTTCTTTCCAGGTCAGTTCAAACCAAAGTTTGGACCAAACCCATGTTCATTCTGATTGAAGAAATACATTTCACTTCCTTCTCTTCCCTTTGGGAAGTGAGGAAAAATGTCCCCAACAGGGACACAGAGGTTTTGAAAAAATGTCAAAGGTTCTAACCCTTTCTCACCCTATCCAAAACAATAATACAATTATGTAAGAAGTTTCACTTTAAGTTAAAGTACATTTAAAGCGGAGTTCCGGCCTCAAATACCTTTTTTTAACTAAGAATACCCCTATAATACTAATCCATCACCCTTTACAGAACCGCTATTCTCATACTTACAAGGTGTACAGTATTGGATTTTAGTCAAAGTCTTACTTTTAAAAACGCTGTCTGGGCGCGGCCATCTTGGATGTGGGCATCTGAAGCCGCAGTGTAATCTGCTGTGTCCTTCTTCCTGATTCCAGGGAGTGTTCTGTGAGTTCTTCCTGATTTCAGCCTCCTGGGAGTGAAGAAAAACAGCTCCCAGGATGCAATGCAAAGGCGGAAGTGATGTCGGTGGCCACAGAGGGGGGAGAAGGAGGAAGTACAATCAAAAATGCCCTGAAAATAAGGTAAGGGACCCTTGGAAAAAATTGAAAATGCCCAATTGTTGATCAGCATAGCGAGCACTCCAGGAATCACTAAAGTTGCAAAATAGGCCGGAACTCCACTTTAAAGAGTTTTTTTATTACATAGAGCAGAGTAGAAAATGATTCAAACCTTTATTAGCAACCCACGTTGTTTTATAGTCCACTACACCCTTAAAAATACCTTTAATCTACACCTACTGTCTATTGGTTTATAGCAGTAATGAAAATGAGAAGGAAGGATAGATATTTTACAAATACTTGTATTTATAAATACTATTACCAGGATTGGTTCCCCTCTTGTGATTGTTGGGAGTAGTGAGTTGTGATTGTTGTCAGTAGCAATTGGTGTCAGTGCTGACAATCTGTTTTTTTTTATCTGCCCACCCTCTCTGTGTATGGGACAACGTCTCTTCCCTCACATACTACCATCACTGTGGGTTCCATGCGGTGGGGCACACCAGTGAGACAAGCCCTATTGTGTATCCTTTTTGACATAGCCATACATCGTAAGTATTTTAAATCTGTCATAATCTGTTGTCACATTGGATGACTTACCTGTATTGATACTAACTATAGAAATTATATTTTCCTATGCATATATTGATATGTCATTATTACATTTTTAGAACATTATATCTTGCTCTGATCTTCCCCTAAAGAAGGAATTATGTTACATTCTGAAACATGTTGGATATCTTCTGTGAACTCTCCTCACCATATGAGACCAACCGTATGTTCCAGATTATGAGCTACATATATTATATACAGTATATATATCTCTGTATGGTTACTCCTTTGTTCTTAAATTTTGTATCTAGTGATCAAAATCATTTTACAATGTTTGAATAAAACTTTTTGATTTTTCTCTTTTTGTACGCTCATTACCTGGTTAATAGCTGCCTTTAAAGTCAAGAAGGGGCTTCTTTTCTGTGTTTTACCTTTTAGTATGGGATGTGGCAGTTAATTTCCAGATACATATAACACTAAGCTATTCATCTTTATTCCAACACTGGAAAATGCAACTTTTGGATCCCTTCATAATACACGGACTCTACCTTTTGCAGGTAAGCTGGGGCAGCACATAGCCCGAGTTAGGATTAGGGATGTAGGATAAATATTGTTCTTACATGTTGGACTCTGAGATGTCTTTGCACTTTTCTAAGTAAAGCTTTGAAACCTTGTTCCCATCTGGTGTGAAGTTATTCAAGGGATGTAATGCAAGTAACCGGCACCTTTCTACAGTTCTTATATTGTTCTTACATATTGGACTCTGAGATGTCTTTGCACTTTTCTAAGTGAAGCTTTGAAACCTTGTTCCCATCTAGTGTGAAGTTATTCAAGGGATGTAATGCAAGTAACCGGCACCTTTCTACAGTTCAGGGCACTGAGATACTTTGGGCTATGAAGATATCAGTACTAAAGTTGATGTATTGTGCAGATACAAGTGGCTACCTAGAGCAGTGGTCCTCAACCCTGGTCCTCAGGGCTCACTAACAGGCCAGGTTTGCAAGATAACTGAAATACATCCCAGGTGATATTATTTGCTGCTCAGCGATTGCAGTACTCTAGTCTGCATCTCCCCAAGGTAATACTTAAAATCTGGCCTGTTAGTGGGCCCTGAGGACCGGAGTTGAGGACCACTGACCTAGAGTAGCAGAGATTCATCAAGCAGCCTGTCGTGAAGCGTGTGCATGGGGCAGGTGAGATAGCCTTGTGCAAGAGGAAGGTGTTGTCAGCACTCAGTGAGCAGTCTATCTCCCAAAGTAATGGGAGTGGACTCATGCCGCAGAGGTCCCCAGCCTGTAAACAGGTACGGAGGAAGTAAAGTAAGTCAAGTGCATACTTGGAGTCCATGTTAGGTGCACAGTGGGACTCCATACCATTACTAGGTGTGAGGTAGCGGTAATACGCTGGATGGGTAGACGTAAAAAAGCTTAATGTGTCTCTCTTAAATGCAAGTCACAGGGAAGGTTCACTTTGTTATGGGGACCAGAGAGTTAACTAGAGAACAGTTAAAGTACAAGTGTGCACGGTGTAAGTTCATCTCTAAAAGTAGAGGCCCCCTTAAGGTAGAGTATTTCCCCATGGCAGCCTCAGCTTTGTTCCAAGGCACTGATGGAAATGGCACAGAGCAAAGGTACCCCATGTGTATTGCAGTGACCCTATCCCAAGTGTCTAGCGTAGCCCAGAAGAACCCACCCAGGGGGTAGTCCTCTCATGTGACCCAAAATTGGCACCCAATGAGGTAATGGGAAATCATAGAGAAAAGGTCCATCTTCACACCTACCCTGCCTACAGACCCATTTTTCAAAAACCAATATAGAAAAAAAACAAAATTTAGCTCATTCCAACTAGTGTCAGTTTATCTGTAAGGGTTTGTGAAATAATAGTTTTGAAGGCAGAACTAAAACCCCAAAAAAGCAGTCTAACATAAGAATCCTTATTCGCCAAGTAAGTAAGAGCCAGGTGAACTACTGTTGAGATAGCATCTGCAATGAACCAGTTTTGGCTGTATGCACACTGATGGAGGTCTACTCTGATGTCGATGGTCTTCTTTGTACAGTATGTGCCATGACTAAATACACACCCAAAGAAGCACACTTCTTTTTTTTTCCTTCCATCAAATTTCACCAATGCAATGAAATTCAGAGTCTTCATTTTGCCCAAATTGGTAATTTCACAGCAAAATGGATTTTACCAAGATCAGTTTCTCGATCTTAGTCTGCTGCATGGTGTTGTTTCCTAAGATGTTTGATGTAGTTTAGGTATTAGCACTGCTACCAATCATTTACAGAACACAGTCATTGGAAAACACTAGAAAACCCCAGTTCTTGTAGAGATAAAAGGTTAACCTCCTCCCCTATCTTCTGGTGCCTTGTTACGTATAATAATACCATATGATCCATCACCGAGGAACACATCCACAACACGTACCACATTTAGTCTTGAGCATTTATTCTATTCTTGTCATGCGGTTGTCACTTCTTTATGATCATTCTGGCACATCTTTGAGAGATGTTTTCTAAATGCTGATTACATTTCCAGACTTCCCACCATGGCTTCCTGCTGTTTGTGTCTGGAATACCATCTTACCCCAGATAACTGTAAATCTGTAGTAGAAGCAGATAATATACAGACTGAGCGGTTCTGAAACATTATCACCTGCACTATTTTAACATCTGTCCAACATTAACTGTTTTATTCTAAAGTACTTCAGCTAAGTAAGTCTTTACGTCCCAACTAAATATTTCGTTTATATCGGCTAAACTGCTGTAGAGAAAGTTTGACCTCTGCAGAGAGGCCACTGCTTTCCCACAGACAATAACTGGGGTACCTCCAAAGATAAGGAGGTAAAAAAAAAAGAAAAAAGAGACAGAGGCCACGGGAGAGTTACCTATGGTGTAGTAGTTTGACACAGGGCCAGTGTTCCGCTGAAAACTCCAGCTTGCCGAAAACTCCAACCACATCACTTTGGGGTGACTCTACACCAGGAATAATTGGAGATTTCAACCACTTGGTGTTTTCACAGGAACACCGGCAGCCTATACACTCTGGCAGTGGTGGCTGGTGCTCCATGGGTTGGGGGGGGGGGGCGGCAGACGGACCTGACCGCGGACCACACCACCTCGAGCCGCGCCGCAAACCATACCCCCCCTCCTCTGGTCGTCCGCTCACTCTGTGCTGCCCCTGGACTGACATGTGGAGGCGGCGGCTTCCCCCTCAGTCTCCTCCGTGTCCCCCTTCATTGGTCGGGCTTCCACTGCATCTCCTGACTCCTCCTCCTCCTTCGCTCTAATCACGTGCTTCAAAAAATACATAATCCCCCATTGGAATCCATGCATCCGGCGCCCTGCATGTAGATTAGGGGGCCAGAATGCATGGATAGGGGGGGCGGCGCCCCTGCGCCCCTAATGGATGGGCCGCCACTGCACTCTGGTACACGCTATATTGAGTGGACATTGTTACTCCTCCCACTAGTTGTCACTGTCTTGGAGGCAGCCATGTTGTTGGTTACTAGCAGGTGGACTAAATATGTTCACTCATTATAGCGTGTACCGGAGTGTATACGCTGCCACATGTTCCGTGAAAACACCAAGTGCTAAGGCGGTGCTGGGGTGCGCTAAGCCCCTCTGACATTGGTAAGGGTCTGGGGGGCACTGCTCATTCCTGGTAATGCAGAGCTAGCACAGCTGCACAGTGCCCAGCACCAAGGTAGAACTATTTGTGAAGGAAAGACTGAGGGCTCTGATGTAGGGGAGCCTTAATGTGATGAGAGGACTCTGATGTGTATGGGGAGATTAAAGCCTATAAATTTGATCTGCAGATGAATAAAATAGAGTAGATACACAAGTAACAATGTTATTTGTATCTCTCTATCTCACCTATGAACAATGTTTATTTAAGCATCCATGGTGAATCCAAGATTCGAAGCTAGGACTATGTGTGAAAGGGAGACAGATGGTTCTCTTGTCATGTGAAAGGGAGCTCTAATGTGTGTTGATGGTATGTCCCCTGATTTTTCTACTGAACCCCCAGGTTAGACAGTCTAGATCTGGCCATGGTTTGATAGATAATTGGATGGAATATATGATGAAAAAGTAGATTGCAATGGTGTACGCACATCTGTGAGGTTTCTGAGCTCCCTAATGGGGATCAGACATCTTGGAGTGCAGGGAATATGACTGTTTCTGCGCAGAGTAAGGTCATTCTCAATGCTCAGTATTTTATACTTGTCTGTGAGCAATAAATATTGAATCAATGAAAAATCTATTTCTCAGCTTCTCCTTCACATGCAGGCACCAGTTTCCCGTCTTTTGGGGCTCATAAACTTCTTAATGTCCCCACAGAAAACAAGGGTCTTTCTCTATGGCATTTTTTAAAATTCGAAAGTCACTCTGTATGGCTAGTCTGCCATGAATGCTCCCTCCCTGCCTGCTACCAGGTTTCCGCCGATAGTACACTCAACTACTGTACACATTGGCAGTATACAATTTCTACATGCAGTGGGTGTAAGACATGGTACCTTCCGCATGCACGTGCATCATCTTCTGTATGTATGTCCAGCTAAAGGCTCGTACACACTATAAGAAAATCGAGTTTTCGTTCAAAGAACTTTTGTACGATTTTCGTATAGTGTGTTCACAACTTTCTACAGTCGATTCCGACCTTCTAAATGAAAATTCCCAAGGTAAAAGCTCCAAAAAATTTTGGGACGGGAACAGAACGAGTGTGTACCGTTTTCATATGATTTTCATACAAGAAATGATCAGAAACAATAAACAAGAAAAAACAAGCCTTTGTGGAACGAGAATTTTCTTACGAAATTTTTTTCATTGGTTCCAATTTGCTGTAAACAACGAGGAAAATTGGGTGACCATTCGCTCAATTTTCTTATAGTGTGTACCCCACTTTAGATGGCTGAAGACTCCAGAATGAAAGTTTAGCTGAGCTTTAGGTGATTAGAATGTTTGCCTAACGATTCTTGGGGCCTTGCTTTGACTTCCATCAAGCACACTCTTTGCATGGAATGTATATACTGTATTCACTTTGAGTCTGTGACAATTTTCTTGTGTTTTTGCTCACAAAACTTGAAACTATAGTGCATGCAATTAAAGAGATTTTACACTCAAAACAAAAATTGTATATAGTGCAGCTTTCCCACAGTGGGAGTGAGTTGGCCGCAGTGCGCATGCGCGCCCCAGACCTGGAAGTTCAGAATCACGTACCTGTATGTGATTTTGTGCACAGGAGCCACCACCCCGCAGTTAGGGCCAGTTCACACCATATGCAGTCCAGTGCGTTTTTTTTCTACATCAAAAATGCATGGAAAGTAGGT
This sequence comes from Pelophylax lessonae, assembly GCF_965119305.1. Classification (NCBI taxonomy): domain Eukaryota; kingdom Metazoa; phylum Chordata; class Amphibia; order Anura; family Ranidae; genus Pelophylax; species Pelophylax lessonae. The sequence goes on from NC_138771.1 coordinate 50,779,192, forward strand.
TGTATAGTTTCCAATGGCACAGTTCACACCAGTGCTTGCAGCTCCAGTGCATTCCAGTTCCACAAAAAAACTAGAACATGCTGTATTTTTCCTGCACTGGACTGTACTGGAACGCTGAAAAACACATTAAAAAGACACTGGAATACACCTAAATGCACTAAAAATGCACTGAAAATGCATGTTCTCATTTAGGGTCAGTTCACAGTATAGAAACGCAGTCCGAATGCGTTCCAGATGCTTTTCTGTTTTCGTGTTTTTGACGTGTTCCAGTGCATTTTTGATGCGTTTTCTGCACGTTTTTTGATGCAGTCCAGTTGATTTTTTACCCTTCTTTTTTTCTTAACCTTAAATTGGGATGTGTGCTTCCAGTGCATTTTGGTGCATTCGCCTAGCTCACGACAGTGTTGACTACCTCACATTTATAAAAATGATTGAGACATGGATCTCCAAGGAATTCAACACATGTGACCAGTAGACCATGTTTGATTCAAATTCCTCATGACAGCCCACAAATATCTGCCACCACCCATAACAATTCATGGTCCCTGTCTTAGGTAAATACAGCAGAATAAAAGGCCTTTTATGTCCGTTGAATGCCTAATTTTTGGGGCCTGTAATGGCCGACACTTATTTATCCTGTGAATGCCTAATGTACCTCCAGCCACAGAATACAAAGTTCTTTGCTGTCAGGTGAATGCCTGTTGCCTAATTTCTGGGGCCTGTACTGGCCGACACTTACTTCTGTATCCTGTGAATGCCTAATGTACCTCCAGCCACATAATACAACGTTCTTAGCTGTCAGGTGAACGCCTGTTGCCTAATTTTTGGGGCCTGTACTGTCTGACACTTACTTCTTTATCCTGTGAATGCCTAATTTTTCAGACTGGCATTGAAAATCAACGGGTCTGTAAACGTTCCGCTAAATTGTGTAACGGATATGGACCCATTTTACAGACGTGTGACTGTACCCTATATGTATTTGACATGTATTTACCGGCTGCTGTCAGTTCTTGCTGATTTAGAAAAAAACATTTTTTTGCTGGAAAAAAAAAAAAATTTTTATGGCAACTTTCCCAATAGCAATACTTCTGGTATGTCAGTGTCCATGTTGTGGGACTATGTGTGCACAGCTAGTAAGTATTTTGTGGCTGCAAATATGACCTGGAGGTTTTTCATGTTCGCCTGTCATTAAAATAAATGGGACCCACCGCGAACCTGCGGTTCGCGAACATTTGGGTTTGCAAGAACCGTTCGCGAACCGCCCTGTCAGATGTTCGTCCATCACTATCTCTGTACATTGTAGGGTTTTTAACAAACTTTTTTGCAGATTTGTTATTCTGAAGAAATCCCTGTGTGCTCTCCTATGCCTCTGTGAGTGGGTCTAATGGGAGTGGTTTTACAATTATCATTCAGCTGTGGCAGCTGCAGAGCTCTAATGAGGAAATCTGCTGGGCCTGTATCCCTTTAGACATGTTCCTATTGGGATTATCTCACCAAAAAATTAAATTTTTGTTGCAGGGGATGCCAGAAATCTGACTTGTATCTTAGTGTAGACTTCTGGGAAAATCAGTGAGTCCATCACACAAGCAGGAAATTATGTTTCCGGGGTGTGGTCAGTATACATTCTGTGTACAGAACAGCTCCAGGTAGCCATATTGTATTGCATTTTCAGAAAATTACAGTAGCTGAAAATTGAAAAGGAAAGGTAATTTTTAACAACATTTAATTCCAATATGATTTGTGTTGCAATTGTATACGCTATATTGTTTTTTCTTAATTTGCTATTTTTTTACCCCATGAAAGTGGAGTTACCCTTTAAGTTTACAAGTAATTCACGTATAAGAATAAACCTAAACATTTTGAAAATGTGGTGATCATTTTTGTTATCCTTTCTATGCCGCTATTTTTTAAAAAGTCTATTAATGAGTATCATAACTATTTCAAATATATGAATAACTTCAGCAAAAGAAAATTATTGTATTATTACAATCATAAAATAAAAATGATACTGACCATACTTGTCGAGGTTCTCTAAAGTTACAGCCTTATGTGGAATTCTACATTGTGTTTTCAATGTATTTCATTCAATATCTCTGTTGATATATGATACATTCATGAATGGGGTTTCATTGATCCAAACATAGCTTCCTACTGATTTAAAAGCATGTATTTATAATAAATATAGGACTCTTTTTACTGTGCACCAGAAATAAAATTCTCCCACTCTGTGCGAAAAGCTGTGACCAACTCCTTATACAGTTGGGTCAAAAATTCAAGGGGTGATGAAGACTGCATACAGATCCTTGGTGCCAAAGACAAATATTTCTGTTTGACCACCTAATATTTCATGGCCCTGACTTTGTTTGCCCCTGTGGGTGGTTAGACCCCAGAAACCACATTCCTACAAATATAGAACATTTCTCCCTATGTGATCCTATCAAGGCTGCACATTTAAGCCTGTGGATAGCCCAGGTAGACTTTAACAGTGCATGGCTGCCAAACTCATTTGACTTGCAAACACATCAAGTAAATGGGAGTGTGACGATGGCGAGGTGTTTTGGAGGAGAGCTGTCGGGAGGATGACTGATCATTATGGTGCTTCTGTAAAAAGACACCCCTGGGATCCATTCTGTGGTCCTAAAACAGCGCCTCCTGTTTCCCACATTATGCAGCAGGCTTTTCCCTGTCCCTCTTGAGTTAGACTGGAATCAAACACACCAATATTTTCAGCAGATTCCCGCAATACAGTAGGCAAGACTCCACTGCTGGCTGGTACATCTGTTAACCCAACTGGTTCCTGACACTGCAGCTCTTTATTATTTTCTTCATTTTGAACATTTTCAGCACAGAAAAAAAATATATAATTTAAAATGTAAACTTCAAAAAGCAAGAACACCAACGCGATGGGCACAAGTATTCTACCATGTTAGTAACACCCCTGGTGAAATGGAAAAGAGGTACATTGGTATGCTTAATTCATCTAGTGCTACTTTACCTAATACCCCCCAACCTTTCTATTATGGGTGCAAGCAAGTGTTTTATGTAAGCAGCACTACCCTTGCAAACTTTTTTTTAAATGTGATGAAGTCAAAGCTTAATTAAAACAGAACTCAACTGTATCTGAGCACCACAAACTGAATAATTTTTTAATATTCAGAGCAAACTCCCCCTTCCATCTACACTATATTACCAAAAGTATTGGGACACCTCCCTTTACACACACATGAACTTTAATGGCATCCCAGTCTTAGTTTGTAGGGTTCAATATTGAGTTGGCCCACCCTTTGCAGTTATAACAGCTTCAACTCTTTTGGGAAGGCTGTCCACAAGGCTTTGGAGTGTATCTATGGGAATGTTTGACCATTCTTTCAAGAGCACATTTGTGAGGTCAGGCACTGATGTTATAAAGAAGGCCTGGCTCACATTCTGCGTTCTAATTCATCCCAAAGGTGTCCTATCAGGTTGAGGTCAGGACTCTGTGCAGGTCAGTCAAGTTTCTCCACCCCTAACTAGCTCATCCATGTATTTATGGACCTTGATTTGTGCACAGGTGCAAATCATTTGGTGGAGGGGAATTATGGTGTGGGGTCGATTTTCAGGGGATGGGCTTGGCCCCTTAGTTCCAGTGAAGGGAACTCTTAAGACGTCAGCATACCAAGACATTTTGGACAATTATATGCTCCCAACTTTGTGGGAACAGTTTGGGGATGGCCCCTTCCTGTTCCAACATGACTGTGCACCAGTGCACAAACAACGTCCATAAAAACTCGCTCATCCATGTCTTTATGGACCTTGCTTTGTGCACTGGTGCGCAGTCATATTGGAACAGGAAGGGTCCATCCCCAAACTGTTCCCACAAAGCTGAGAGCTTGAAATTGTCCAAAATGTCTTGGTATGCTGACGCCTTAAGAGTTCCCTTCACTGGAACTAAGTGGCCAAGCCCAACCCCTGAAAAACAACCCCACACCATAATCCCCCCTCCACCAAATGATTTGGACCAGTGCACAAAGCAAGGTCCATAAAGACATGGATGAGCGAGTTTGGGGTGGAGAAAATTGACTGGCCCGCACAGAGTCCTGACCTCAACCCAATAGAACATCTTTGGGATGAATTAGAGCGGAGACTGTGAGCCAGGCCTTCTCTTCAACATCAGTGCCTGACCTCACAAATGCGCTTCTGGAAGAATGGTCAAACATTCCCATTGACACACTCTTAAACCTTGTGGACAGCCTTCCCAGAAGAGTTGAAGCTGTCATAGCTGCAAAGGGTGGGCCAACTCAATAATAACACCTACGGACTAAGACTGGGATGCCATTAAAGTTCATGTGCGTTTAAAGGCAGGCGTCCCAATACTTTTGGTAATATAGTGTATGTCTCCATGTTTTATTTTGTTGAAAAAATCACTTTAAAAAAGGCCTCCCTAACATTTCTAGCAGCTGCCATCTTGAGTAAGGGCTGCTGAAGGGAGATTGTAAAGGAAATTTGAAAATTCTGTATAAAATTGTATTCTATTTTGTAAGCTTTGCCTATGTATTGCACACTGCACTCACTGTGCACATGGCACTAATAATGTTTTGATTACATATTGCATTATTTCGAGTCCTAATTAGACTTAGCCTGCCTATGTTATGTCCCTTTTTACCCTAAAAGAACAAGTGTAATATTAATATGATCCCTACGTAATCATGTGCATAAAAAACTTCAATTGTGTTGAATAAACAGAACAGTGATTTGAAAAGATGCTGCGTGTATCTTTTTTGTCTGTTTCTCTTGCAGTGGTTAATATTAATTTGGAACCACTCATCAATTTGAGGATAGATTTTCCTGTAACAGTTACTTCCTGGAATCCATTTGCCCTTAGTTCAGGAATGCAGGCAGAAGGGTGTGCTTAGCTGAGAAAGCCCCTCCTTCCCTTCCTCCAGATGAAAGAAAAAAATGCCCATAAAGACTCCTTGGATGTATCTAGAAAAGGTGAATTTGACTTCCTTTTGCCGTTGTTACTCCAAATAAACATTTTAAACCTGCATATACTGGACACCAGGTGCTCCTTCTAGATCACCTTTTCTAGATCAAATGCAGAATCAACCACAAGACCGTACCCAGAGGCAGCAGCCCAGGCCCCAATAGGTTCCACCACCACCTTCTCAAGCCAAGCACAAATCTCTGGAAGCAACCCCTTCCTACCTGCCCATTCTTCATTTAACCCATAAGCAGTGACCTATCAACCGATCAAATCAGTCCAGCGCAATCCCCACCCACCAAAAAAAGCTGTTTAATTCTAAAGTCACAAAATGGATATTTAGTCAGATAGACACTGCATTAAAGTGGAACTAAATTCCACAAAAATGTACCTCCCCTTCAATAATGCAACATATGCTAGTTGGCTGACCAATGCTAATATCTTCCTCCTGGCTTCTTCTGGGTGCCAGGTCTTCAGCCATCGTGGTTGGCTGGCCGGGTAATAACTGTTCATTCAGTTGTTGTACTGAGTATGTGCAATGAGCTACACATGCCAGCTCAGTGCAAATTCTAAAGCAGATTATGAACAGGTACATACTTTTTTTTTTTTTTAATAGTCAGTGTATCTAAATATGACTACACACTCCAGAATGCTCCAAAGTTGCGAAAGTTTGACCATGATGCCCAATGTAATCAAGCACCCTTGGTCAGGGGTGTGGCTATTATTTAGCTATTACAAAAAGTATGTGTAATCAGTGCAAATATGCCAACACAAATATAAACAACATAAAAAAATGGCAGCGTCATACAAACAAGCATAATTTAATATTGTAAATTATATTATTCTCCATTAAAAAACATGTACAAAAGTGATAAAGTGTCTTAGGTCACAACAGAGTGACCTTTATATTAAATCCAAGTGAAAAAAAAGGAAGAATGAAGTGCAAAGTTGCCCAGTGCAAAAATTGTTCTCAGGTGTCACCCATATAGTGTCTTGCCTTTACCGAATAGTTGAAATGCAAATTCACCAGAACTGATTGCTGTCTAAATTATAGGACAGCTATCAGGCCTTTGGTTATTGTGATGGGGCCATCAGGGAATTCTCAATCTTACAACGTAGTCTGTATGGATTGTGCCAAAGGACAAGGAGAGAGTTTGATCACTTCTGCTTATCCCCGGGGTGTCAGCACCTTTCACCAGGGGAAAAAGCAACACAGACCACTTGGACAGTGCCCCACCAGAACCCTCCCCAGGCACATACTGGTTAGTCAGGGTTGTGATCTGAGCAACCAGTATGTGCCTGGCGAGGATTCTGGTGGGGCGCTGTCCAAGTGGTCTGTGTTGCTTTTTTCCCTGGTGAAAGGTGCTGACACCCCGGGGATAAGCAGAAGTGATCAAACTCTCTCCTTGTCCTTTGGCACAACTATTCGGTGGAGGCAAGACACTACGGGTGACACCTGAGAACAATTTTTGCACAGGGCAACTTTTCACTGTATTCTTCTTTTTTTTTCCACTTGGATTTAACATAAAGAACACTCAGTTGCGACCTGAGACATTTTTTTTTTTTAATAGAGGTTTATATAATTTTCAATATTATATTTTGCTTGTTTGTATAGCTCTGCATTTTTTTAATGTTATTATTTAGCTATGCCAAGGCACTTCCATAGGAGAGCAGAATGTGCCTTTCTCTAAGATAAAGGGGGTACTAAAGGTACATTAGTCATTTAATTAATGCCCTACACCCCCCCCCCACACCTTACTCTAAATGCACCCCACCTGAGGAAATACTTAACTTCCTTCCCGTTCCAACAATCTTCACTGTGAGGTACTTCCGGATAAATGAGCAAGCAGGTTCAAGGCATTAAAGCTGAAGTTTAACTTTTTTTCTGTGCTCTACGGCTTAAGGGAGGTAATTTACCTGTAATGAAGGTTGCTGGATTCTGGAGAAATTTGCTGCCCCGTTCTCTTCTTCGTCAGGCACGCAGGGGGTTAATAGCTTTGGGCTCTGGGCTGAGCTGCTGTGAAAAAAAAATCTCAACGTGGACCCGCCCCTCCTTCCTCCTCCTCCATTCATCAATTTCAAAGTTCTTGGATTGCTTTCACTGACTGTAACATTATCTCTGAAAGGTGGAGAGAATCCTGTGACTCATCAGACTCTCCCCATTCAGAGATTGCGTTATAGGCAGTAAAAGCAATCAAATAACTCTTCGCAAAGGAGGAAGAGAGAGGAGGGGATGCGTCAGCGAGAACATTTCCCCAAAATGCAGCAATCTACACAATGTGGGACACCCTTCATCCTTTAGCTTTAAGTGAGTATGGCTGGATACACATTATACAATTGTTGTTGTTCAATTCCCTTTAGATTTACCTTCCACTATGTAAGGCAAGGGCCTACCCAATTGCATACAATTTGAAAGTGTTTTGGTTTGACATCATATTATATGGTTTTGGTAAATCTGAAGAAGAGTTGTACAAGAAAATAGTATAACAATTGTTTAGTGTGAGCCAGCTTTAGTCTCCTCCATTGGACTGAATGGGGCTTTAAATAAATGGTGGAAGCAAGCAATTAACGTATCTCCTGTGTCCTTATAATATCCATTTTTTACTTCCTTATGCCTCGTACACACGCATTGATTATTGGCCAGGAATTTTCGGCCAACGTCCGATCGGCCGATTTTCGGCTTGTTAGTATGATGCTTCCGACAACCGACTCCGACTTTTCGGCCGAAAAAAATCTGGTGTGCAGGTTATAACATTTTTGTTGGCCGTCAACACAACGGCCGATTTTCCGTCAGTCAGTACAGATTTCGGCAGACATAAATCTGATGAGCAAGACTGGGCATGCTCAGAGAAGAAAAAACACACGGAAAGTAAACCAGCAGATGACATCACTTCTGAAGTAGATTTTTGTTGGCCGAGAAAATTTGTGTGCAGTCTAGGCACATTCCAACCAACAAAACAACACTGGACAAAAGTCGGACGATCGGTCGGCCGATAATCGTTGCGTGTGTACGAGGCATAACTCAACCACGTTTACAATCAGAGCCTAAATCTGACCCTGCCTAATGCATAATGTAGCATATGAGCCATACATGCAGTATGGCAGAGGCTTCCTAAGATCAGGGCTTTTTTTCAGCGGGAACGCGGGGGAACGCAGTTCCGGCACCTCCAACACTGACTGTATTTAATGGCAAGGGAGGGGTTCAAGCTCTATTTATGCTAGCTGTTGGGGGGATCTATTGTTGCTGGAGGAGATCTACTTTTGCAGGGTGGGGAGGGGTGTCTACTGTTGCTTAGGAGGTCTATTGTTGGTGGGGGATCTACTGTTGCTGGGGGTGGGTCCTATGTTGCTGGGGGTCAGTTGTTGCTAGGGGAGGGGGTATTTTGTTGCGAGTGATACATTGTTGCTGGGGAAGGGTTTCTTTTTGGTGGCTGCTGGGGAGTCTATTGGTGCTGGCTGCAGGTAGATCTATAATTGCTGTTGGGGGGTGGTTATTTAGTTCTGAGTGGTTCATTGTTGCTGAGGGGGTCTATTGTTGCTGGCTGCATGTGATCTAGTTTATTGTTTTTCTTGTCATTAATAACAAACTCCATACATATTACTTAGTACCACAATGTTACATGGTTCTGTATTCTCGAAAAGGAGCAGTACTTGGGAGGTGGGTAGGGGGTGGAACTAAGGAATGGTGCAGGAGGTGGGTAGGGGGCGGAGACAAGGGGTGACTCAGAAAAGGGAGTTCCTGCACCTATTCTCTGAGGAAAAAAAGCCCTGCCTAAGATCAATATGAAAGAGAAAATGCCAAAAACTTGGAGCAGCTACCTAAAGCTTTAACCCCTTTCACGTCTAAGGGTAAAACAAACCGAAACGCCTTAGCAAAAATTTGCAATTTTCGATATATGTTAGTAAAACTGTACATATCATCACAGCTACTTTGTGCATCCAGGTGGATTATACCTTAGTATTTCTATAATTGTGAATATCTCCTGATTTATTTTTATTTTTTTAATGTTATCAAAGGAACCTGGCCCAAAGTAGTAAAAAAAAAAATTATTTTATTTAAAATGTACCATTGTATTTCTTGTTACTACTATAACCTACCATCAAAGAGCAACCCAAAATAAATTCTCCTGCTCCTGATGATTGCAATGATACCACATATGTGTACGTTATTTGTTGTTTATACCCGTAGTAGTTTTTTATTTTTTTTTTATTTTGTGCTACCTAAAACACACTGACACTAACTGACATTGATGCTAATTAAAAAATAAATTCTGTCTAAAATATACTGACCCTGACCTTTGACCCAAACGCTACCCCTGGTACTGGCCTAGATCAAACCTTGATCTAGGTGTTTTTCTTTATTTTTTATTTAATTTTTATTATTTACCGTATTTATAGCGTATAACATGCACTTTTTCCTCCTAAAAATGGAGGAAAAAGTAGCTTTGCGTGTTATATGCCGATATAAAAATAAAAATGTCCAGAAAGCAGCGCCGAGAGGTAGAAAGGGGCAGGCGGCGCCGAGGAGAAGGAAGGACGCGCTGTCATCGGAAGTCCTATGACATCGTCAATCATAGGCGACGGGACTTCCAATGAGAGCGCGTCCTTCCTTCTCCTCGGCGCCGCCCGCCCCTTTCTACCTCTCGGCGCTGCTTTCTGGACATTTTTAAAAGTGATGTGTATAGTGGCGCTGGCGAGGCTGCAATTATGGGCGCTGGCGAGGCTGCAATTATGGGCACTGGTGAGGCTGCATGTATGGGCACTGGCGCTGGCGAGGCTGCAATTATGGGCACTGGCGTTGGCGAGGCTGCAATTATGGGCACTGGTGCTGGCGAGGCTGCAATTATGGGCACTGGCGCTGGCGCTGGCGAGGCTGCATGTATGGGCACTGGCAAGGCTGCATGTATGGGTACTGCACTGGCGAGGCTGCATGTATGGGCACTTCACTGGCGAGGCTGCATTTAAGGACACTGCGCTGATGAGGCTGCATTCGTGGGCACTGGTAAGACTACATTTAATTTTAAAAAAATGTTCTGAGTTCAAAGCTGTTTATTTTAAATTTCATCTTTTTTCCTGAAATTTCTGCGCTAAAATTTAGGTGCGTGTTATACGCCGGCACGTGTTATACGCCGATAAATACTGTATTTAAATTATTTTTACAAACACTTTTTGTTTCTTTCTGCAAGGAACAAGAAAGATACATTGTATCCTTCTTCTCTATTCACAGAAAGAAAAAAAACACTGGGGTGGGCTTCACAATGACTGAATACTGTGGTAACCAATTAAAGGGAGCCCCAGACGTATGGCATTTGCCGGAAACACGTTGGGCAGGGTCGCCCTCTGAGGATATTGCAGCTACCAGCTATTTGGAGCGACAATTTGATCTATAATGTGAGTGACTACTTTGTTTGTTCATGTGTTTTATATCAGTTTAATAAAACGATTTTTCCATATATATATGCATTGATGATGGCGACTTTATTGGAGTTATGAGAGGATACAGGTCCATATCTTGGGGTGTGCATTGATGTCATGCTGAGTTCCTCTCATTGATGGTGATTGAAACTTATATGCTCTGGTGAGTTTGCATTGCATGAGGGATGAAGGAACCATGCATGTGTGAGATTTTGTAATTTCCATCACTGGTGTTGCCCTCCCCATGTATGTACTACATCTCAGTGTGTATGTACTGCACCATGATCTGTTTTCTCATTTCTTCTTGCATATTGATCCACGGATAATTCATCTAAGGAGCCCAGTACCATCAGGTACCCGTTTGGATATACATCCATAGGATTCCATATGCTTTGATGGATTGAATTTTTGGTGGACATATTTCTATACATTTAAAAAAAAAAATTAATTTTCTAGAGCTTTGGTGGACATTCATTATGTTCATATATGGACTTTGGACTTTTTGATCATTTATTAATATTTGGTTAATTTATTGATGAGCTCTGCAATTTTATATTTTGATTTTATTTGAGGTTTTGTGTACTTCATTTTGCTAGCAGCTTCTTTTGGGGTTTTGCGCTGATCTTCACCATTATACTTTCCAGCCAATTAAAGGCTACCACAGTGATCAGATGACCCGGAATCGGGAGATCCGGGTCCTGATCATTAGTACTGCATATTGAATGTTGCATTTTTCTTGGAATTCCTATTTAAAGCTCAACCTTATAGACTTAAGAGCCATGCCACTCAATAACTTTATAAATATGCACTTTTTATCATTTTTCTATAGAACCCTTCTGCTGAAAATGAACCCATAGGGTCTTGCTGTGCCTCACCATGGCTAGTATGCCATAAGAACTAGAAAAAAATGGTAAAAATATAAATAGGAACTTGGGAAGAACTGGCAGACCTCATACATCATCATAGTGAAGCTTTTGCTAAATAGTTTGAGAAAACAGACCAGCATGCCAAATCCCCAATTTACTGTTCGGAATTTTAAAGCTGAACTCTAAACACACAGCTGAATACACAAAGAAAATACACGCGTTTCACCTGCCATGGTACCTACTTACCTTCCTTCTCATTCCAGTGAACTTTACCATGTGGCCCTGACCAGCACTGCACAGCCTTTACAGCAAAAGCATTCCCTTTGGCTTCCTTTTTTTAGGATACCCACACTGTGGCTCTTAGCTTCCTGGGGTTCAGCCATATTTCGCTAATTACAAGAGGGGGTAGCCAAAGAGGTTTTTTAGGCTCTCTTAAGGGCTACTTTGCAGGATCTCACAAGTCCTCATGTGCCCTTCCTCTCTTTTCTAGTGGTCTGCACTGTGTGGCTATGCCAGGTGCTGCACAGCAAAAGCGTTCCCATTAGCTCCCTTTTCTTAGGATATACATGCAATGGCCCCAATTCATTCCTATGCTTCAGCCATATTCTGCTGAATGGATAAGGAGGTGCCCAAAGAGCCTGTTAGCCACTGTGCAGGGCCTCACAGTAAAGACAAAGGGAGAATTTTCCTAATGGAAACATCAACATGTATTCTAATCCTACTCCACTGTATTCAAAACTTCAGTTATAGTTTAAAGGACAAAGCCCAACTCTGGAAAATCTGAAAATCTCTTCTAGCAGTGGGACTGCACCTGTACTATAAGGATTAACTGCTCAATTACGTCTAGAGGAGAGTAAAGGCATTTTGCTTATCCTATCCTCTGCTTTCTCGACAGATGGTGCTCCTCCACCAAATCGTTTGGCGGAGGGGGGATTATGATGTAGAGTTGTTTTTCAGGGGTTGGGCTTGGCCTTCCTTGGAACACTCAAGGCATCAGCATACCAAGACATTTTGGACAATTTCATGCTCCCAACTTTGTGGGAACAGTTTCGGGATGGCCCCTTCCTATTCCAACATGACTGTGCGCCAGTGCACAAACAAGGACCATAAAGACATGGATGAGCAAGTTTGGGGTGGAGGAACTTAACTGGCCTGCACAGTACTGACCTCAACCCGATAGAACACCTTTGGGATAAATTAGAGCGGAGACTGCAAATCAGACCTTCTTGTCCACATCAGTGCCTGACCTCACAAATGCACTTCTGGAAGAATGGTCAAACATTCCCATAGAAACACTCCTAAACCTTGTGGACAGCCTTCCCAGAAGAGTTGAAGCTGTTTCTAGCTGCAAACGGTGGGCCAACTCAATATTGAACCCTACGGACTAAGACTGGGATGCCATTAAAGTTCATGTGCGTGTAAAGACAGGCGTCCCAATACTTTTGTATATATATATTGATTTGAGTACATTTCAGTTGGATTGAGTAACATTTGTCAGTGCATAGAGCACTATATAGCACTTATAGGATTTGTAATAAGTATTATTTTTTTAGTAATTTTCAGGATTAATAGGAAGTTTAATAAGTAGCTAAAGGATGATCACAATGGGCAACATACAATACTTTGGACTATAGAGTTAATAATAGACAAGGAAAATGTCTGATGGAGACCCAGTCAGACAAAATTGTGGACTTTAAGGGCACAATTTTGTCTGACTGGGTCTCCATCAGACATTTTCCTTGTCTTTTGTCTTCTTGGATAATGGCACACTCTTGGTAGCTCACTGTTATAGTGTTAATAATAGTTGTGCTGTGCTTTTTCATATATATAACTGTGGGAACACATAACAGTGTTTAGCTGAGACAGATAGTAGGTATTCATTTTACACAATTCGTTATTTCAGGTATAGGGATGATCGAACTTTTGAAAAGTTCGGTTCGGCCAGAACATCCGAACTTCCCGAAAGTTCGGCCCGGATTTCAGAACCCCATTGAAATCAATGGGACCCGAACTTCGGTAATCAAAAAAACACAATTTTTAAGCCCTAAAACCCAATAAATGCCCCTAAAAAGTCCCTAGGGTTCTGGGTCATGCCCCATTGACTATTAATCACACAAAAAAAAAGTTCTTAAAAATTGTCATTTTTGATAAAAAAGCCAATTATTGAAAAATTAAAAAAAAAAAAAAAGAGATTTTTTGATTTTTACTTTGGATTTCGTATCTGGGGGGGTTTAAAAAGTGTACATGTGAAGTTTCAGCTCTGTAGCATGTCCAGAACCATAAAAAAAAAAGATTGTTTGTATTAGAACACTTTCAGCTCAGGGGATTGGCTTCTCTTCTCGGTTTTCACACCTTGCCGGTTTAATAGCAGGCATTTTTTTGGGTTCTTTGCAGTCAGGAAAAACATCTGAACTTGTGTATAGTGGTGTATATACACACATACATATATTTATATACACACCTAGACATATATATTTCATTAGCGCAAGCATATATTTCTGCTACTATCACACCTATATATGTCTAGGTGTGTATATAAATATATGTATGTGTGTATATACACCACTATACACAAGTTCAGATGTTTTGCCTGCCTCCAAAACCCCCCAAAAAATGCCAGCAAAAACACACCTGGGCATTTTTTTTTTTGACGCTAGCGTTTTTTTGGCATTTTTTTGGGTTCTTTTGAGGCAGGCAAAACATCTGAACTTGTGTATAGTGGTATATATACACACATAATTATATGTATATAGACACCTAGCCATATATAGGTGTGATAGTAGCAGAAATATATTACTGTAAATGATTTCATTAGCGCAAGCATATATTTCTGCTACTATCACACCTATATATGTCTAGGGGTATATATTCAGACATATATGTCTATATATACCCCCTATACACATGTTCAGATGTCATGTCTGACATCAAACATGTCCTCAAAAAAGCACTGGCAGTGGCAGCCCCTGCAGCATGAAAAATGCTTGGCTGGTGAGAAGCCATATTCCTGTCCCGAAGCAACTCAGAGAAATGATCATTTCTCTATAGCGGTCACCCTGCTATGGAAGGGTTTTGTCACCGTCACTGTCAGTTAACCCTACACTACACTACGGTCCCTTTACACTTAACACTTTCCCTACAGAAACTAAATTTTTGAAGCTAACTTAAGTGTAAAGGAGCACTCTAACTACACTAGATATCCCTTTCCTCACACTAAAAATAGCTAAATTACACTTTGTAACACATTAGAACAGAACAGAATTCCACTCTCTTCCATGTCCCGTACAAGAATGCTAGGAATTTGGCGGGGGCTATCTTATATACTGGGGGGCGTATTCACTAATGATTGGTCTAGGGACCCCCTAGTCACTCCAATCACATTCCTAGCATTCTCCTGCCCCCTCAATTGGCTTTTGCTAATGGTCCTGGTCCAATCACAGGCTTTTAAAGCCCATTTCCTGAAGCATTGCATTTTGGTCGGTTCTGGTTGCCGAATTCCGAACTTTTTGGGCAAAAAGTTCTAAATTCGGCCGAACCTCGAACACCCAATGTTCGGGCTGAACCGATGGTGGACCCGAACCGTTCGATCATCCTTATTCAGGTACTGGTAATATGGAGACTAATTTGGGTTCGCTTTGTATTATAACTGCACTTTCTCCCTTTATATTGTAAAGTGCTGCTCAAATGGTTGGCACAATATAAATCACGTATAATAATAATCTTCATAATAATTCAAGAGGGGCAAACATTCACAAGGTCATTTTAGGAACATGGCTGAAATGGATTATTGTCTTTGCCAACAAAGCTGTTAAACATGCTTGGTAACTACACAACTTTCATACATAGTTACATAGTAGTTGAGGTTGAATAAAGACAATAGTCCATCCAGTTTAACCTGTGTAGGCGCCCGTGGGCGTAATCATCTCTCATACCCCTTACTGCCGGTTCACACTGTTCCGACAAGTAGTAGTGTACTGACAAGTAGCGGTCCATGCTGTGCAATGGTTCCTGTTCTAATAGGAGCGACTCAAATCGCTCCGACTTAGAAAAAGGCTCCTGCACCTTTTTTTTGCAAAGTCGGAGCGACTTGCATTGACTTCCATTATGTGAAGTCGTTGCAAGCCGCGCCGAAGTCGCGGTGCACGGGCGACGGCATTAGTCAGTGTGAACCGACACTTAATGTTCTGATCCTTGAGATGTACGTCCAAGGGTCTTTTGAAAACTTTCAAACAGTACAATGAAACAGATGGATGCAGGATGTCCAAATAAAAAATTCCTGCATTACTGTATCATGCTTTCACATTTTAGAAGATAAAATTGAATGAAAAAAAAAAAAAACTCATCACTGATTTACGTCTTTCCTATAATAATAGCCCTTCAAGTAAGTTTGGTTTTGAGCTTGGCCGTTTCTCTTAAAAATGTGTGGGTTTTGTAATATTCCACTGAGTAAGAGATTGTTAAATGACATATACTTAGGCATCGAGAAAAATCATTTTTTTGACTCTCCTTTGGGTTGAGTTAAATAAACCACATTGCTGTTCAAGCCAGTTTCTTGCATCTCTCCAATGACATGGTCTATATGCCATGGAGAATGCTTCAGTCACTACCCAGGCTCTGTAAAGAAAGCCTCCACTCAATGTACTATGAAGTAGAATCGTTCTGAAAACACCATAAATGTTACATGTACAGAGCAGACTTGTCTGATGTGAAATGATTAAATCAGGCGTTTCCAGGAATACCATGGATGGGTGAAGTATTCCAGAGACTCTACTGATCTGATCCTTTTTAGAAAGTCCTTTTTCTAGGAGACAGGGCCACGTCTTGGAGAGTAGGTGCACATAAAGAGCGATTGCTACAATAAAAACCCCATAACCTCCATGGAATGAAATATTCTCATCTGTTTCAGAGAACCGTGTCTTTAATGCTATTCCGGTATCATAAAAAAACAGACCTATTCATGGATTCTATTCAGGTAGACCTGTCAATCTACTTCATGGTCAGGATAATTTGCAATGTATGACTGTACCCTTTAATGCGTGCTTTATGTTAAAAAACTCAAAGACCTCACAATGACCTTACAGTATACAATACCGATATTCATTCACTTCTCAGCTTGCTACATTCGAACGCTCAGAGATTATTATTATTATTTTTTTTTGTGTTTTTGGACCTTGGATGGATTTCTTGCATCTCTAGAAATACATTATTGCTGCAACGAAGGTTAAGCGTTACTCAGATTACTCAGACATATTGATATTTTATGCAGATTAGTCTACTGAACAGATAATGTAAAACATGCTGTATTACATGGTATGACATTATATGGTATTTTCAAATGTCACTGCATACTGAAAATGCCACTCGAGATACATTTACAGATAACAGGTCCTGCCGTTGCGGCCTTAAGACAATTATTGTATGGCAAAGTAAAGCTGTTTAACCCTTTGGACACTGAAAAAATAAAAGTGATCTCTATCAAGTAAATCAATAAATACTCTTTTGGTCCACGCATTTATTCACTCCCGCTTTCAGAAAATCTTATGATTGGCACTTATAAAGCTTATCCAATCAGTTTGCAGGGCCATCTGTATATTTTTTTTTTGCAAACGGCTGCATTGAAACGTTGTAAAGAAACATTGTAACAAACGGCTGGAGTCCAATTCTGGTCCAGCATGCCTCACTGACTGTGATGTCTCACTCACTGTGTAGTATAATAATGTGCAATGAATGGATGGGCATCCAGGAACAAAGGCTGTCATTTCAGCAGCCTCTAGTGGCAAGACGCCAAAGGTGCACCGCAGATTTCAACGCAAATGATTTGATAAAATATATTTTGTTTAAATAAAATGATTGAAACGTTTAAATCTAAGTAACCCTAAAATTACCAAATAAATATCATTTATATATTATATATAATATTATTTTTATATCCTAACATCTCCCCATATTTTGACATGGAAGGTAATTCTTTATTCTATGGAATACAAAGACTTTTTGTTTTTTTAAATGATGATTTAGACTTCTTATTCTATGGAATACAGAGAATTTTTTGATGATTTAGACTTCTCTTGTAAAACACTAAAGTGAATCTAAACGTAATCACTCAAATTTCATATACACTTTACTATATTAATGTTATTTTTAAAAGTCATTTTAAAGCAGAACTGAAGGCTTTTTTAGAACAGACTGCGAACAGGCAGGGTATTATCGCAAAAGAGATATACAGGGGTTGATTTACTAAAACTGGAGAGCGCAAAATCTGGTGCAGCTCTGCATAGAATCAGCTTCTAATTTCAGTTTGTTCCATGATAGTGATTGTAAGTGATCACCCTGTAAAACAGTTTAAAATAGAAAAAAAAATTCAAAACATTTGTTTATAGCTAACATTATTTATTTATTTCAGGTACGTATATAGTGCTGTCAATTTATGCATTGCTGTCTTCAAGGAGCTTACAATCTAAGGTCTCTAACTCCCATTCATAAATACATAGTAGGGCCAATTTTATACAGGATCCAATTAACCTACCAGCATGTTTTTGGAGTGTGGGAGGAAACTGGAGTATACGGAGGAAAAACCCACGCAGACACACGGAGAACATGCAAACTCTGTGCCGCCCTACATTATATATATATATATATATATATATATATATATATATATTCCTTTTTATAAGTGATCAGTAGGGATGATCGAACGGTTCGGGTCGACCATCGGTTCGACCCGAACATTGGATGTTCGATATTCGGCAAAAGTTCGGTATTCGGCCACCAGAACCGCCCAAAATGCACTGGGACAGGAACTGGGCTTTAAAAGCCCGTGATTGGCCCAGAAACGTCTGCAAAAGCCAATGAGGGGGCAGGAGTCTCCTAGGAACGTGATTGGAGTGACTACGGGGACCAGAGGCCAATCAGGAGTGAATACGCCCCACACTATATATGATGGCCCCGCCTAACCCCTAGCACAGTTATCCAGAGCCTGTTGAAGAGAGTTGAAGCAGTTATGTCTGACTCCTGCTTGCTACACTACATTTCCTACATATCGAGTGGTTCTAAAGCTCCATATTGCAGAATTGTATTTAGCTTACAGCCAGTGTAGTTAGATACAGCGATTGTGCTGGTTCTTAGAGTTACAAAAAAAAAAAAAAAACTTAAGGGACAGTGTCAGTCTTCTGCTGTATGGAGCTTTCTATTTAGTGGAAAGGGATATCTAGTGTAGTTAGGGAACTTTGTACTACATTAGTTAGATTTGAAAATTTAGTTTCTGTAGGGAAAGTGTGAGGGTTCTGTTTAGTGAGCACGTGGCACAGTGCTGCTCTATCACAGCAGGTATACGTGCTTGCTAGGCAGCAAAATACAGTGACAACTTAACGCCTGTTGTTCAAAGCGTTAGGTGCACTGTACAAAAGCCTTTGCAACTGTGCGTGACACGCAACTGCTGTGCTGTATCCAGCGACAACTGTGGGTCGCATAGCAGTGTGCGTTTTTCACCGCACACAGTTGCCAACGCATCAGTGACAACCTAACGCCTGTTGTTCAAAGCGTTAGGTCCACTGTGCAAAAGGCTTTGCTACTGTGCGTGACACATCTGCTGTGCTGTATCCAGCGACAACTGTGGGTCACATAGCAGTGTGCGTTTTTCACCGCACACAGTTGCCAACGCATCAGTGACAACCTAACGCCTGTTGTTCAAAGCGTTAGGTCCACTGTGCAAAAGGCTTTGCTACTGTGCGTGACACATCTGCTGTGCTGTATCCAGCGACAACTGTGGGTCGCATAGCAGTGTGCGTTTTTCACCGCACACAGTTGCCAAGGCATCAGTGAGAAATATGCCTGGTAGACCAAGAAAAGGCATACGTGGCCCTGCTGCGGAAAGGGGCACAGCTTCTAGGGTGTCTAGAGGCAGGGGTGGACGTGGTGGTCAGTCCTCAGCCAGGCCACCATTTGGATTGTTCTCCGGCAGTGGCCAAGCTATACGTCCACAGTATGTACAGGAGGTGGTGGACTATATGAACAAACCCTCATCATCTGCATCATCTGCAACTACAGTGACCCAGGCAGAGAAAAGTGGTCAGTCTTCTGCAGTTGTCAGAACAAATACAGATGAGTCCATGTCCACCTCATGTCCTCCCTTAGACCCAATTTCAGACATGGCAGAGGAGTCAGCTGAGCTGTTTGACCACAGTGTCGGCCATCTACTCCAGCCTGATGCTCAGTCCTTTATGGAGTCTGATGTTGGGTCTGAGTTTGAGGAGGAGGCAGAGCAAACAAGAGGGGAGAGCAGATGGCCCGCTCCATCTAAGGCCGCACCTGTTGTCTCCCAGGCCAGGCCTGATGCTCAGTCTTTGATAGAATCAGATGTTGGGTCTGAGGTTGAGGAGGAGGCAGAGCAAACAAGAGGGGAGAGCAGACGGCCCGCTCCATCTAAGGCCGCACCTGTTGTCTCCCAGGCCAGGCCTGATGCTCAGTCTTTGATGGAGTCAGATGTTGGGTCTGAGGTTGAGGAGGAGGCAGAGCAAGCAAGAGGGGAGAGCAGACGGCCTACTCCATCTAAGGCCGCACCTGTTGTCTCCCGGGCCACTATACACACCTCATCTTGCTGGGCCTTTTTTGAGACATCCCATGCAGATAAAACAGTTGCGATCTGCAAGATTTGTAAGAAGGGTATAAAACGTGGCAAAAATGTCAACCACCTGGGTACAAGCTGCCTAAACAGGCATTTGATAACCCACCACTCGGCCCGTTGGCAGGAGCATTTAAAGAACCCACAAAAGGGCCAAAGATCAGTCAGTCGGCCTCCTAGTTCTCCTCGCACTCCTCCTCATGCTCCATCTGCTCCACCTGCTCCACCTGCACATCAGTCTGTTCCTGGCCCTGCTATAGTCACTCGTCACCTGTTGGCAGCCTCCACTGGCAGGGATGATGATATAGCAGGCAGTGTCGCATCTACCTCCAGCACACCACCAGCTGTAACATCTAGACGCCAAATTTCGATTCCACACATGCTGGAACGAAAAAAAATGTATACTCCCCGCCACCCACATGCCCAGCGTCTAAACAGTAGTTTGGCTAAACTACTGGCTCTGCAACTATTACCATTTAACCTGGTAGAGTCTGCTCCCTTCCGTGACTTCGCAAAATGTGCAGTTCCACAGTGGCAGGTGCCAAGTCGGCATTACTTTTCCCGTAAGGCCCTGCCATCCCTATACCAAAATGTGGAAGGCAATGTAGTGTCGTCCCTGGCCAAGTCAGTCAGCCGTAAGATACACTTGACGGCTGACACTTGGTCAAGCAAACATGGGCAGGGACGGTACATTTCTGTCACTGCTCACTGGGTGACACTGCTTGCCAGTGGAAGGGATTGTAGCCAGGGCTCGGTGCTGCAGCCAGTGTTGCCCCCACGTCTGCAAACAGCTGGTGGTGTCGCTGATCCGGGTAGATCGATCACTTCTACCCCCTCCTGCTCCTCCTCCTCTACCTCCTCCATGCCCTCCTCTGCAGAATGGTCCTTTGAATATGATGAGGTACCACGTAAACGTTCAAAGGGCTATTCTATGTCTCAGGCCAAAAGGTGTCACGCAGTGCTGCAGCTTGTGTGTCTAGGGGACAGGCAGCACACTGCCCCTCAGATTCTTGGGGCTCTGCAGGCACAGGCCCAGAGGTGGTTGACACCACGCCAGCTGCAGCCAGGGATGGTGGTTACTGATAATGGGTCAAACCTCCTGGCCGCCCTTCGTCAGGGAAAGTTAACCCATGTGCCATGCCTGGCGCATGTCCTGAATCTCGTGGTACAGCGGTTTTTGAACTCGTACCCGGGAATGCAGGATGTGCTAAGGATGGCAAGAAGGGTGTGCAGTCACTTCAGGCGGTCGTACAGTGCCACTGCACGTTTGGACGAAGTGCAGCGCGAGTTTCACCTGCCGGTACACCGCCTCATCTGTGACATGCCCACCCGCTGGAACTCCACCTTGGCTATGCTGCAGCGCCTGTACACGCAGCAGAGGGCCCTCAATGAATACCTATGCGAGTACGGCACCAGCACTGGCTCTGCGCGCCTGGGCTTCTTTTCACCACGGCAGTGGCTTTTGATTAAGGATGCATGCGCTGTCCTCTCGCCATTTGAGGAGGCCACAAGGATGGTCAGCCGGGACAGTGCATGCATCAGTGACACCCTACCGGTACTGTTTTTGTTGGAGCACACTCTGCGTGGCATTATGGACAGGGCACTGGAGGCAGAGCAGCAGGAGGAAGAGGAGGACTTCCTTGCCTCTCAAGGCCCCCTTTATCCTGAGAATCCTGACCCCATTATGCCTAGCTCCCAGAGGCCCGAGAAGTATCCAAGTGTGGAAGAGGAGGAGGAGGACGATTCTGCGGGAACTTTTGCAGGGTTTGAGGAGGAGGAGGAGGAAGACATGCGGAAATCTGCAGGGCCTAGTTTGACTCCCTCGGGACACTTTGGAGTAGTGCGTGGCTGGGAGGAGGAGGAGCCCGTTGAAGATAATGTCGTTATGAGTGACCCCGAGGAGTCAGCTTCTCAGGCCTTCGCTAATTTGCGACGCATGGGAAACATCATGCTCCAGAGCCTGCGAAAGGACCCCAGAATCAAGGCCATTAAAGAGACTAACCACTATTGGTTGGCCACCCTACTTGACCCCCGGTACAAGTGTAAAGTCTCGGAGCTTTTCCCATCCACCCAGAGAGTCCACAGGATCAAATCCCTTGAGGACAGTCTCAAGAGGAATCTGGTGAACATGTTCCCCGACTCCCGTAGGGTGCAGGGGCGGGGACAACCTACCATGGATTCTACTGGTGGTCATGAGAGGAGCGTTGGAGAAGGCGTGCGGTTGACGGATGCCTTTCGGTCTTTTTTTAGTCCTCACCGCCCAGGCCTCTCAGCTGCCACATTGCATCGACACCGTCTGCATCACATGGTGGACGATTACGTGAGGGCACAAAGTGACACAGAGGGCTTTTCATGTGACGAATCCGATCCACTGGCATACTGGGTCTTAAGATTAGACCACTGGCCAGAACTGGCCCAGTATGCCATGGAGTTGTTGGCCTGCCCTGCTTCCAGTGTCCTATCGGAACGGGCATTCAGCGCAGCAGGAGGATTCGTCACAGACCATCGAACTAGACTCTCCACCGACTCAGTCGACCGTTTGACATTCATTAAGATGAATCAGTCGTGGATATCAAGCTTTGATGCACCTGATGCAGACCTTGTAGACTAGGCTATCGTTGTGATGTGGCAGTTGAGCCTCAGTTTAAGCCTGGACCATGGTGCCACCCTCAAACCCTCCTCTCATTCTCTTTACGTTCACAGAACCTCATTTTGGTTATGACAAAAACGACAATGTTTGCGCACCTGTTCCACAGGTGCACACCTTTACAATTTTTGGGCCTCCTTCAACACCAGCTCTTTGGGGTTAAGGTGGGGAGGCTATGCTAAAACAAAAACTACAATGTTTGCGCACCTGTTCCACAGGTGCACACCTTTACAATTTTTGGGACTCCTTCAACACCAGCTCTTTGGGGTTAAGGTGGGGAGGCTATGCTAAAACAAAAACGACAATGTTTGCGCACCTGTTCCACAGGTGCACACCTTTACAATTTTTGGGCCTCCTTCAACAGCAGCTCTTTGGGGTTAAGGTGGGGAGGCTATGCTAAAACAAAAACGACAATGTTTGCGCACCTGTTCCACAGGTGCACACCTTTACAATTTTTGGGCCTCCTTCAACACCAGCTCTTTGGGGTTAAGGTGGGGAGGCTATGCTAAAACAAAAACTACAATGTTTGCGCACCTGTTCCACAGGGGCACACCTTTACAATTTTTGGGCCTCCTTCAACGCCAGCTCTTTGGGGTTAAGGTGGGGAGGCTATGCTAAAACAAAAACTACAATGTTTGCGCACCTGTTCCACAGGGGCACACCTTTACAATTTTTGGGCCTCCTTCAACACCAGCTCTTTGGGGTTAAGGTGGGGAGGCTATGCTAAAACAAAAACTACAATGTTTGCGCACCTGTTCCACAGGTGCACACCTTTACAATTTTTGGGCCTCCTTCAACGCCAGCTCTTTGGGGTTAAGGTGGGGAGGCTATGCTAAAACAAAAACGACAATGTTTGCGCACCTGTTCCACAGGTGCACACCTTTACAATTTTTGGGCCTCCTTCAACACCAGCTCTTTGGGGTTAAGGTGGGGAGGCTATGCTAAAACAAAAACTACAATGTTTGCGCACCTGTTCCACAGGTGCACACCTTTACAATTTTTGGGCCTCCTTCAACGCCAGCTCTTTGGTGTTAAGGTGGGGAGGCTATGCTAAAACAAAAACTACAATGTTTGCGCACCTGTTCCACAGGTGCACACCTTTACAATTTTTGGGCCTCCTTCAACACCAGCTCTTTGGGGTTAAGGTGGGGAGGCTATGCTAAAACAAAAACGACAATGTTTGCGCACCTGTTCCACAGGTGCACACCTTTACAATTTTTGGGCCTCCTTCAACACCAGCTCTTTGGGGTTAAGGTGGGGAGGCTATGCTAAAACAAAAACTACAATATTTGCGCACCTGTTCCACAGGTGCACACCTTTACAATTTTTGGGCCTCCTTCAACGCCAGCTCTTTGGGGTTAAGGTGGGGAGGCTATGCTAAAACAAAAACTACAATGTTTGCGCACCTGTTCCACAGGTGCACACCTTTACAATTTTTGGGCCTCCTTCAACACCAGCTCTTTGGGGTTAAGGTGGGGAGGCTATGCTAAACAAAAACTACCATGTTTGCGAACCTGTTCCACAGGTGCACACCTTTACAATTTTTGGGCCTCCTTCAAAGCCAGCTCTTTGGGGTTATGGTGGGGAGGCTCCGCCAACACCAAAACTACCATGTTTGCGCACCTGTTCCACAGGTGCACACCTTCATAATTTTTACGCCTTCTTCAACACCAGCTCTTTGGGCTTACAGTGGTATGGCTCCGCCAACACCCAAACAACAATTTTTGCGCACCTGTCACACAGATGCATATCATTGTAATTTTTTTCCTTACAAAGGCAATTATTGCTTTCATTACCAGCACTTTCATAGGGATATGGTGTCAAGGCATCGTCCGCACCACCAAATGCCCAATTTTTAAGCATCCTTTACTTCTATTCAAAGTCAGAAGAGACAACAGTATTCATCCAAAACATCTCTAATCTTGTTCACTCTGCACTACATTGTGGCCCCTACCCCTAACCCTCAATGTATCCGTGCATATATGTCTGTTTCTTGTGAGATTTCAAGTTAAAGTGCACCAAACACCATTTTACATTAAATAAAGTGCAACTACCTACATCTTTGGACTTCTTGAAACATTTGGTAATAAAAGCCCCATTGTGGAAATACACCCGTTAATTATATGCACATTTAAAGAGACAGCACCTTTTTCCAAAAAAACCTCTAATCTTGTTCCCAGTGCACTGCATTATGTCCCCATCATACACATTGGCTGAGCCGTTGATTAGGAGCAAAAGAAAGGTGCGGTTAAGCAAAGAAGTCATTTTTGAAGGTTTGGTATGCTGTAATTCTGGTTCTGGACATGCTACAGAGCTGAAACTTCACAGGTACACCTTTTAGAACCCCCAGACACTAAATCCAAAGAAATCTCTTTTTCTTTTTTTTTTTAATTTTTTTCAATAATTGGCTATCTATCAAAAACGACAATTTTTAAGAACTTTTTTTTGTGTGATTAATAGTCCCTGGGGCATGACCCAGAACCCTAGGCACTTTTTAGGGGCATTTATTGGGTTTTAGGGCTTAAAAATGGTGTTTTTTGATTACAGAAGTTCGGGTCCCATTGATTTCAATGGGGTTCTGAAATCCGAACCGAACTTTCGTGAAGTTCGGGTGTTCTGGTCGAACCGAACTTTTCAAAAGTTCGATCATCCCTAGTGATCAGGTAGATGGGGTAGATGTGCAGAGCGTGCAGTGGTGTTCCTTACCTTTTCCTGGCGATCCAGCGATGATTTCCCATTGCTGTGATAGCCAGCCGAGATCCCCGCTGCTCGTCTGTCGGTGTGATGACTTCCTGGTTCCGTTCCCTGCAGCAGCAATGCTGCATGGGAGTGGAACTGGGAGGGAAATTCAAACGTTGCACAAAACACAAACACATAACATTTATATTATATACAGTGTTGGGGGTAACTAGTTACAAAGTAACTAATTACAGTAACTACATTACTTTTTTTGGTAACTAAGTAAAGTGACTAGTTACAATACTAATATTGATAACTACACTACTTTACTAGGCTATAGGAATGCGCTTTCCTGCGTTACCCAAGCCATGCGATACAATCGTTATTTCGAAGAATAGAGAGGGATGAATTTTATGACTTTTTGTTGCACTTTATGTTTTATTCTGTTTTTTCAGGTTTTGTTCTCATGTTTCCCAAAGCCTGTGTTTATACAATAAACTCTATGCAGAAAGAGTGTCATGTATCTTCTTCTACATGGTCAATTAAGAAAGAGGAAAGTAAAGTAATAAGTAGTGAAGTTACTTTTCAAATGCAGTAACTAGTAAAGTAATCTCATTACAATTTACAGAAGTAACTAGTAACTAGTAACTAGTTACATTTTTTGAGTAACTACCCCAACACTGATTATATATATATATATATATATATATATATATATATATATATATATATGTATATATGTGTGTGTGTGTGTGTATATATATATATATATATATATATATATATATACACACACACACACACATATATATATATATATATATATATATATATATATATATATATATATATATATATATATATATATATATATATATATATAATCAGTGTTGGGGTAGTTACTCAAAAAATAAAAAAACATATACATATATATAAAACGCATGAATTATAATCTAATCAATAATATAATTTTATTATATAAAAAAAATCTATATATATATATATATATATATATATATATATATATATATATAATATTATATTATATATTATATAATAAAATTATATTATTGATTAGATTATAATTCATGTGTTTGTGTTTCAAATTTATCACATCTGGAATGTCTGCTAGAGTCTTGTTTTGGTCAGGTTTAAGTCAGTAATTACTAAGAATTGTAGGCCTATAATACCTAACGCCAAATTTCCATGCAAAAAATTGTACCGCTTTTGGTATATAATTCCTGACATAATCATACTGCCAGGGAGGTTAAGTAAAACTTCTGTTCTGGGTATCCAAGGACAAAGAAGGAAAATATAGAAGCATTCAGTCTCTTTCTTTTTCATAAACATGCCTATGTGCGATATGGAATGGAGGAAACACCGATGCACGTCTCTATATGGAAATACGGGTCTTATGCAATGAGTGGTTTGAGTTATATCATGCAATTTGTGACTTCTCTACAGTTTGAGAGTTGTGCATTTCTGGTAAGCCTTCTACCTTGCTCTTGGAAGTGGATTCATGACAGTGATTGTGAACATCGGCATGCATGTCTTCGAAGTTTGGAAGCACACAAAACATTGTACGTTGAACAAATCACCTTTTTTCTAGGTAAATATATTTATAAAGGTGCTATTGACATGACATTTTCACCACATGTCGGTAACAACTCATACAATCCATACATACAAAGAAACTAAAACAATTAAATTCAGAAATTAGGTTACAAAATCTTTTTTTGGTAACAAAGCTTTAAGATGCCTTCTGTATGGAGAAACTAGTCACATGCATTGTTCAGGTGTGATTTTGGCCCATTCTTCCAGACAAACAGTCTTCAAATCTTGAAGGTTCCATGGGCCCCCTTTATGAGCTCTGCTCTTTATTTCTTCATAGATTTCTATTTGATTCAAGTCAGGTGATTGGCTGGTCCATTCTAGCAGCTTGTTTTTGGGGTGATGTGCCGTTTGACCTCCAAACATGGTGTGTATTATGGCATCCAAAGATTTAAATTTCCTTCTCATTTGACCAGACTTTATTCTTCCAGTATTTCAGAGGCTTGTCTAAATGTTGTTTAGGAAACTAAACAAACGTCAACATGCTTTTTCTTCAAAAATGGAGTCTTGCGTTTTGAGCGTGCATAAAGACCATGGCAGTGTAGTTCATTACTAAATGTTGTTTTCTTTGAAACAATTGTACCTGCTAATTCCAGGTTTTTCTGAAGCTCTCTACAAGTGGTCTTTGGCCCCAACAGTGCTCACTGGAACATTCAGAAGTTTAGAAATCCTTCTGTAACCAGTGCCATCAGTATGTTTTGCTACAATAAGTTTGCAAAGGATAGCTCTTTGCTTTTACCAATCATGAGATGTTTCTTGTGTGACACCTTGGTAATGAGACACCTTTCTATAGGTCATCAGCAGAGACTGACCCAGCTGATATTAATTTGCACTGACAAGGGGCAGGATTGCTTTCTAATTACTGATAGATTCCGGCCGGTGTCTTGGCTTTCAATGCCTTTTTTGCACCTCCCTTTCTTCATATGTTCAATCCTTTTCCCTGGGTTATTCCATAGGTTATTTCATATGACGTCCTCCTGTGAACGCATCTGCCACGCCTGCTGCGGTGCGCGGGTGGCACACTCTGTGATCGCAGTGTCCTCCAGACACTGCTGATCACAGATTGAGTTAAAAAGAGCCAATCAGCAGCTCTTCACCACGTGATCAGCTGTGTCCAATTAAAGATGATCACAATGTAAACAGAAGCCGGTTATCGGCATTCCTTTCCTCATGCTGATAGCATGAGGAGAGGAGAGCTGATAACTGGCTTGTGTAAAAGGGACTAGGGATGATCGAACTTTTCAAAAGTTCAGTTCGGCCAGAACATCCGAACTTCCCGAAAGTTCGGCCCGGATTTCAGAACCCCATTGAAATCAATAGGACCCGAACTTCGGTAATCAAAAAACACCATTTTGAAGCCCTAAAACCCAATAAATGCCCCTAAAAAGTGCATAGGGTCCTGGGTCATACCCCAGGGACTATTAATCACACAAAAAAAAGTTCTTAAAAATTGTCATTTTTGATAGAGAGACAATTATTGAAAAAATTAAAAAAAAAAAAAAAATCTTTGGATTTAGTATCTGGGGTGTCTAAAAAGTGTACCTGTGAAGTTTCAGCTCTGTAGCATGTCCAGAACCATAAAAAAAAGATCATTTGTATTGTGTCACTTATAGAACAGGTTAGTGGCTTCTCGCTTTTCACACCTTGCCAGTTTAATAGCAGGCGTTTTTTTGGGCATTTTTTGGGTTCTTTGGAGGCAGGAAAAACATCTGAACGTGTGTATAGTGGTATATATACACACATACTTATATGTATATATACACTTAGACATATATAGGTGTGATAGGAGCGTAACTATATTGGTGTTAATTATTTCATTAGCGCAAGTAGTTTTTTCTGCTCCTTTCACACCTATATATGTGCAGGTGTATATATACATACATGGGTGTGTATATATACCCCCTATACACATGTTTAGATGTCATGCCTGACTCCAAACATGTGCTCAAAAAATCACTATAGACGCCTGCAGCCAAAAAGCAAGCTGACAGGGGCGAAGCCATATTACTGCAGTGAAAGTGACTTGAGAGAAACTAGCTTTTCTCTATAGCGGTCACCCTGATATGGAAGGGTTTGGTCACCCTGCCATAGCAGTCGCTGTCAGTTCACCCTACACTACATTACGGTCACCCTGATATGGAAGGGTTTGGTCACCCGGCTATAGCAGTCACTGTCAGTTTACCCTACACTACATTACGGTCACCCTGATATGGAAGGGTTTGGTCACCCTGCCATAGCAGTCAGTTAACCCTACACTACATTACGGTCACCCTGACAATTCACACTTTCCCTACAGAAACAAAATTTTTGAAGCTAACTAAAGTGTAAAAGAGCACTCTAACTACACTAGATATCCCTTTCCTCACACTAATAAATGCTAAATGACACTTTTAAAGTAAAATTAACAGAACTGCTTCCACTCTCTTCCATGTCCCTGTATAACAATGCTAGGAATTTGGCGGGGCTATCTTATATACTGGGGGGCGTATTCACTAATGATTGGACTATGGACCCCCTAGTCACTCCAATCACATTCCTAGCATTCTCCTGCCCCCTCAATTGGCTTTTGCTAATGGTTCTGGTCCAATCACTGGCTTTTAAAGCCCATTTCCTGAACCATTGCATTTTGGTCGGTTCTGGTTGCCGAATTCCGAACTTTTTGGGCAAAAAGTTTGAAATTCGGCCGAACCTCGAACACCCAATGTTCGGGTCGAACCGATGGTCGACCCGAACCATTCGATCGTCCCTAAAAGGGACATGCACACTGATAATTAGGGCACTGAATATCAGTGTCCTAATTATCAGTGCAGTCCCAACAGTGCCCACCAGGGCTGCCAATCAGTGCCCACCTGGGCTGCCAATTAATGCCCACCAGTGCTGCCAATCAATTTCCACCAGTGCTGCCTACCATTGTCCATCAGTGCTGCCTATTAGTGCCAATCAGTGACACCTATAATTGCCAATCAGTGTCACCTATCATTGCCCTATCATTACCCATCAGTGCCATCTATCAGTGCCAATTAGTGCCACCCATCAGTGTAGATTCATCAGTGCCTCCTCATCAGTGCAGCCTATCAGTGGCCATAAGTGCAGCCTCATCAGTGCACATCAGTGAAGTAGAAAAATTGCCTGTTTGCAAAATTTTATTACATAATATGAAAACATTTTTTTTTTATTTTTATTTTTTTTTTTGTTTATTTAGCAATAAAGAAAAAACCCAGTGGTGCAAAAATACCATCAAAAGAAATTTCTATTTTGTGAAAAAAATGTCATTTGGGCACAGTGTTGCATGACCGCGCAATTGTAATTCAAAGTGTGACAGCGCTGCAAGCTAAAAATAGGGATTTTTGAACTTTGTATGGGTTGTTACAGACATGTGGTGAAAATTTCGAAAATAGATTTACCCAAAAAAATTGTGACATATTCAATACTTATTTTACCTGCTGTATACTGTGTATATATATATATATATTGATTAGCACAGCGCCCTTGATGTATAATACTCATGAATTGTGACTCTGGTAGACAAGTGACTGCGCTGACGCTGATACTGCAGGCATGACCCACCACTGTCGCTATAAGGCCCTGTTCACACCTGAGCATTTTTCAGCTCATAAAACGCTCATCCCTAAAGTCTCAAACCCAAAAAGCAAAATCCTATTTATTTCAATGGCCTCGTGAGGTTGTTGTCTCCTGAAGAAAAATGCATAAAGCTCAAAAAAGTACATGAGCTTATTTTTTGGCAGATTACAGGCGTTTTTATTAGATGTCAACGCTTGCCTCCAAACACCTGCAAAAAACACCTGAAATAATGCCTGAAAAATGCCCAAAAAAACACCTAAAAACTATAAGCTCAGGTGTGAATGGAGCCTATAGGAAATTGGTCCTGAACAAGGATGAGCGGATGACGTTGAATTTAGCATACTTAGACACAAAGCAGCTGATTTACTATAACCAGAGAGTGGAAAATCTGGTGCAGCACTGCATAGAAAACCAGCTTTCATTTTTTTTTTTTTTTTTGGGGGGGGGGGGGGTTGTCAAAGCTTAATTGAACAAGATGAAGTTAAAAGCTGATTGGCTACCATGCAGAGCTGCATCAGATTTTGCACTCAAAGTAAATCTCCTCTAAAGTGGCTGAAAGAGACAACAGTCAGCAACAGCGACCTGCAAAAGAGCAGTAAAAAAGCTTATAATGGGGAAAAAAATCATGGAAGTTGCTTAGGCTATACCATAGCTGCCAACTGTCCTGTTTTTGCCAGGACAGTCCCAGCAAATAGGACTCTGTCCCAGGTAATTTACTCTGCTGGGACTAGTCCCAGCAAATCAGGGTTGCATCGGGGGTGCCGATAACTGCCGCCGTTACGGGTGCCCATAAAAAAAATGGTGCTGGGCCAACATTGTAACTGTGCATACACTGTTCTGACACCCGCCGGGCTTGGAAAAGCTTGTGCATGCTCGGCCGGGTGCATGCACAGTTACGTAATGGCGCCATTTTTAAAGCAAATGCACTCATTTTCGGCAGTACCACACTGCAGAGAAGGACCCCTGGAGACCAAGAGTGAAGCACATTCACAGACATGTCATGAAGGTAGGTAGGAAATGGAGAAACGGGCAAATAGGAGGAAGAGATTTTTATGGTACAGTACCCGGACAGATATGTCGCTTTTCCACTGCATGGAACCGAACGGTTCGGCTCGCTTTTGTGCTTTTCCACTGCTGGTACCGCATGGTATGGTGTAGGAACGGTTCGGTACGGTACGGCGGAGCTTTTCCACTGCATGGAACCGAACGGTACGGCTCTCAAAAACAGTACCACCACGATTGTGGTTCCAAGAGGTACCATACCCTGTACCATATCCCACAATCCTTTGCATGCAGTCACTATTAGCCACTGATTGGTCAGAGAAACCCACCCACCCCGTTGTTATCCCACCCACTTAACTTTAGTACTACTTTAGTGGAAAAGCAAACCATACCGTACCGTACCGTACCGAACCGTTCCAACACCGTACCATGCGGTACCAGCAGTGGAAAAGCAAACCGGACCAAGCAGGGCCGAGTAGAGCCGAGCCGGTACTTGCAGTGGAAAAGTGCCAATAGTCAGACCTACTAATGGTTATAAAAATATCAACAGTTTTTTATTGTATACAGAGTAAAATAAACATTTAACAGAAGGAAAAAATAATCATCAAATACATCAAAGAAAAAAAAAATTAATCTTCAAATACATAAAAAAAGATTAACGATATTAAAGCGGAGTTCCACCCAAAAGTGGAACTTCCGCTTTAGGGAGTCCTGACCCCCCTACATGCCACATTTGGCATGTCATTTTTTGGGGGGGGGAGCGGGTACCTAGTTTTGACAGGTACCCGCTCCCACTTCTGCTCGGAGCGCCGCGGCGCCCTGAGCGGAAGTTCTCCTCTCCCCCTCCCTCCCTGCAATCTTCTGGGACACGTCAGAGGTCCCAGAAGATTGCCGGCCAATCACGGCGCGCAGCGCAACTCGCGCATGCGCAGTGGGTACCCGGCTGTGAAGCCGCAAACTGTAACAGCCGGGTGCCCACAGCAGTGATGCCGGCGCCGAGGGAGAGGATCGAGGCTTCGGGCGGCCGCATCGCTGGACCGTTGGAGAGGTGATTAAATGGCTGGAACTCCGCTTTAAGGTTTTAAGATCAAAGATATTATATAAGATTTTGTTCTCTGCTACTTTGGCCTTAAACTTGAAATTCCCTTTTCAATTCCCTGTAATTCTCTCTTTATTGAGTAGACCCTATAATCTGATGGTAGATAGGCGGAGATTAATTATGTGGAGTGGGAGGAGCTTCAGGGAAGTAATTGATAGCTGTGCTGCAAAGTGTCCCTGGAATTTTTTTTCAAATGTTAGCATCTATGCTATACAATATTGTGATCTACTTTTAGATTTTAGGAAATGACTGCCTGAAAGTGCCAAATCATTACCCCAATCTTTACAAAAGAAGCACATGGCAGCCCCAGGAAAAGCTGAGCAGGGTTCTGTTCAGATACATCCTACTGAAGTACAGTTTTGGTTAAATAGATGTTTAGTATGCTGGAAAATCTCCTGTGATAGGTCCTGTGTGTCTGAGCATACTGAGAACTGAACCATGTACTAAGATAGGAGAGATGAGAAGTACTCAGTGCTTCTTCATTGATTCAAGGACAACTAGATCTCTAAGTTATGTTCAATGTCTGCTAATGCATGGCCAGCATTAGACAACGCCAGTTTGTATTGATCCTCAAAATACAATATAAGTAGAAGGGCTTGTACCTACAGGATGGCAAGCAACCCTCTGTATTTTAGGGTCCTCAGATGAGATTTCCAATACTTACAAGGGGTTACATAGTTGAATTTTCATTTTGATTATGCTTACCATAATGATTTGATGTCCAGGAATGTAAAGTAGTTACAATGTTAGGGGGATTATAAAGGCAGAAGGTTTTTTATATCCTAATGCATTCTATGCATTAAAATAAAAAAAAACATTCTGTGTGCAGCAGCCCCCCTCAGCACCCCCCCCCCTAACTGACCCCCCTTACCTGAGCCCATTTTTATCCAGCGATGTTGCAGGAGTGTCTCATCTGCCGGGGACTCCCCTCCTCATTGGCTGAGACAACAGCATGGCGTGATTGGTTCCCGCTGCTTGCAATAAAAGTCAGTCAGTCAATCAGGAGAGAGGGGGCGGGGGTAGGGGTCGGGTAACGGCTCCATTTCTGAATGGACACAGGGAGCTTTGACTCGGCTTGGGTGCCCCCACAGTAAGCTGCTTGATGTGGGGGCACACAGAAGGGGGACAAGGGGGGGGACCCAAGAAGAGGAGGATTCGGGCTGCACAGAGGAGGTATGTAGGTAAGTAGAAGAGGTATACCATATTTGATAATTTAAAAACAAACCTAGACTTTACAATCACTTTAAGCAACCTTTAGTTGCATCTTATGGTGGACCATTGTAAGACTGTAGTCAGTTTTTTTTTTTTTTTTAAAGTATTTAGCCTCCCTCAGCCCGCGCTATAGCTGAAAGACAGCTACAGCATGGACCTAATTTGCCGGGAGGGCGTACATTGACATCCTCCCATGCACAAGAAGCCTGCGCACTCCCTGCAGAGCGGCCCGAATCCCTCTGTGATCAGCGAGTCTATGCCCTCTTACCATGTGATCAGCTGTCAGCCAATGACAGCTGAACATGTAAAGTAAACAGCAGCGGGCGATCAACTGTTTTTATCTCCTCATACTGTCAGTGTGAGGAGAAAAAGAAAACGATCTGCAGCTGCTGTCAGAGGGACATCGGTCCCGGAGAGGGGAGTGCCACCTACCAGTGCCCACAAGAGCCTACCAGTGTCACACACCAGTGCCCACCAGTACCACCTGCCAGTGCCCACTAGTGCCATCTACCAGTGCCCACCAGTGTCCACCATTTCCACCTACCAGTGCCACCTATCAATTCTCACCAGTGCCACCTATCAGTGCCCCATCATAAGTGTCACCTACCAGTGCCTATTATTGCCCATCAGTGCCACCCATCGGTGCCACCTATTAGTGCCCATCAGTGCCCATGAGTGCTGCCTATTAGTGCCCTTCAGCACCACCTACCAGTGCCCTTCAGTGCCGCCCATCAGTGCCCATCGGTGCCACCCATCAGTGCCATCTATCAGTGCCACCTATCAGTGCCGCCTTATCAGTGCCACCTTAGCAGTGCCCATCAGTGCCGCCTTATTAGTGCCCAACAGTGCCGTCTATCAGTGCCCAACAGTGCCGCCCATCAGTGCCCATCAGTGCAGCCTATCAGTGCCTATCAGGACCCATCAGTGCCGCCTCATCAGCGCACATTAATGAAGGAGAAAAATTACCTGTTTGCAAAATTTTATAACAAACTATAAAAATGTTTTTTGTTTATTTTTTCAAACTTTTTGGTCTTTTTTTGTTTGTTCAGGAAAAAATAAAAACCCCATTAGTTATTAAATACCACCAAAAGAAAGCTCTATTTGTTTGAAAAAAATTATAAAAATTTCATTTGGGTACAGTGCTGCATGACCGCGCAATTGTTATTCAAAGTGCGATAGCGCTGAAAGCTGAAAATTGGCCTGGGCAGGAGGGGGGTTTAAGTGCCCAGTAGGCAAGTGGTTAAAGGCTGGGTTCACAATCTTCAAACCGCTGTGGGTGTCAAGTTAACCGCTTTCCGACCGCCGCAAGTAAATATACTGCGGCGGTCAGCCCCAGCCTGGCAAAGTGACCTATGGGTACGTCACTAGCCTGGGAGCCAATAGCGAGCAAGTGCGCGCCGCCGGAGGCGCGCTCCTGCCCCGGCTCGTTACCTAACAAGTCCGCGCGTGTGACCGGTGGACCCGATGTCCGCCGGTCACTCGCGATCGTCCGCTGTGAAGGGAGAAAGGCAGGCGGCTAATGTAAACAAAGCCGCCTGTCATTCTTCCCTGTGTAACAGCACAGATCATACGGTCCTGCTATGTAGGATCATAGATCTGTGCTGTTACATGTAAAGCCACATCCCTGCACAGTACGAATCACGCCCCTAGGGACACACTTAACCCTTCCTTCCCCAATAAAGTTAACCCCTTCCCTGCCAGTGTCATTTTTACAGTAACAGTGCATATTTATAGCACTGATTACTGTAGTAATGTCACTGGTACCCCCAAAAGTGTCAAAAATGTCAGTCAAGGGTCCGATCTGTCCGCCGCAATGTCGCAGTACCGCAAAAGAAAATCGCAGATCGCCGCCTTTACCCGTTAAAAAAAAAAAATGACAAAAATCTTTCCCTTAGTTAGTAAACGCAATAACTTTTGCGCAAACCAATCAAAATACGCTTATTGTGATTTTTTTTACCAAACATATGTAGCAGAAAACAAATTGGCCAAAAATGTTAAAAAATTTAGATTTTTACATTTTTTTGGGGGGGAATTTCATATAAAAAATGTGAAAAATATTGTTATTTTTGCAAAATTGTCGCTCTTTTTTTGTTTATAGCGCATGATCAAAAAATTGCACAGGTGATCAATACCACCAAAAGAAAGCTCTGTTTGTGGGGAAAAAAGGACGTCAAATTCATTTAGGTCCCACGACCGCGCAATTGTCAGTTAAAGTCACGCAGTGCCGAATCGCAAAATAGGGCCTGGTCAGGAAGGAGGTAAAATCTTCCGGGGAGTACCGCGCTTAAAAGGTGCTTAGTGCATGTTATTCATACATTTAATAATTTACTTTCAGTGCTTTCAAATATTTAAAATAAAATGTAAATATTCTCCAGTGTATAAAATTATATAAATATTCTTCAGTGCATAAAAATTAAAAAAAATCTCATTAATAAATAAATTATTTCTTACAAGTGATGTAAATATGTGCTATAAACAATCCTTAAATATATCAAAATTTATAAAAATTGAAACATAAAATAAAATGCCAGTGATAAATTATGTGCTTATAGTTTCCAATAATTAGTTCAAAAGTGCAAAAGTGCCAAAGTGTCCTTGTATATATAAATAAAATGGTGTATATTCAAACGCCTTTTCTTTCCCAAAATTCATGCAGGTGCTCTTCCATGCAGTGGCCACTAGGTGTCCTAAGCGCTCACCTCAATTGGCTTTATAACCAGCTTTGTATGGTATAATGTATAATCCTCCTTTTCTATGGTTAATGGGTTCGGTCTCTGATTCTCACACTTATCCCTTTTCCCGCGATATTCCAGGGGGTGTGTATGGAGCCTTTGAATCTCCAAAATAAATGATCCCTGGAAGAAGCTGTGTGGGCACGCAGCGTAACGCGTAGGACGCCAAACCGGAAGTGACGTAGCGACAGCACAATTGTTATGCATTGGCAAAGACGAAGGAAAATGTGAGTCTGTGAATTTTATCTCTTTTAAATAAAATTACCAAACGGTACCTCACTATTGTGGCCCCATTTATTTTGGAGATTCAAAGGCTCCATACACACCCCCTGGAATATCGCGGGAAAAGGGATAAGTGTGAGAATCAGAGACCGAACCCATTAACCATAGAAAAGGAGGATTATACATTATACCATACAAAGCTGGTTATAAAGCCAATTGAGGTGAGCGCTTAGGACACCTAGTGGCCACTGCATGGAAGAGCACCTGCATGAATTTTGGGAAAGAAAAGGCGTTTGAATATACACCATTTTATTTATATATACAAGGACACTTTGGCACTTTTGCACTTTTGAACTAATTATTGGAAACTATAAGCACATAATTTATCACTGGCATTTTATTTTATGTTTCAATTTTTATAAATTTTGATATATTTAAGGATTGTTTATAGCACATATTTACATCACTTGTAAGAAATAATTTATTTATTAATGAGATTTTTTTTAATTTTTATGCACTGAAGAATATTTATATAATTTTATACACTGGAGAATATTTACATTTTATTTTAAATATTTGAAAGCACTGAAAGTAAATTATTAAATGTATGAATAACATGCACTAAGCACCTTTTAAGCGCGGTACTCCCCCCTGTTATACATTTCTGAATTGTGTAGGTTACCAATAACAGTACCTGCAGCTTTAAAGGATTTAGGATTCATATATAGTGACAGCGCGAGAATTTCACCAATCCAATAAAATCTTCCGGGGCTTAAGTGGTTAATGACACCCCCAGATCGGTTCTCAGATCGCAGTGCAAACTCCAAAATGGAGCAGAAATCGATTCCAGTGTGGACCAAAAAAAGGGTACTGTACTATACAAACTGTATGGCTGAATTTGCATCGCACAGACATCGCATGTACTCTGTACAGCAATGCGGTGGGAATCACATGCGATGTCTGTGTTGGCACCAGTGTGGGCCCAGCCTGAAGAAGAGACGACAGAGAGAAAACAAATATAAATAAGATGATGATAGAATATAAACAGTTGTAAGAGAAGAAGATATATTTACCTGTGATATTTGACTGCA
The DNA here is from genome assembly GCF_965119305.1 of Pelophylax lessonae. Classification (NCBI taxonomy): domain Eukaryota; kingdom Metazoa; phylum Chordata; class Amphibia; order Anura; family Ranidae; genus Pelophylax; species Pelophylax lessonae. Next base: position 50,816,930 of record NC_138771.1, read on the forward strand.
TAGTGCTAAATTAAATCATATTTTATTTTAAAATATCGGGTGTGGTTTTCTGTGTTTTGAAGGATACAACCTCAGTAATGGTCAGTGCAAAAAGGTCATCAGTGCATAACCAAACACACTTTGATATAATAAAAAATGGTCTTCCCACTGCACTCCTCGCCCCATGCTCTACACAGTGTAGATCCTTTCAGAAAGTTTAACAGCCACCAGTCCCACCCTCTGCCTAGTAATGATCCCTTACAGGACTGTTTATCCCCCCTGCAGCGCCGATTCCCTGTGGCTCCCCTGTAGCTGTCAACTTCTCCACTCCCACCGACTTAGGAAGCTGCAGGGGAACCTCAGGGGGACTTAACTCTGCAAACAGATCCCCTCCAGCTCCTCTGACTGCCCATGTACTGCCTCAGCTCTCTGCAGTGCTGCTGGCTGGATTCCCTGCTCCCCCTCTCTCCAGCTACAGCTGCTGGGGAGTAGGAGATCCGTGGCAGGATGGACAGTGGGAGGGGGCTGGTAAACTTATAATGTACACCTGCCACTTCTTGAATGAACACAGTGAGTGATCGGTATCCATCACTCCTGTGTTTATTCAGCACCCAAGCATAGTAAACTGTGTTTACTCTGCTACAGTTTCTGAATGAATAGGAGCTTCTAATTGTTTATCTGCAGTGCAGCTGGGGTTTCAAAGAAAGGAACTGAGGACTCTGTCTGTTTATACCCCTGATATCTCACCAAAGCTCCACCCCACAAAAAGTAAAACATATTAAAAATAACAATGTAAATAAAAATTAGATGAATTATAAAAACATAGTAAGACTTTGTTCACCAGGGCATACTACAGCATACACCCATGCAAGGAGGTGTTTGACTATACATGGATGCATGGGTGTTCTGTGCACCCCTCTGCTGGCTGTCCCATTGATGTCACTTGTGAAGCAGAGGCTACACGGACACAGTCGCTGCTCTCACGGAACACCAGTGCATTCCCTATACACACAAACATTTCATGTACACGGGCATACGGCCCATGTGAACAAGGCCTTAGTAGTAATTTAATAGGCATTTTGTACGTTTTGTTGTGCGATGCAAATTCAGCCATACAGTTTGTATGCTACAGGTCCCTTTTTTTGGTCCGCACTGGAATCGATTCCTGGCATTTCACACTGTGATCTGAGAACCAATCTGGGGGTGTCATTAACTTTACATTGACACCCGCAGCAGTTCGCAGAGCGTGAAACCAGCCTTTAAATACCTAAAAAAAAAACTGACTGCAGTCTTACAATGGTCCACCATAGGATGCCACTAAAGGTTGCTTAAAGTGATTGTAAAGTCTAGTTTTTTTTTTTTTTTCTTATGTGTGCTAATAGTGATTTTAGTGTATTTTTAGTGAAAATAGTGATTTTTGGGGCCTGAAAAATCAACTTTTGTGGGGATTGTACTGGCCCCTTGCCTTTTTTTTACTGCATCCCCAGATCAGACCTGGCCTCTTTGTTTACATTCAGATGTCAGCTAAGGATCTCTCACTCATAGCGAGCAGTCATTGAGACCAGGTGTGCCAGTGGGACGTCTTTTTTTTTTTGTTTGTTTTTTTTTTGTCTTTTTGTTTTGTCAAGCTTATGGTATATATTTTTAGGGGGAATCCCATGCTTTTTTTTTTTTTTTATGTGTCAGCCTGTCCCTGTGACAATTCGATTTTGAAAATTTTGGGTTGTTGTGGAAACAAGGATTAGTGATAAAGCTTCAGTGGAGACACCTTTTTCCCATGAGATATTTTACAGAGGTGAATTTCCCTTCCTAGGCGTAGATTTCTCCTCACTTCCTGTTGTCTCCCTCTGTTTGTAAGTAGGAGTTGTTTGTAAGTCGGGTGTTTGTAACCCGGGGACGGCCTGTGCTTTGTTCCTTTAACTATACAAAATGTTATTCTAAAGGTTGCCGAGAACAGGAATGTAAAGCTATAAGTATGCTCTAAAGTTTTTTCTTTTCTATCAGAAATTCTTGGTGAACTTACCTTTACTAAACATGAGACATTTAATATGTTTCTTGTAACTAAAGAATGCCATATAAATTACAGAATATACTATCACTAGCTGGCCTTGGAATGTCTGAACTGTAAAATCTGTAAAGATGATATTTTAAGGCAACTTTAAAATGAGATCTAAAGTTACAGAATACACTTGCCTTTCAATACATTACCATTGTAATAGCAGTGCAAGCGATAGTTATTTTTGCAATTGGTATAAGCTTACTTGAAAATTTCCTTTCATTTTCTAAAAGCTGCCTTTCTGCTGACCATTTCTTTTCCCAACTTCCCGGATTCCCTGTATGCTTTGGAGCTTTTCCTCTGCTCATTCATTTGGTTTATTCTTGAGAGGGACTACAAAACCCATAGTACAGGGCTGACATTACAAGAGGTGTACTTCCTGTACTGACTCCACCTTCTGAAACTCCTCCTTTTAGCACCTCTGTAGTTCAGAAGGCAGACTCTATGACATTCGTGACACGGCAGTGCCTACTCACAGGGCATAGTGACTACATGTGACAGAATTCAAGGAAGTGCATCTGTGGGGATTCTTCACAAAGTAACTCTACAAACTTCAAGATCAATTAGATTAATAGGAGTAGGCTAGAAATAATTAAAATGCAATGTGGAAATTACTATATTAATTAAATTGTTAACCATAGGTACACTTTAAGATCTGATATCATGCTGACAGTGGAAAGGTGTGTAGCGGACTACTGTTATAAATACACAGATTTATCGTTGCTGCTGTAGCTGTTCCTGTGCCCCTTTAAGACTGCTTTCAGAAGAGATCGGCCTCTCACAGGAAGTGGAAGAACAGGATTGTGGGAGATATAGTTCTGGACAGAAAGCTGATCATTATCTGGATTGCTGGGGAGACTATCTTCCCAAGAAGCAATAGGGAAGCAGAGGACCTTGGGAGAGGATATAAATCTGTCTAACAAAAAAATTTGAATCAGCGCTTAAGATATAAAGGATAAGCAGCTAGCAAAGGAGTGTAAAATATACGTACACTGAAATACAAAATGAAAAAGGGTTGCGGCGCTAAAAACTAGTAAATTGCATACATATTGAAATGCAGCAATAACACACATTATCCCAGTGAGGGGATTGTAATAAATCATAAAATGAATGTTCATTCTAAGGATAGTACAAAGTTCATAAATATATCCTGGTGCAAATGATGAAAAAACAGGGTTCACAAGTGTTGCTGTGTCCACCACCAATGAGTGAAATTCAAACTCACCAGAGCCAGGTGCTGTCTAAATTATAGGACAGCAATAAGGTGTTTGTCAACAGGCCTCGTGATCCTTGGACATCCAGATATTCGGCGACATCCGGACCCAGGAACAATCTTCAAAAGGTTTATCGGCTCAACACATCACATGAGAGTTTAAAAGGAAAAGGAAGAGGCTCATGGTGTAGTATGAAGTGATATTAAAATTTAACAAAAATATATTTTTGTAACACTGAAATCAATCCAGTGTACATCAAAATATAAAATAAATGATAAAATCAAACAATATTGTCTAGAGCCACCACCACTGCAAATTGGAGTGATGGCTGGACCTTAGGCGTTTGAGATAATAGCTCTACGGCCGTTTTGCGTCAGACTCGTCATCAGGAGCTTTTCAATCTGTCTGCTTCACAGCTTGAAAACTTTCTTGCTTCCGGGACCCAACGAGTGCACATCAGCCTGCTATGTGCGAAGGACTGGCTACAGCTGCGACCTAGTGCACGAGACCTGACCTGCTTGCGGAACCCAGCCTCAATGGAGCGGATGCTGATAGCTATACTGTGGACGCTATCACAGTATAGCTGAAGAGGGTGGTGGTTGGCCGGACATCCTGAGAAGACAGAGTGTGGCCTGTTCCCGGACGCTGGAGTGTGGGAGATCACATTGCCTATCTTACAAGGCCTTCATGGACGGACATCCAAGGGAGAGGGTGCTGTGTCGGGTTCTGACCGCAAGTATAACCTTTGCATCTACACACTGACTGCAGATACTGCAAAATACATCACTTCTTATAGGATTACAAATTAACACCTGATCCTCCTGCTATTTTATAATCACCCTGGAAAGTCTTTAAGAGCTCCAACTGCCGGTGAAGATATAGCAAGGCCTTGCTAAAGGAAGGGTATTAATGTATACTACTTCTTAAAGGGGACACGCTCTATTTTGTTGCAGTATTGCTGGTTAGGACATTGATAGTACACAAAAATAGTCCAGCGTTCTCCTTTAATCTGAGTATTGCATCATTATCATAGAGATCACCAGTTACCATTCTAAATCATATAGTGTTGTTCTAACATTGTTCTTTGATATTGCAACTCATTGTGCTTGTTATTTTGCATCAGTCCTGATGAATCTTACTGGTTAAGGTGGGATTCAGCTGACTGACATAATTATATCTGTCTATTCACTAAGTAAAAAGGCAAAACTCATTTATATTGTGTCAGTGTGTTCTTAAACATGGTGTTTACACTCCCAAATTACCAGGTGTGCCAGTGGGGCGGAGCTTGTTCTTGGGGTTGAAAGGCAGAGTGCGGGACCCTTTATACTTAAAGCGGAGTTCCACCCTAAAATTATACTTACCTCCATCTTCTTGCTCCGAGTCACCTGAAAAACAAATGGATAATTGCAATTTTTTTTTTTTTACTTACTTTGTTTAGAAGAAAATATACTCACCTTACTTCCTCTTCTTGCCCTTGGCGGCCACGGCGATTCGTCACTTCCTGGCTTGCAATGATTCCTGGGAGCTGAACGTCATCGCTCCCAGGAATCAATGCGCCTGCACCGGCCCCTACGTCAGTTCCGGTGCAGGTGCCGTCATACCTTGCTAAACAGCTTCTGGGCATGCCCAGAAGCTGTGCAGGGATGACGCTGCGGCACCGGAAGTGACGGCGGGGCCGGTGCAGTGCATCGTGGGACCGAAGAAGACAGAAGAAGACACAGAAGAGGATTGCGCTGGCTTCAAGCTGCCCACACCTGAGATGGCAGCGCTGGACAATACATTTTCAAGGTAAGTATTTCTTCTAAAAGGTAAGTGCAACCCGGGACAGATCAGAGGCTAGCCATTGTGGAATGTACTAGCCCTGACTGTCCCGGGGGAATTTTTATTGAAAATAACTTTCCCAGGGTGGAACTCCGCTTTAAGCGGCTCCTGCGGGGGTAGCGCTACAGGTGTGCTGGCAAATATTCCTGTATTTGTTATTACCATATGCAAAGATTTTTTAAATTATTCCGATGCTGTAGTGAAAAAAATTCCAGAAATCATGTGTAATTTAGCTCCACTAGTCAAATGTTTGATAAGGAATTTCAAGAGTGACTGAATATGTCCTTTAGGTTTTGACCCTGATCTTTTGTTATCTCCCACCTCCTCCTCTGTGATTGTGGTAGGATGAATTCTCCTATTTTTCTCCAGCAGTAGTCACCTGCAAATTCAATATATTTTAGGTTGATGATGGAGCAGCCTGTATGGAAATCCTTCACCTAAGCATATTTCTGGAACATAGATTTCTGTGCATCCATATAAATGGCAAGAACTTATTCTTTCATGCTATGTCTCTGTCAGGTAAAACGCTTCAAAACCAAAAAACTATTGACTTTATTGCCAGCATTTTGTCTATCTATATGAAAACCATGCAAAGGTGTATAATGATGCAGAGTTACCCATCACATAAACTGTCTAGCTGTGGATAGAATTGAAGACACAAGAAAAAGTAGGTGTGGGGGGCTAGATTCTAATTTTTGACCTTGGCAGCTCTACAACAAGTCTGGAAGTCCTCCAAGATGAAGGTGCCACCTGAATTTTAAAATTTCACGTAAAACCAAAAACATGTAGCATTATCCCCATAGGAGGCACTAGATAGGATGGGTCCTCTGTTTTTTGCCTCGACCTTCTTAACAACCTCATCCCTTCTGACACACCAGGTTGAGCCTACAAACAGGAATTCACTGAAAGTAATATTTGGTACCCAATGGTAGCACTATATCAAGTGCAGCAGTGAGCAGTAGTAAAGTATAATCTACTGAGTGCAGTGGCTATACTGCCAGAGCACATTTATGGAGGCAATGCACTGTCCAAAAAAGAAAAGAGGATGGTAGTGGAGGAGGAAGGAGAACAGAGGGGCTTGTAGAATATGTATTATAAGAGTGGCAGTCCTTAGAGATGTTCTTCTTACAGTTATCGTTGGGGTTTTTAAACCATTGGTGCACTTAATGACAGTCCCAACCTGCATGCAGTATAGGTACAATATAGGTACGGTATAGTCTTGGCACAGGTGCAAGCATCATGTGGTATAGGTGCAGTCTAGGTTTAGAATAAGCGCAGTATAGCGTGCAGTATGGGTGCGGTATTGATTGGGTACACTAAAACTGGAAAGTGCAAACTCTGGTGCAGTTCTGCATAGAAACCAATCAGCTTCCAGTTTTTTTGTAAAGCTTTACTGAACAAGCTAGATGCTTGTTAGATGCTGCTTGGATACCATGCACAGCTGCAACAGATTTTGCACTCCACAGTTTAACCACTTCCCGCAAATTGACGTACCTGTACGTCGTCTCAGAGAAGTGGTTGTACCAGCTGCAGGTATCATCACGGTACCGTTCTTTAGAGCCAGCGGACGCTTTCAGAAGATTACAGCCGATGCGGCTCCAGAGCCGCTCGGCCATTATCTCAGCAAGCGGGAGGGGATGTCCTCCCCCTCCTGCCACCTTCCGCGGCTCTGCCCGGGTCTCCTGTCCCACCGGGAGACCCGAGCAACCAGCCGGCATGTCTGCGTTGTGTTAACCCGGAAGAGGCATCATGATACCACTACCGGTTTACTCGGCTGCTATCGGTGCTGAATTTAAAAAAAGTGTCAGTATTCAAAAATGCCAGTTTCGGTTCAGTGGAGGGGTCTGGGGTCACTCCATAAAGAGTACCTGTTACTGCCTATTACTGTCACAATGGATGTTTACATTCCTTGTGACAGCAATCAAAGTGATCAAATTTTTTTATTTTTTTTTAAACCATGCTAAAAATAAAAAATTTAATAAAATAAATAGGAAAAACATTTTTTTTAAAGAGCCCCATGAGCTTGCGCACAAAAGAAAATGCATATGTAAGTCGCGCCCGCAAATGAAAATTGTGCTCAAACCCCACATGTGAGGTATCGCCGCGATCACCAGAGCGAGAGCAATAATTCTAAAGAAAGAACTATGCTGTAACTCTAAACTGGAAACTGTTAAAAAATTTTAAAGCATCACCTATGGATATTTTTAAGTACTGTAGTCTGTCATCACTCCACGAGTGTGCGCAGTTTTAAACCATAACATGTTCGGTATCTACTCGGTTTGACATTATCTTTCACAATATACAAAAAAATTTTGCTAACTTTACTGTTTAATGTTTTTTAAATGCAGTGAAATGTATTTTTTGCAAAAAAATTGTGTTTGAAAGACCTCTGCAGAAATACCGCGTGACAAGAAATATTCCAACAACCATCATTTTATTCTCCAGAGTCTTTGCTAAAAATATATATATAATGTGCAGGGGTTCTAAGTAACTTTCTAGCTAAAAATACTGATTTTAACTTGCAAACAACATGTGTCAGAAATAGGCTTAGTCCTTAAGTGGTTAAGTAAATCAACCCCTTGGTGTCCTACTTTTAGTGGCTTAGTCCCTGCCTCCAGTGATCAGCGGTGGGAAGCAGAGAGTGAGTGGATGCTCTAGTCTCCCTGTGGCATCAGTGCATGTGCTGTGATGTGGGCGGTACTGCCCCCAGCTTTCCTAACTTCCACTCTCAGGCTTGGATCTCCACTGGTATGGTCTCCCATTGGCAGGTGAATATCCAGACAGAGGTGCTTTCTCCCTCGGTGCCAAGAATAATAAAAATCATCTTTCCACTCCTACTGCACACTGCTATTGGGATTTGTAGTGTAAGGAGTCTCTTCATCCCATTATATGGCTGTCATCTCAAACTATAACTCCCAGGACTATCAACACTCTGCTTAGATGTCTATGGGCTTGCTTGGCTTTTGCTCTCCCCCTGCTGGACATAGGAGAATGGTGCTGCATAACATAATTATCTCAGTAGAGGGAGAGAAACATAAAAGGCAATGGGGTTTATTTACTTAAGCTAGAGAGTGCAAAATCAGTCACACTTTTACATAGAAACCAATCAGCTTCTAGGTTTTATTGCCAAATCTAAATTGAACTAGCTGAGGTTAGAACCTGATTGGTTTTTCTGCAGAAGTGTGGCTGATTTTGCACTCTCTAGCTTTAGTAAATATGCCCCAATGTCTCCTTCTCCACACTGCTGTAGCCCAGCACCCCAGCACCCCAGCACCCCAGCACCTGGCTACAAACAGATGGCCAAGCGTTTGTCCTAGGAATTCATCATTCTTTATTGTTGCTAATTCATAGTGGGTAAGGTTGAATAAAGACACTAGTCCATCAAGTTCAACCTATGTAGGTGTATGTGTGCCAATGTCGATAATCATTTCCCATATCCCTGTATGTGTGTTCCCTAAGATGCATGTTCAAGAGTCTTTTAAAAACTATCAATACTCCATTCTGACACCACCAATTGTGGAAGAGAGTTCCACATCCTTATCACCCTGACCGTGAAAAACCCCTGACACAGCCTAAGGTTAAACCGCTTCTCCTTCAGTCTCTTTGTTTGGCCCCATGTCCACCTACACTCCCTGAGACTGAAAAATTTTCTTCCTATGCCGGGATCACTATTGAGGTATTTGTATACCGCTATCATATCTCCTCTCAAGTGTCTCTTCTCCAGTGAGAATACGTCCAGTGCTTGCAATTGTTCCCCATAATCGAAGTCCTCCAGTCCATCTATAATTTTGTTGCCCTTCTCTGGACTCTCTCCAACTCCAGCACATCCTTCCTAAGGACTGGTGACCAGAACTGCACAGGATACTCCAGATGTAACCGAACCAGAGTTTTATAAAGTGTCTGGATTATCATTTTATCTCTGGAGCTAATTTCCTTTTTTATACATGCTAATAGACTACTGGCTTTGCTTGCTATTGCTTAGTCTATTTTCTACCAGGACCCCCAGGTCTCTCTCTATCCTTGAATCCCCTTGAGGTTTTCCCCCTAGTGAGTATTTGAGTTTATATTTTTAGCCCCCAAGTGTATCACTTTACATTTTTCAACATTAAACCCCATTTGCCATGTAGTTTCCCACCCCTTTATGTTATTCACGTCTTCCTGTAAAGTTTCTATAGCCTGATGTGAAGTTATTTTTGTATAATATTTTGTTATATTTTTGTGCCGTCAGCAAAAACTGTGATTGATTTAATTTATGAATAAATTAAACATAATTGGTCCTTTGACAGAGCCTTGGGATACCCCACTTACCACTCCAGACCAGTCTGAGTACATATTTTTTTCTCCACCCTTTGGACACACCCCGGGTAACCAGTTTTCTGTAGTTTGTAGATTTGGCGTTTATGGGGAACTGTATAGAAAATTTTTTGCGCTTACATGCATCATAGGAAATTCTCTTGGATGAGTTCTCTCTTGAAGTTTTCCCCAGCCATTTCTGAGTCCCGGGCTCATGAAGAGTCACCTCTGGCACTTCCTCAGAACTCCATCCTTCCCAGTACTGCCTCCACGTAGTGAGCAGGCCCTTCCTTAGCAGAGCCCTGAGCACATGGCTAGCTTTAGGCCTACCCAACAGCAGCTGTTCCTCACACGCCCACCCAGACTAAGGACAAAGATCCCCTGACTTCCTCAAAATAAATACCTTCTCCCAGCATGCTCAGCAACCAGTGTGATTGGCTGAGAAAAGTATACATATTGATAACCTAGACTCTATGTAATTCATCACACTAATGCCAAAGGTAACTGTGCCACCTATTGACAAAATGGAGAAACCACAGCTAAACCAGGCTTAGGAGGAAAATCCAATGATCACAATGACTACAAACAAGCCAGGCTAGCAACCACCTAGCACAGCTAAATTTATTAGCAGCCCTGTTTAGGACAAGGGTGCTACATGTTCCTAAAGCATTCCCATTTTTCCTCCTTGTTCGATGGTTTTAAGATTTGGTCCTAATTAATGTCTTGTAGTATTGAGAATAGTTTAGAAAAGTTGGCCTGTTTGAAATATAGTGTTTTTATATTACCCTCATGCCTCCTTTTCCTATGATTTATGCTAAATGTGATCATCCTGTGATCGCTAGATCCCAAGTTGTCCCGTATTTCCACATCTGTGATCAGATGATCTTAATCATTCATAATCAATAGATCTGGCAATGCATTCTTTCTAAATGGAAAAGGAAAATAAGCAGTAATCAACACATTTCACAGGCCAAAAGTTTCCCATTTACCAGGATCTGGATAATGTAGTAAGGAAGGATATCTATTGGACTCTATTAAACAAAAAATCCTTAATGATAAACTTTGCCGGTCAAGATAAACTTTGCATGTTCAAAATAAAATAAAAAACCAACCTTCTGAATACTGAGGAAAAATAAATAAATAACATCAAATAAATGTTTTAAATCATCATACATATATTTTTGTGCAAAAACATGGTGTGGGCTATCTAGGAGGAAGTTCTGCCAATATCAGCCTGTTTCACGCCCCTCCAGCCTGTGTCTATTGTTTGCATGTGCTTAGAATACAGGGAGGTGAGGCCTCCATCAATCAATATAAAATATCCTGTCCCCATTTTGTTTAGCTGCTTAGTGGTCATTGTGGAGGAGGGAGGGAGTGGATTGTCATCGAGAACTGTGTATACGCTCACATGTTTGACTCAATAGTCACATGGGCTGCATAGATAAAAAAAAGGAGGAAATTAACAGCTTAGAAGGGAACTGACATGGGAGCATTCTCAGCAGATGTGGCAATGGCTGGTCTATACAATCTCAGGCTGCAGTGGGGAAACAGAGAAGGAGGGAGGGACAGTGAACAGCTGGATAAACTAAGTTTTTTGCAGAATACATGATGTGGGTTTAATGACACTAAATTTAATAGACGTTATGAAGAGCTCATGTGATGTGTTACACAATCATTGTTACTTGTCTTTGCTGACATTTTGGTTATAATTTTTTTTCTTGGGTCCCAGTAAGGTAACAATCTTCAAAATTGGTCTCACAGATTAAAACGTTTAGGAACATCTGGTTTAGAGAATCGAAAGCTTTTGTTCTCTTGAAAAATCACACTCTTCAAGATAAATCTTTCACTTAGGAATAGATTTAATGTATAGAGACCCTTTGGTATTGTCCAGCACTGGTATGATGTCTAGGTTGCCTGGTAGTTCTAACTGCTTGTATAACAGAGCAGGATTTATATAGTGCTAATAGATTGCAGTGTACTTAACAAAGGGAGACAGTACAGTTACAGTTACAATATATTTCAAATAAGAGGTTTAGGAGGACACTGCTTGTGGGAGCTTATAGTCTATGTGTTTCTAAAATATATCGAGTCCAGCAGCCTAGGGCCCAAAATAGAGACTTTCTTCCCTTTCTAGACCTGTGTTAGAGTGGGAGCCAGAGTTATTGACAGCTATTGGTCATTATATAATAATCCACTTCCCACTCATACCAGCAATCACAGTGTGTGGCAGTGGAAAGTCTACCAACACTGTGTTCACTCCCTTGACTTTTGTTCCTGGTCAGTGACTTGGAAGTGCTGAATCCAGCGGTAACTAAGCAATTCGCAAAATCAGAGGGAAAATCCTATACATTCTCTCAGTAGATATTTCCTTCAAGAGTAATCATCTGCTTACTGGTGATAACTGAGAATTTGCCCCACTGTGTGTCCTTCTGGATAACAACAATAGAGTATTTCTATTTCAGTTGTCTCCTGTGCAGAACAGAAGCTCAGTTAGGATGCTTAACATTAACCTCTGTCATATTTCTCCATATGTGTTCGATAAGAAAAACCATAGTAATTGGTCTAGGCTTTCCATAGTTATTGGTTAAGGATTTCCATAGTGATTGGTCAAGGATTTCTATATTACTTGGTCAAGGTTTTTCATAGTGATTGGTCAATGTTTTCCATAGTGATAGGCCAAGGTTTTTCATAGTAATTGGTCAAGGTTTTCCATAGTAATTGATTAAAGTTTCTGTAGTAATTGGTCAAGATTTTCCATAGAGATTGGTCAAGGTTTTTCATATTAATTGGTCATGGTTTTCCATAGTGATTGGCCAAGGTTTTCCATATTATTTCTTTAGGATTTTCTAAAGTAATAACCTTCTTCAAGGTTTTCTATAGTGATTGGTCAAGACTTTCTATATTACTTGGTCAAGAATTTCTATAATGATTGGTCAAGGTATTCCAAAGTAATTGGTTAAGGTTTCTATAGTGATTGGTCAAGGTTTTTGAAAGTAATTGGTCAAGGTTTCCATAGTGATTAGTCAAGGTTTTCCATAGTAATTGATCAAAGTTTGTGTAGTAATTGGTCAAGATTTTCCATAGGGATCGGTCAAGGTTTTTCATAATAATTGGTTACGTTTTTCCATAGTAATTGGTCAAGGTTTTCCATATTACGTGGTTAAGGTTTTCTATAGTGATTGGTCAAGGCTTTCTATATTACTTGGTCAATGTTTTCCATAGTGATTGGCCAAGGTTTTTCATAGTAATTGGTCAAGGTTTTCCATAGTAATTGATCAAAGTTTCTGTAGTAATTGGTCAATATTTCCATAGAGCTTGGTCAAGGTTTTCCATAATATTTGTTAAATATTTTTGATAGTAATTTGTCAAGGTTTTCTATTGTGATTGGTCAAGGCTTTCTATAGTACTTGGTCAAGCATTTCTATAATGATTGGTCAAGGCTTTCTATATTACTTGGCCAATGTTTTCCATAGTGATTGGCCAAGGTTTCAAGGTTTTCCATAGTAATTGATTAAAGTTTCTGTAGTAATTGGTCGAGATATTCCATAGAGATTGGTCAAGGTTTTTCATATTAATTGGTCATGGTTTTCCATAGCGATTGCCCAAGGTTTTCCATATTATTTCTTTAGGATTTTCTAAAGTAATAACCTTCTTCAAGGTTTTCTTTTGTGATTGGTCAAGGCTTTCTATATTACTTGGTCAAGAATTTCTATAATGATTGGTCAAGGTTTTCCATAAGTAATTGGTCAAGGTTTCTAAAGTGATTGGTCAAGGTTTTCCATAGTAATTGATTAAAGTTTTTGTAGTAATTGGTCAAGATTTTCCATAGTGATTGGTCAAGGTTTTTCATATTGATCGGTCATGGTTTTCCATAGCAATTGGTTAAAATTTTCCATATTAATTTTTCAAGATTTTCCATAGTAATTAGTCAAGGTTTTTTATAGTGATTGGTCAAGGTTTTTCATAGTAATGGTCAAGGTTTTCCATAGTAATTGGTCAAAGTTTCTGTAGTAATTGGTCAAGATTTTCCATAGTGATTGGCCTAGGTTTTCCATATTAATTGGTCGAGGTTTTCCATAGTAATTAGTTAAGGTTTTCCATAGCGATTGGTCAAGGCTTTCTATATAACTTGGTCAAGAATTTCCATAATAGTAGGTCATAGTTTTCTATAGCGATTGGTCAGAAATTTCCATAGTAACTGGTCAAGATTTTTCCGTAATGATTAGTCAAGGTTCTTTATATTATTTGGTCAAGGTTTTCCATAGTGATTGGTCAAGGTTTTCTTAACTGTCCAATCATTATTCCCCTCACTAAGATCAGAAGACCGTCATTTATAGGCATCTTAACACAAATCAGTCAGGCCATATACACTTTGATAAATGATCAATAAAGTTTCTGATGGATTTGTCCCCATATGACTAATTGATCTGTACTGACAACCCATTCCATCAATATGCCACACACGGAGCAGTGGATTTTGGCTAATTGCTGGAAGATACAGTATGGCCATAGGTTATCAAATGCACTTCTGGTTTCAACATGCAATCTCATAATCTGATCCATCAAACGATGATCAAATTAATGAACAATGCATAACGATGCTGCCGACCGTCAATAATTTTCAGCTTTTCCAATCAACTAAGTTTGAACAAATCCAATCTAAATTAAGCTGATTCAGTTGAAGGGTGTATGGCCAACGGATCCCCAGTTTTAGTGTATCTCAAGCTCAGGAAGAAATGCATTTTAACAAATTATTATAAAAAAAAGGCTGGTAGTAACGTACCAATAAAAGATCCTTTTTATATATTCCTCTGACCTCACTATTACTCATTATTGCTCAAGCTTCATGTATGGCCTCGGCTGTTGTAAAGCACAAGATTCCTTTATTTTCTTTCCTTGAAATTTCCAGTAAGAGACGTTTAATACAACCTTTGTATGCTTTAGCTTTGGAATTATGTGTGAACTCAGAGGTCAAAAGAAAACAGAATGATCACACCAAGATGTTTTTTCTTCCAAGCCACCTTAGATGCTTATTCATCCCACAAACTGAAGCCATTTCAATGTTGTTCTGCAAAGTAAAAGCTGCTACGGTAACAGTCCCTATGTTGCCATGACAATACTGACTCATTAAGGTAGAATTGTGAGATAGTAAGACCATGCAACGAGATAATACATATTTAGGTAGCATTTATTATTATGAATCTTATTATAATAATAATTATTGTTATTATCATCATTATTTTCTGTTATGGGTGTAGTATTAACTGGGCCCAGTAAATAATATATTTTTTGCCATGTTGTTTTTTATGTTCACAATATAATTTTCCAAATATATATCTACATCTGGCAACAAAACAATTAGCCATTTTCTTTCCCCGGTGTCATGCGCTGGTGTCATGTGACTTGTTAGTGTTACAAGGTCTCAGGTGTGAATGGGGAGCAGGTGTGGTAAATTTGGCCTTCTGGTCCACATCAGTGCCTGACCTCACAAATGCACTTCTGGAAGAATGGTCAAACATTCCCATAGACACACTCCTAAACCTTGTGGTCAGCCTTCCCAGAATCTGTTATAGCTGCAAAGGGTGGGCCAACTAAAAATGTAACACTATGTATTAAGACTAGGATGTCATTAAAGTTCATGTGCGTGTAAAGGCAGGTGTCCCAATACTTTTGGTGATACAGTATAGTGTATATACAGTAGATAGATAGAAAACATAAAAACTATAAACTAAAAAATATAAAACTTATAACTGTCTATAATTAGTTTTGCACTTTCTTTCATAGAGGGTTCTTGGGGGGAAGTGTGATTATACTGTATATGGACCAGTTACCTTTAGGCCCCTTTCACACAGGGGAGTCCGTCAGGCGGACTCCGTTTTTCTCAGCGGGGGATCGATCCGCTGATCCCCTGCTGAGCAGGCGGATGGCAGCTGTGTCTCCGTGCTGTGTGCGGAGACATAGCTGTCAGGTCCCCGCTGTTCATTATGGGGTAATCGGGTGGGAATGGACCGTCTGTCCGTTCTCATCCAATTCGATCTGCTGGATGGATGGAAAATAGGGTTTCCATCCGTCCAGATTTGAGTGATCGGATCGGATGTCATAGGACATGTCCCCGTTGACATCCGATGCCCCATAGAAATACATGAGGCGTCCGTTCAGATCCGCCCAAAAAATGGACAGGCGGATCTGAATGGTCCGCCTGTGTGAAAGGAGCCTAACTCATCAAATTTAGAGTTGTTTAGAATTATTATGAATTAGTAAAATGTTGTTTGAAGGTAACATGGGCTACCCAGCAGAAAACCTGGGCAAAACTAACAGTAGACTTATATACTTTGTGGTGTTTGCTCCTTAAGTTGAAAGTGGTATTAAACTCAAAAGCAGACATTTATTATCCGGTTGCCGACCGCCGCAAGTACATATATTGCGGCGGTCAGCCCCGGCCAGGCAAAGTGACGTATCGGTACGTCACTAGCCTGGGAACCAATAGCGGGCGGAGGCTAGTTCACGGACACCTCCGTGAGTGTGACCGGCGGACCCGATGTCCGCCGGTCACTCGCGATCGTCCGCTGTGAAGGGAGAAAGGCAGGCGGCTAATGTAAACAAAGCCGCCTGTCATTCTCCCCTGTGTAAAAGCACTGATCTAACGGTCCTGCTATGTAGGACCGGTGATCTGTGCTGTTACACACACAGCCACATCCCTGCACAGTTAGAAGCACGCCCCTAGGGACACACTTAACCCCTCCCTCTCCAATAAAGTTAACCCCTTCCCTGCCAGTGTCATTTTTACAGTAACAGTGCATATGTATAGCACTGATTACTGTAGTAATGTCACTGGTAACCCCAAAAGTGTCAAAAATGTCAGTCAAGGGTCCGATCTGTCCGCCGCAATGTCGCAGTCCCGCAAAAAAAATCGCAGATCGCCGCCATTACTCGTTAAAAAAAACAACAAAAATGACAAAAATCTTTCCCTTAGTTAGTAAACGCAATAACTTTTGCGCAAACCAATCAAAATACACTTATTGTGATTTTTTTTTTCCAAACATAGGTAGCAGAAAACAAATTGGCCAAAAATTAAAAAAAAAATTAGATTTTTACATTTTTTTGGGGGGAATTTCATATTAAAAAATGTGAAAAATATTGTTATTTTCGCAAAATTGTCGCTCTTTTTTTGATTATAGCGCATGATCAAAAAATCGCACAGGTGATCAAATACCACCAAAAGAAAGCTCTGTTTGTGGGAAAAAAAAGTACGTCAAATTCTTTTAGGTACAGCGTTGCACGGCCGCGCAATTGTCCATTAAAGTCACGCAGTGCCGAATTGCAAAATACCCCCTGGTCAGGAAGAGGGTAAAATCTTCCAGGGCTTAAGTGGTTATATTGCAGTTTACCAGTTTTTAGATGTGATGGCTACATTAGTTTTCCTTTTTTTAGGCTTTCTTTCCTCTATTTTTCCCAAGTAATCTGGCCAGTAAATCTGTTGTTTTTGAAAAGAACAAGTACTCCAGCAGAATGCATCAGTTACAGAGAAAAGGCAAAACATTTAACACTGACAGGGGTGCTTGCGAAGATCAGCTTTTATTTATTCTTGTAAAAAAAAAAAACTGTTTAATGTAACTGCTTAAACCTAAGTGTTAGCTGGCTTCAGTTTGTTAGTGTATTTAAATCTGTTAGCCCACCTGACACTCCCCTGCCCCTAGACTGACAATGCTGCTGTACAAAGGTGCCCTCTGTGCTCCTTCATCCAGAATGGGAGCACTCTAATACAGGAGGTGAGTTATTGGCCAGATCACCAGGTAAAAACAGAGGGAGAAAAAGCCTGAAAAAGAAAACTAATGGACCCACCACATCTAATGATTAGTTAGCTGCAATAGTTTAGTTTTGGGTGGCATCTCTTACCAAAAAAAAATATTATTCATTTTTTTTTTTGTACTGTCACCAGTCGGTGTCCCTGATCCTCGTCACACCTGTTTTATGATGACCCTGTACTGCACTGGTGACAGTGTGTAAAAATGTTTTTAAAAAATGTAATTTCTTTATTTTCAAAAAAATGTTGACAAAAAAATGATAACTTCAAAAAAACCCGCCATGCCTGATATTAAATACATTGGAATGTCTACTTTCCAAAAAGGGGTAATTTGGGGGATATTTGTACTGTACTGACATTTTAGGGCCTCAAGAAATGAGATAGATCGTCAGTACATCAGGTCTGATTAATTTTCAGATATACTGTATGTACCAGAGTTTGTGGACTCTATAACTTTCCTACAGACTAAATAATATACACTGAATTGGGTTATTTTCACTAAACAAATGTAGCAGAATACATTTTGGCCTAAATTTCTGAAAAATAAATATTTATTTGAAACATTTTATAACAGAAACAAAGAAAAAAGTATTTTTTTTGTTAAAAAATGTCGGTCTTTTTTGTTTATTTTTGGTTTATTTTTGGTTTATTTACTGCATCAGAGCAGTGGTCCTCAACTCCGGTCCTCGGGGCCCACTAACAGGGCAGATTTTAAGTATTACCTTGGGGAGATGCAGACTAGAATACTGCAATCACTGAGCAGAAAATGAGATCACTTGTGATGTAATTTAGTTATCTTGCAAACCTGGCCTGTTAGTGGGCCCCGAGGACCGGAGTTGAGGACCACTGCATCAGATAATTCTTCAGAATGTATCACACATCCACAAGATATTAATTCCCCTTATTTTTACCAGACTGCCATTTTCCCATTTCAAATACCTGTGTGGATCATTTGCCTGCTACCACGTTTCTGACTTCCACGTGCACCAACCTGGGCCTGTTACTCGACTACGCTTTTTGCCTGCCACTTGGACTGATCTTTTGCCTTTCTACTTTAATACACAGGGGTCTTACATATGTGAGGGGCTTCAGAATAGTGTTCTGAGTAGAGAAAACCAGTTTTCGGTTTTCTGTGTTCCCAGTACAGTGTTTGGAGTCCGGAGGGCTTCAAAGAGATTTGGGTAGGAGAAGCCTCTACCCCTGTCCCCATTCTGTCCTTCCTGCTGCCTGGACCAATACTTTGGCTGTTCTGACCATATCGCTGTCTGCAGGGCTGCTGTTAGAAATTGAGGGGCCCCGTACAGACTACCTGGCAGGGCCCCCCCAAGAAAATATTAAAGATATATTTAGCTAAAATTACAACAAAATCACTAGTATCAGACACAAATATAACATAACTCACATTATTCCTGCTAAATCTAAAAAAAAACTATGTTAAATAAAAAAGAAGATGAGATGAGAAAAATATACAGGCTGGGCAGTTGGAGCTCAGTGATCAGAGAGACAGAGAGAGAGAGAAACAAAGTTACAAATAAACTCCTGAGCAGAGATAAGTGCTGGGAGGGGGGCCCACACAGGGAGGGGGATTAGTGAGGGACAACTGTCTCTTTCTCAGCAGATAAAAGCTGATAGCAGGGAGAGGGACAGAGATCAGATTCAGGTGCTGGAGGAAAATTTCTGTATTTGTTGTCCATCACTAATCCCCCTCTGTGTGTGGGCTCCCCTTTGTGCTCGGGCCCCCTACAAGAGGGCTGGTGGTCCCCTCCTATCAGCAGCCCTGGCTGTCTGTAATGACCCAGGACTTTAAGGACCGCATCTCTGCCTGCTACTTGGACCAATGCTTTGGCTGTGCTGACAGTATCTCTGCCTGCTGCCTGTACTGAAAAATTAAAAAAACCAAGGGAGATTCCGCACTCAAATAAAAATAGTCGAAAATTTAGCTGCCAGCAAAATCTGATATTGACCTTCAGAGAAAATATAAAGAGGATTGGCTTGCGGCGCTCAAATAACAGTCCGTATTCATAAGCGGGAACAATCCTATCAGCTTACCAGAAGGAAAGAAAAAATAGGTCTGTCATCAAATAAAGTTGGTGTTGATTTACTCGATACCAGCCCAGTCAGCTCAGCAGAAAGGACGAAGCATATGTAATAAACAGAAAAAAACCTCATGGTGAAGTACATCGGGGCTAATAAATTATCTCTATAGAGACCGCCACCAAGAAACCTTTTTGCATGCCACACTCCACGATGGTCTAACAGGCTGCTTACCAAACTCAAGGAAATATTAGCCGATGTAAATGGATACTGTGTTTCACTCAGTCAAATGGATTCCCACCACAGGTGATCAGCATAATCCAGGAATCAGGGTCAAAAGGCTCAGTATATAACCAAAGGGAAAAAATATATAGTGTAGTATGCTTGGGCTCAGAATGAATTGATACCAATAAACCACCACCAAGATACCATGTAAATGGAAAGGAAACACCTTTAAGTGTGGCCAAATAAGCTGCTTACCAGAAGGACTAATGTTACCACGAATAATCAGACAATCCTGGTAGTGGTGATCAGCAGACACGGTAATACTAAGGCAGGTGTACTTGATGGTGATGGACAGCTCAATCCTCATGTAGAGGGAGATGATATACAACCCAAACAGCAGGGGAGGACTGGGAAGGAGGGCAGGGTGGCAATTTCCCCCCGGGCCAGTCTGACTATGGGTAAAAAGGCCACACTCATATTTGCAGAGCTGCAGCGGAGCCGTATGAGTGTGCACAGTACGCACCTGCACCTGGCTGCCACAATACTAACACAGTCACTTCCCTGTCAGGCAGACTGATCTCTGCCCAACAGGAGCTCCTAGGCCCCGCCTGGCGAGATATTTTTGTATTTAGATGTATTTTTGTTAAACCTCCTTTGTTGCTATTAATCTTAAATTATGTTACCACATTGCATCATGTTTATCTTGCCTCATAACATAAATATCTGTTATTAAACCAGGTGGGCATGGATGGTGAGCTGATTCGATGGTTCAATGGGCCACTTGACTGGACTTGCCCCCCAGGCACAAGGCTGCCAGCCCTTCCCTGCCAAACAGTATCGGATGATGGATGAGGTGAACAGAAAGTTCAATCCTGTTAGGCCAAACAAAGTGCTTCCTCCACTTTGAAGACTGACTATGGACAGTATTCCTGCCTGCTGCCTGGACGCTTGCTTTTGCTGTCGCTGATCACATCCCTGCCTGCTGCCTGGACGATTGCTTTTGCTGTCGCTGATCACCTCCCTGCCTGCTACCTGGATGCTCTACTCTGTGGACCACTGAACTACTAAAACCACAGGTAATCTTTTGTCTTCCCTTTGCTCAGCAGAATGTATTTTGGGGTGTAATTGCTATGTACATGCTATGTGTTAGAAATATGAAGGGTCTTCAAAAATGCAATAGATTGTCAGGAAATTAGGCATGTAATTTTTGCTTCTAGAACGCCTGGAGTTGCTACTTGAATGTTGGGCCTCTGTATGTGGCCAGGCTGTGTAAAAGTCTCACACATGTGGTATCACCATACTCAGGAGAAGTATCAGAATGTATTTTGGGGTGTAATTTTTGGTATGTGCATGCTGTGTGTTAGAAATATCTTATAAATGGACAACTTTGTGTAAAAAAAATAAATAAATATGTTTTCATTTCCTCTCCATGTTTTCTGAGAAATTGTGGGAAAAAAAATTACATGTTCAAAAGACTCATAATGCCTCATAAAATATACGTTGGGATGTTTTCTTTCCAAAATTGGGTAATTTTGTGGGTGTTTCCATTGTCCTGGTGCTCCAGGGCCTTCAAAATTGTGATAGGTCGTCATAAAATAGGATGTGTAATTTATGCTCCTAGAACGCCTGGAGCTGCTTCTTGGATATTGGGCCTCTGTATGTGGCCAGGCTATGTAAAAGTCTCACACATGTGGTATCGCCATACTCAGGAGGAGTAGCAGAAAGTATTTTGGGGTGTCATTTTTGGTATGTTCATGCTGTGTCTTAGAAATATCTTATAAATGGACAACTTTGTATTTAAAAAAAAATGTTTTCATTTTCTTTTCACATTTTCCAAAAACCTGTGGAAAAAAATTACATATTCAAAAGACTCATAATGCCTCATAAAATATACATTGGGGTGTTTGCTTTTAAAAATGGGGTCATTTTGTGGGTGTTTCCATTGTGTTGGTGCTCCAGGGCCTTCAAAATATGATTGGTCGTCATGAACTTATATTCATTTATGCTCCTAGAACGACTGGAGCTGCTACTTGGATGTTGGGCCTCTGTATGTGGCCAGGCTGTGTAAAAGTCTCACACATGTGGTATTGCCATGCTTAGGAGGAGTAGCAGAATGTATTTTGGGGTGTAATTGCAAGTATGCATATGCTGTGTGAGATAAATAACTTGTTAATATGACAATTTTGTGAAAGAAATAAAAATAAAAATATTTCCTAACTTCCCCAAGAATTGTGGGAAAAAAAATATAACTTTAAAAAACTCACCATGCCTCTTACAAAATACCTTGGATTGTCTACTTTCCAAAAAGGGGTCATTTTGGAGGTATTTGTACTGCCCTGAAATTTCAGGGCCAGAGATAAGCAGTCAATACATCAGGTGTGATCAATTTTCAATGATTGGCCTCATAGCT
The DNA here is from genome assembly GCF_965119305.1 of Pelophylax lessonae. NCBI lineage: Eukaryota > Metazoa > Chordata > Amphibia > Anura > Ranidae > Pelophylax > Pelophylax lessonae. Next base: position 50,838,766 of record NC_138771.1, read on the forward strand.
TGTGGACTCTATAACTTTCACACAGACTAAATAATATACACTAATTTGGGCTATTTTTACCAAAGATATTTAACAGTATAAATGTTGGCTCAAATGTATGAAGAAAAATTACTTATTGACAAAAATTTTATAATATAAACTAAAAAAAAGTGTTTTTTTTTTTTTTCCAAAATGTTCGCAATTTTTTCGCTTAAATCGCAAAAAATTTAAAACCAAGTGGTGATGAAATACCACCAATACAAAGCTCTATTTATGTGAACAAAATGATAAAAAAAAATGTGTTTGGGTACAGTGTAGCATGAGTAATTGTCTTTCAAAATGTAAGAGCACTGAAAGCTGAAAATTGGTTTGGGCAGGAAGAGGGCCCCAGTTTTCCTCTCAAGAATCATTAGCCCTGATGCAGACAGTGGACGGGCTCTTGGAAGGAGTTAAGCAATTATCAAAAATGCCTTGATGGGTTGTGATCAATCCGGAGGAGTGGGCTTTTCTAGATAGACTACATTAGTCTTTGGACCACCCTTAGTAATGCTCACATGCTGAGCCTCCATGTTTGAATTAACCACTTTAAGACCGGAAGGATTTGCCCCCTTAATGACCAGGCCACTTTTTTTCAACTTGACACTGCACGACTTTAACTGACAATTGCGCGGTCGTGCGACGCTGTACCCAAACAAAATTTACATCCTTTTTTTACCCACAAATAGAGCTTTCTTTTGGTGGTATTCGATCACCTCTGCAATTTTTATTTTTTGCGCTATACACAAAAAAAGAGCGACAATTCTGAAAAAAAAACAATATTTTTCACATTCTGCTATATAACATTCCCCAAAAAAAGGGGACGTTACTTGGCGCTTGGAAGGAATGGACGCCTAAGATCTCTGCTCCCAGGCAGCTTAAGAGATCGAGCCCTAAAATCAGCGTTCTCACGCGCACAATCAGCCGAGATGAACATGGGGAAGTCCTCCACGCACTCCTCTCCCTCCCGCTCCCGCTCTCCGCGCGATCCGGCGATGCAGGCAAGTAGAAGCAACAATCACGTGAGGCCCCGGCTTCATCTCGGGCCTACGCCGATGCCGCACGTGGAGCCACCGCTGCGCACTCTGCCTCTGATAGCCCTGTCATGCAGACAACCCCAAGCGCTCTGCCCCCTACATCCATCCCAGCACTGACCATGCAGGACCTAAGATCCGTGGCAGAAGATATCAAGGCCTCATTGGCTCTTGCAGTTGCTGACCTAAAGAGAGACATCCAGAACATAACAGTAAGAATTGATGAAGTGGAGGAGAAAACTAATATACAAGCTGAATCAATAAATACTCTTAACACTGTGACCAGATCCCATTCTTCCCAAATGAGAGAGCTTCAGCGTCACCTGGAAGATCTCGATAACAGGGGACGCCGTCACAACCTCAGGGTAAGGGGTCTTCCTGAATCGGTTGAATCCAGCCAGATCACTAATGCCACAATGAACATTTTTAATGATCTTCTTGGGAGGCCACCGGACACTCATATAGAATTTGAGCGTCTGCATAGAGCCCTGAGATCCAGATCTAGGGACACTGATTCCCCCAGAGACATTGTATGCTGTCTCGTAAATTTCCAGCTGAAGGAAGATATCCTTAGACGCGCCAGAGATCGCCATACGCTTCTATTTCATGGCTCTGACATCAAAATATACCAAGATTTGTAACCCATCACGCTTCAACGCAGACGAGACCTTCGCCCTCTATTGGAAATCCTTTGTAACAGAAACATACAGTATCATTGGAAATTCCCTTTCTGCCTGTCAGCATCCTCAAATGGCCGCACTGTGAATATCCGCGTTCCAGAAGACCTGCAGGCTTTTTGTCATGCTCTCGACATCCCACACGTCGACCTCCCTGATTGGTACAGATTCTCTCAACCCCCCTTCATGCAAAAAGCAACATCCATCGATACTATCCCAGAGAGGGATGAATTTCATTTGAGACGTTGCAGATCATCTTCCCCCAGACGTGATCACTCCTCTCAACCCCGCCTGAATGGACATGGAAGTCCTACAGCTTCACCAGTTCACAGGAGGCCGCATCAAGAAAGGATGGACTAGCTTATGCTGATCTCACAACATCCAGAGTTCTCTTTCTACGACCCTCTTTGTTCCCTCTTCCTCCCCTTTTCTTTCCTCCCTTCTCCTTGTTTTTTATTTATCTTTTCTAAAACAGATACCGGATCATCTTCCAAAAGAACCTTCTCTCCTCTACAGGAGTTCCGGCCCAAAACTACCCACATTGACTCACCGTGAACATCCTCTACGAACTCAAAGACTTCCTCTTCTTCCATGAGACTGCACACCTCGAGAATCCATCAATAGACTGAAACAGAGCACCTCTACCTCCTCAAGAAGCTTCTCACCCTCTACTACAGAGGGACTGGTAACGTACCCAATTTTCATATGCCCCTTTTCACAGACTTACTTGTCACTCCAGGTCCCTACACTAAGGTCACGATTGTGCCCTCCGCATATACCCTTTCTCCTATATATAGAAGACAGAGTAATTTGCCCCTTGATTTTTCCTGGTTGCCCCCCTATGATTCCGGTATGACAACTTACCTCATCTCTTATTCTCCACATGTCCCGAATCTTTCGTATATCAGTCTTCCTCACCACAAACCCAACCACTGAGTGTCAACAATTTTAAAGCCCGAATTGTCAATGCCAATGTTTCATATGTCGCTTAATTTATCTATGACATACGATACTCTCCCATGAACACCCACTGACAGATAAAATTGCTTGTAATGTTTACTGCTTACAAGATCTACTTGAATGTCAGACAGCTGTCGATCCACAACACATGATCCTAATGAGATTCCCTGCACTCTCTTTATTTTTTCTTTCTTTCTTACATGGACTCTGAACCTTTTGTACGCAACCCTCCTCCCGACTTTAAACACTCATACTCTCCTCCACCTATAATCATCTTCAGACGATCCCGCCCGTCTCCCCATGACCCACCATCTCCATATACTACATGACTTAAGAGGTGATTCCCCCACAAGCATTAACTCCTATCTCCTAGACTGTTACGGTACTGCCTACCTCTGACTTCCGATCCAGGCACTAACTACACTCCCAAAAGACGAGAATTGTTTTTTTCTCTTCTGCGTCGACTCTTACCGACTTGTAAATACCTAACTAGGGTAGGTATTACCCTTCCTCCCTAGCCTCGGTCTCCTTCACTACCCTCCCTGCTCCCTCCCCCCTCCTGTCAACTGTCCCTTCACCCTTCCTCCTACCCACCCTTTCCTCACCTCCCTGACCAGATTCCACCCAGTCTCTGTCCCTCGTTCCAAAGTTCCTGTACACGTACACAATCTGTATTCAGCTACTTCGACTCACAAACACCCTGTATAGCTTAACACGCTTCGCATCCTTCTGAACCTCAAAATGGCAAACGCTCTTAATACTCACAACTCTACTCCACTCAAAATAGTATCTCTTAATGTGAAAGGCTTAAACGTTTCAGAGAAGCGTTCACAGGTTCTTGATCTCATGAGGAAACTTAAGGCAGATATTGTATATCTCCAAGAAACACACTTTCGCACCCGAGACACACCTAAACTCTCAAAACCACCTTTTTCAAAACACCTACCTGTCTAGGAACCCCCTATGTAAAACTAAGGGTGTCGCTATACTTATCTCCAGGAAAGTCAATTGGACACTCCTCGACTCCATCATTGACCCGCAAGGTAGATATATCTTTCTAAAAGGACAAATTGAAAATAAGCCCTTCACTTTAGCTAACATTTACAGCCCCAACTCAGCACAGGTATCTTTTTTCAAAAACATCACACATACATTAACAGAATTCCAAAAAGGCATTACTATCCTGGTTGGAGATTTCAATGTTGCGCTTTACCCACTGCTAGACACATCTACCGGTACATCTTCCTTACTGTACAGAGCTTTGAAACGAATTAGAACGCAACTCCAGGATCTCCTACTTCATGACTCGTGGCATACCCTATATCCCTCCCTCACTTTCTTCTCACCTCCCCCCCCATAAAAGATACTCCAGACTTGATTATCTTTTCTTATCCCAAAGAGACCTTCCTAATTGAAAAAGCTACAATTGAGCTGATGGTCCTTTCTGACCATCACCCAAATTCACTGACACTATCCATTCCCTCGAACAACCCCCAATCGAAATTCTGGAGACTAGACTCTTCCCTCTTGAACTTAGAATCAGACATCCAACAAATCCGGACGGCAATCTCAGAATTTTTCACAATAAACGACACAGATGAAACGTCACCTATTAACTTATGGGAAACACACAAATGTGCCTTACGAGGCGTACTAATAGCGCTTAAAGCATCCAAGAAAAAAGCTCACCAGGCCAGAACCCAAACACTGATACAAAAGATCAAGACGCTCGAAGCCACACACAAACAGACACAAGCCCAATGCACCTACCAGGATCTTGTACATAATAGACAGCTGCTCCTAGAGGAGCTACACATTAAAGTAAAGCGTAAGTTTATCCTACAACAACTGCTTTTTTATGAATACGGAAACAAAAGTAGCAAGTTCCTGGCAAGGGCCCTTCAAGCAAAAAGAGCATCACTATCCATACATTCTATCAAAAATGGAAAAGGAAATGTATTCGTAAATACCCCAGACATTGCATCCCAATTTGAGCAATATTATTCCGCCTTATATAATCTTCCCACCGTTCCCTCAGAAACTGACAAAGAAACCCTTATTCGCAACTTTTTACATAAACACTGCCCAAAACCTATCTCTCCCACAATAACACACGAACTGGACAAACCTATATCCTATGACGAACTTCTTACGGCGATAAAACAACTCAAAGTCGGCAAAAGCCCCGGCCCTGACGGCTTTACTGCCCCCTACTATAGGACTTTTATAGATCTACTTTCCAATCCCATGCTGAACGCTTTCAACTCCATGTCGACCCTCCCTCTCCCATTCAACAGACTCTTAGAAGCCCACATTACTGTCATTCACAAGGAAGGCAAAGATGCAACATCAGTGACGAACTATAGACCCCTATCACTATTGAATGTGGATATAAAGTTATTCGCTAAAATACTAGCAAATAGGATTCTCCCCATTATCCCTAATATAATCAATAAAGACCAGGTAGGCTTTGTTCCGGGTCGAGAAGCCCGAGATAATACGACCAAGGCTATCAATGTCCATCACTGGATGTCCTCTTCGGGATTTGAGGGCTTCATGCTTTCACTCGACGCTGAGAAGGCGTTTGACAGGCTTGACTGGACATATATGGCTAATGTCCTTCGACACCTGGGCATTCCAGATAGAATGTTTAACTTCATAATTTCCCTGTATTCCACTCCCACAGCAAAAGTAAAAGTCAACGGTCACCTGTCAGACGCCTTCTCCATTAGCAACGGGACTAGACAGGGGTGCCCTTTATCCCCTATCCTTTTTATTCTCACCTTAAAACCCTTCCTACGTTCTCTTGCATCCAACTAAGATATTCATGGTGTTAGTATAGGATCGCGCACCTACAAGATAGCGGCATTCGCCGACGATTTCCTGCTCTTCCTCTGCAAACCACTTCTGTCTATCCCCACTCTTCTATGTGAGTTTAAGCTCTTCCAAATTATCTCTAACTTCAAAATTAACTCTTCTAAGTCCCATGCCCTTAATATTTCCCTACCCCCAGATTTGGTTACCCAATGTAAAACCAACTTCCCATTTCAATGGCAACGAGAGTCCATAAAATACTTAGGTATACATCTCCCAACTAATTTGGCTGACCTCTTCTCCAAAAATTTCTCACCAGTTCTCAAGAATTTTAGAGACGATATCAAAAAATGGAACAAACCCAACTTTTCCTGGTTTGGCAGAGCAGTCATCATTAAACTTAATATACTTCCCTGTCTCCTTTATCTACTCCAAACGATTCCAATCAAAATCCCCGCCACCTTCTTTCAATCCTTCAAAAGTCTCTGCTCAAAATTTCTTTGGAACCAAAGCAGACCCAGACTTTCATTCAATTTATTGACCAAGCCAAAACTTCTGGGGAGTATAGGCCTACCTGACCTCAAAAATTACTACTGGGCCTGCCACCTCACAAGAATCCTGGACTGGTTCCTCCATAAGAAAAACAAAGATTGGATCTCTTTGGAAAACTCGCTCAACATTATACCACTACAATCCTTACCATGGATAGCTCCCAAAAGTATCCCACACAACCTTAGGTCCCACCCATTAATTGGAACAACACTGTCTATCTTTAAAGATATATGTAAACTCTCTTCTTTATCATCTACACCGGGCCCCCTCACAACAATAAAATTGAATCCTGAATTTATCCCGGGAATGTCATCGTCCTTCCTATATAACCACTGGAATTCAGACACAATTCGGGCACATCACTTCTATAAAGCAGGCTCTTTAGTTTATCGCATTCACCTTCCTACTAACCCAGACTCTCTTCCCATACCGCAGTGGACATATTTCCAAATACGTCATTTTCTTAATTCCCTAAATTGTTCAGGGGCCATCACCAGAGACTTGACACAATTTGAACATCCTTGTTTGGGTAATTCACCTCAACGCCACTTAATTTCCACTACATTTAACTTACTTTTCTCAGACTCCCCTCTCCTTGCACCTACAACCTTAAAGGCTTGGGAAACGGATCTAGCTCTCCCCCCTCTCTGAACGTGAGTTGAGAAATATATGCTTTATTTCGCATAAATGCTCCCTCAATGTCTCGACGCAGGAAAGTTCCTATAAACTCTTAACCCGTTGGTATAGGACCCCAGTGATCTTGCACAAATTCTTTCCCAATTCCTCCGCGGAATGTTGGAGATGTCACAAAAGTCCTGGCACTCTTGTCCATCTATTCTGGTCCTGTCCCCGAATCAAACCTTTCTGGACACAAGTACACGAAATTATTTCAAAACACTTAAATATAGTTTTAACATTCTCCCCAGCGCAATACTTGCTCCATCATACTGAGATCCATCCACACCGTTACTGCAAAACATTGACTCCACACTTGATTAACGCCGCTAAAGCATGCATACCTGTACTCTGGACGTCACATTCACCACCTACTATTAAAAATTGGTTACTAAGAATTGACAAAATTGCAAAATTGGAAGAATTGATCACTATTGCACGAGATTCGACAGACAATTACGCTCGTATATGGGATCCTTGGACCTGATTCACTTCTTCTCCAATTTACACCTCGTTCTTGGTACCACTCCGCCCTGCAGACGTACCCACTTCTAGTGCCTATTAGTCTTATGCCTTTTTCCCAAATACCTCCCCTACCTCACTCTTTCCTTATTCCACTCCACATAATTGGAATAAATAGTTGGTCTCTCCAACTTATCCACATCCCAATCCCGGTTGCTCCCACCCCTTAACAAGGGATGAAGGTGGGAGTCAACCTTGCTTGGATTTTCACTCACTTATCCTCCCTTACCATATAATATCCTCATTAGTGTCACATCTGATAATCCGCTTTGATGGAAGCCAATGGGACAGAGATTGGGCTGGACACCTCCCCCCTTTTTTTCTCTCCTCCCCCTCATTCCCTTCCCCCTCCTTTCCCTTCTCCCCACCCCCTTTTCCCCCTTCCCTTGTTTCTTTTTCTTCTCTCCTTTTCCCCTCCTAAGTTCCCCCTTCAGACTGGGGAAGAGACCTGGACCCTTGTGCGGGTCTAGGACCTTCCCTTATTTCCCCATGCCTCCTCATACAGCCATTTAAACTACTCAGACTTTGACGAACCCTATATATGACCTGCAATCCATACTGTTACCGTCTCAATATGTACAATTACATGCACGATCCATGTCAGAGCTCAAAGATTATCATACCTCCACCTTTACACTCTTAATAACTTGTATACCGTGTACGGTCTCCTTTTCTAACCATATACTTATCCTTTACCCAAACTTGGGCATCCGATTATTTCGTACAAGCTGGTATTATTCTTTATTGGTGAATTGTATCCAGTTTCCGGATAATTCTCCTTATTTTTTTTGGTCTCATGTCTACGCCTTGATCACCGCACCTTATTTTGACCTACCAATTTAATGTTCTCTCTGACATGTCAGGTTTTCATGTTCAAATGTTTATTTGATTGCTATGTTATCTGTTGATTGTTCACTTTGCCTTGCTGTATGACTCTGCTTATGTTATTCAATAAAATATTTTTGAAAAAAAAAAATAATAATTTAAAATCAAAACATTTTTAACATTTTATGCCAATTTGTTTTCTGCTACATATTTTTGGTAAAAAAAAAAAAAAAATCACAATAAGCGTATCTTGATTGGTTTGCACAAAAGTTATCGCGTCTACTAACTACAGGAAAGATTTATGTAATTTTTATTGGTTTTTTTTTACTAGTAATGGCGGCAATCTGTGATTTTTTGGGGGACTGTGACATTGCGGCGGACAGATCGGACCCCTAACTGACATTTTTGACACTTTTAGGGTGACCAGTGACATTACTACAGTAATCAGTGCTAAAAATATGCACTGTTACTGTAATAATTCCATTGGCAGGGAAGGGGTTAACACTGTGGGTGATCAAGGGGTTAAATGTGAGCCTAGGGGAGTGAGTCTAACTAGGGAGGCGTGGCTTCTGAAATGACCATAGAGACATGTGATCCTATATAGAAGGATCACATGGGCTCTATGATCATTCCAGGGAGAAAGGTCGGCTGTGTTTACAACAGCTGACCGTCCTTCTCTCTCAGCGGGGAGCGATCGCGGGTGTCAGGCGGCAATTGGAGCCACCTGCCTGCTGCATCGGCTTCCCCGCTGATGAGCAGGGGCAGGAGCGCGCCGCTGGCGGGGCGTGTTTGCCCCCTAGCCTCCTGTGAGCGAGCGCCGTACAGTTACGGCGATTCGCGCAGGAGCGGCTGCCGCGGTCCTAAACAGGTTAACAGTAATCCAATGAATGAAAGGGGTGGGCAGTGTCAGTTCTACTGGAGAGGAAAAGGCTATATAATGCTGGACATTCTCCAGCTAGGGAATGAGGCAGGCCCTTTCTGACTTGCTGCAGCTTCTAAAGCACATAGTGAAAAGCTCACAGTGTACAGTGAAATCAGAGTAAAAATGTTTTTAAAGTGGTTATGAAGCCTTAAGGTTTTTTACCTTCGTGCATTCTATGCATGAAGGTAAAAAAAAAACCTTCTGTGTGCAGCGCCCCTTGCCCCTCTGCCCCCCAGCCCCCTCCTTAATCCATATCTGAGCTCCCTCTGATCCAATGATGTTCACGATAGCCTCGGCTGTCCCGGGACTCTTCTCCTCATTGTATGAAACAGCAGCAGGGGCCCATTGGCTCCCACTGCTGTCAATCACAGCCAGTGAGCCAATGAGAAGAAAGCAGGGGGCAGGGCCAAGCAGCAGCCCTATGATGTCGCAAGTGAGCATGCAAGGGTGCCCCCAGTTCAAGCGGCTTTCTTTTGGGGCACTGCTCGAAATGGAGGAGTCAGGAGTGTCAGCAGGGGACCCGAAAAGAAGAGGATCCGAGCTTCTCTGTGCAAAAGAACTACACAGTGCAGGTAAGTATACAGTGGTGATCGAAAGTTTGGGCACCCCAGGAAAGATGAAAAAATCTCCAAAAGGCATCAAATTACAGATTAGACATTCTTATAATATTTCAATAAAAGTTAGATTTTATTTCCATCATTTACACTTTCAAAATAACAGAAAACAAAAAAATGGTGTCTGCAACAGTTTGGGCACCCTGCAGAGTTAATATCTTGTGCTGCCCCCTTTGGCAAGTATCACAGCTTGTAAACGCTTTTTGTAGCCAGCCAAGAGTCTTTCAATTCTTGTTTGAGGTATCTTTGCCCATTCTTCCTTACAAAAGTCCTCCAGTTCTTTAAAATTTCTGGGCTGTCTGTCACGCACTGCTCTTTTAAGGTCTATCCATAGATTTTCAATTATGTTGAGGTCAGGATATTGTGAAGGCCATGGCAAAACCTTCAGTTTACACCTCTTGATGTAAGCCCCCGTGGATTTCGAGGTGTGTTTAGGATCATTATCCATTTGTAGAAGCCATCCTCTCTTTAACTTCGGCTTTTTCACAGATGGCATCAAGTTACCATCCAAAATTTGCTGAAATTTTATTGAATCCATTTTTCCTTCTACTCGTGAGATGTTCCCTGTGCCACTGGCTGCAATACAACCCCAAAGCATGATTGATCCACCCCCATGCTTAACAGTTGGACAGAGGTTGTTTTCATTAAATTCTGTGCCCCTTCTTCTCCAAACGTACCTTTGCTCATTCCGGCAAAAAGTTCAATTCTAACCTCATTGGTTCACAGAACTTGTTTCCAAAATGCATCAGGCTTGTCTATATGTTCATTTGCAAAGTTCAAACGCTGATTTTTGTGGTGAGGACGTAGAAGAGTTTTCTTCTGATGACTCTTCCATGAAGACCATATTTGTACAAGTATCTCTTTATAGTGGAATAGTGTACCACAACTCCAGTGTCTGCCAGATCTTTCTGGAGGGATCGTGCAGTCAAACGTGGGTTTTGAATTGTTTTTCTCACAATCCTGCGAGCTGTTCTGTCTGATATTTTTCTTGGTCTTCCAGATCTTGCTTTAACTTCCACTGTTCCTGATGACTGACATTTCTTAATTACATTCCGAACAGAGGATATTGACATCTGAAAACGCTTTGATATCTTCTTATAGCCTTCTCAAGCTTTGTGAGCGTCAACTATTTTCAGTTTCAGTTTTCTAGACAACTGCTTAGAATATCCCATGAAGCTGATTGTTGGGGCAAGGTCAGATGAGTCTGGGCATTTAAAACCTTTGAGATTGACATCATCTGGTCTTCCCAGACGATGATTGAGAACAATCCATGACACTGGCAGGTCTCAGCCTTGCAAAGGGGGCAGTGCATGCTATAAATTCTGCAGGGTGCCCAAACTTTTGCAGACGCCATTTTTTGTTTTCTCTAATTTTGAAAGTGTCAATGATGGAAATAAAATCGAACTTTTGTTGACATATTATAAGAATGTCTAATCTGTAATTTGATGCCTTTTGGAGATTTTTCCATCTTTCCTTGGCTTCTTTATGCACATTAATACAAATTTTTATCTGGGGTGCCCAAACTTTCGATCACCACTGTAACATGTTATTTAAAAAAAACAAAGCAAAAAAAAAAAACAAGGCTTTAATACCACTTTTTTTCATTTTTTTCTGTGGTTGCTCTCACTTATTCATAGCAGACATTGAACTATTTGATAACACCACATAACAGTCGTGTATCATTATACAAAGAACAATGTACATAGCAAACATTTAGAAACCATCCTTTACAGCTTGGACTTCAGTAGGCTGGAATGTGACCGGTTTGTATAGATATTATGCTCTTGTTTTTCATTTATGATATCAGAGAAACTGTATGGTGTTGCTCATATGATGTGCAAATTCCAATCTATGTTCTCTCTATGACATTTCTTACTCATTGAATCCAATCCTGTTATCTCGGGATTATCAGAACTGCAATACTGGCAAGTGCTGCAATTTAGACCCCTTTTCCCCTAAAAAAGGACTTTCATAGTAATCATGGGCATCTCAGTAAATCAATATGTAAATGTGAAGGGGACTTTTATGTTGAGTCAGAAATAATATACAAATATATAAAAGAAAAAAAAAAACATCTTATTCTTTGATCAATAGTAAGGACATATATGTATATAACAACAACATTTTTAGGATTATTAACATGCAATGCACATAATGTATGGAAAAAAGTCAATCACAACAAATGTTAAATTGTACCAACACACAAATAGGAGCCTGTATCAACGCTTTTTGTGGTCATCCGCTTCATCAAGATCAGGCTTTCTTAGATCAATCGGACTTGATTAACATCTTCACTAATTTCCAAATACATCTACAATCAATAAACAATAAATCATGAAATAATCCAGACACTATGTCAGGACCCGAGTCTGAACCTGCAACCTCTGCTGTATTTGGAGATGTCAGGTAAGCCACATTAAATGCTGAACAGGACCATCTCTCTTATCCCATTGGATAATCCTGGGTTGTGCCTTGTTTCTGCTGAATCTTGAACTTATTGCTCCTCCCATGAATTTCTATTAAAGCCATGCCTTTGCATTACTCATTACCAAGCTTGGCCTGTTCCTTGACTACGCTTCCGCTTAATCTGCGACCACTTGTTACCGATCTTTGGCTAACTTACTGTCTGCGCTTCTGCTTCATCCCTACCTGCTATATCTGCTACTGGACCCTGGCTTGCTCATCAACTGATGGGGCAATCCTGAGGACCGTGACCTGGCAATAACATGCAGCAAAACCCATCTCCAACATCAGGAGCTCTGGTGAAGACCGGTGATTGCTTAGACCCCAACCTCTGCTGTATCTGGTCATGTCTGGTGAGCCACTTGAGATGCTGGACAGGACCATCTCTGATACTTTAAACAATACTGCGTTGTGCCTTGTTTCAGCGGAACCTTGAATTCCTTGCTCATCCCATGATCATCCTATTTAAGCCATGCCTTTGCAGTAATCGTTGTTGACCTTGGCTTGTTCCTCGACTACGCTTCTGCTTAATCCCAATCTGTGACCACCTGTTACTGACATTTGGCTTGTTAACTGTCTGCACTTCTTCTTGATCCCTACCTGCTATATCTGCTACTGGACACCGGCTTGCTCATCAACTGGTGGGGCAATCCTGAGGATGGTGACATGGCTCTAACATGCAGCAAAACCCATAAAAGAAAAGGAAAAATACCAATGTGCTACCAAGTGAAAACAAAAGAAAATGAAATTAATATAAAAATGATAAAGCTAGATACAGCAGCCAATCCCTGTAGTGTCACCACATACACAGACAATATTACTAAAAATGGTATGGAGCGGCGCTATATCTGATAGAAAGGAACCAGTAAAATAACACATATAACAATGTAAATGTAAAATACAGATGCATGTGAAATAATAATCCTGACTGTGAGAAAAGTATTAAAATAGATGCGCAAAATCCACACACAAATCAATAATGTTGTCACGTACCTGGAAGGAGACTGAATTGACGAGGTCGGCCTCTCTTATATCTCCCGCCCAGACCCCACTGAAGGTGAGACAGAGGGTGTCAAGGGACAGGAGGGACACGAGTGCCTGTGGTTGTTGATGGTTCAGGATAGACATCTTGTCCGGATTCTGGAAACTGGAACATGCAGCGGACAGACAGGCAAGCACTCGGGTAGCTCTGAGAGCCAAAGTCAGAGACAGAGTCAGAGTTGCAGGAAAGCCAGGGTCATCAACAGGCGGTGCAGCGGGGTACCAATTCGTAAGCACAGACGGAGCCGGGTCAGGTTTAGCAGAGAGGTAGAAGCAGAATCCAAGGTCAAGTCCAGAACACGCCAGGTCAGCAACAGGAAAGCATACAGGTATAATCAGGTCACAGGATACAGCTGAAGATCAGTCAGCAAAGGAAATGGGAATGAGCTCCCTTTTAATAGCCTGTCTGGCACCAAGCGCCGTTGTGCGTGCGCGAGAACGCCAATTAGCCATTCTTCTGGAAATAGCCTGCGCATGCGCATAGCCATGCGCCAGACGTCTCACAGGGATTCCCTGACAAATGTGCACCATTCCAGAGTCCAGTAAAAGAAACAAAAGTGTAAAAGAAAGTAAGTAAACACCCCTAAGTGAAAATGTCCAAATTGGGGCCAATTACCAATTTTCCCTCCCTGATGTCATGTGATACATTAGTGTTACAAGGCTCTCACTTTCTCATACTGGTCACTGGAAGTTCAACATGGCACCTCAAGGCAAAGAACTCTCTGAGGATCTGAAAAAAAAGAATTGTTGCTCTACATAAAGATAGCCTAGGCCAGTGATGGCGAATCTTGGCAGATGTTTTGGAACTACATTTCCTATGATACTCATGCACTCTGCAATGTAGCTGAGCATCATGGGAAATGTAGTTTCAAAACATCTGGGGTGCCAAGGTTTGCCACCACTGGCCTAGGCTATAGTAAGATTGCCAAGACCCTGAAACTGAGCTGCAGCACAGTGGCCAAAACCATAACAGGACAGGTTCCAATCAGAACAGGCTTCTCCATGGTCAACCAAAGAAGTTGAGTGCACGTGCTCAGCATCATATTCAGAGATTGACTTTGGGAAATAGACCTATGAGTGCTGCCAGCATTGCTGGAGAGGTTGAAGGGGTAGGGGTGCAGCCTGTCAGTGCTCAAACCATATGCCGCACACTGCATCAAATTGGTCTGCATGGCTAGTCCCAGAAGGAAGCCTCTTCTAAAGATGATGCACAAGAAAACCCGCAAACAGTTTGCTGAAGACAAGAAGACTAAGGACATGGATTACAGGAACCATGTCCTGTGGTCTGATGAAACCAATATAAACATATTTGGTTCAGATGGTGTGAATCGTGTGAGGCAGCAACCAGGTGAGGAGTACAAAGACAAGTGTGTCTTGCCTAAAAGCATGGTGGTGGGAGTTTCATGGTCTGGGGCTGCATGAGTGCTGCCGGCACTGGGGAGCTACAGATCATTGAGGGAACCATGAATGCCAACATGTACTGTGACGTACTGAAGCAGAGCATGATCCCCTCACTTCGGAGACTGGACCGCAGGGCAGTATTCCAACATGATAACGACCCCAAACACACCCCGAAGATGACCACTGCCTTGCTAAAGAAGCTGAGGGTAAAGGTGATGGAGTGGCCAAGCATGTCTCCAGACCTAAACCCTATTGAGCATCTGTGGGGTATCCTCAAACGGAAGGTGGAGGAGCGCAAGGTCTCTAACATCCACCAGCTCTGTGAGGTCGTCATGGAGGAATGGAAGAGGACTTCAGTGGCAACCTGTGAAGGTCTGGTGAACTCCATGCCCAAGAGGGTTAAGGCAGTGCTGGAAAATAATGGTGGCCACACAAAATATTGACAATTCGGGCCCAATTTGGACATGTTCACTTAGGGGTGTACTCACTTTTATTGCCAGCAGTTTAGACATTAATGGCTGTGGGTTGAGTTATTTTGAAATTTACACTGTTATACAAGCTGTACACTCACTACTTTACCTTCTAGCAAAGTGTCATTTCTTCAGTGTTGTCACATGAAATAATAAATTAAAATATTTAAAAAAATGTGAGGGGTGTACTCACTTTTGTGAGATACTGTGTATATATATGTGTGTGTGTATATATATATATATATATATATATATATATATATATATATATATAAACACACACACACTACCGTTCAAAAGTTTGAGGTCATCCAGACAATTTCATGTTTTCCATGAAAACTTACACTTTTACTCATCACATGAGTTGCAAAATGAATAGAAAATATAGTCAAGACATTGATGAGATTAGACACAATGATTTTTATTTGAAATATTAATTTTGTCCTTCAAACTTTGCTTTCATCAAAGAATTCTCCATTTGCAGAAATTACAGCTTTGCAGACCTTTGGCATTCTAGCTGTCGATCTGCAGCCCCAGACCATGACACTCCCACCACCATGCTTGACTGTAGGCAAGACACACTTGTCTTTGTACTCCTCACCTGGTTGCTGTGAGACACGCTTAACACCATCTGAACCAAATAAGTTTATCTTGGCCTCATCAGACCACAGGACAAGGTTCTAGTAATCCATGTCCTTAGTCTGCTTGTCTTCAGCAAACTGTTTGTGGGCTTTTTTGTGCATCATCTTTAGAAGAGGCTTCCTTCAGAGTTGACAGCCATGCAGACCAGTTGGATGCAGTGTGCGGCGTATGGTCTGAGCATTGACAGGCTGACCCCCACCCCTTCAACCTCTGCAACAATGTTGGCAGCACTGATATGTCTATTTCCCAAAGACAACCTCTGGATATGACACTGAGCATGTGCACTCAACTTCTTTAGTAAACCATGGTGAGGCTTGTTCTGAGTGGAACCTGTCCTGTTAAACAGCTGTATGGACTTGGCCACCGTGCCGCAGCTCAGTTTTAGGGTCTTGACAATCTTCTTATAGCCTAGATCCTCAGAGAGTTCTTTGCCATGAGGTGCCATGTTGAACTTCCAGTGACCAATATGAGAGTGAGAGCGATAACACCAAATTTACCACACCTGCCCCCCTTTCAAACCTGAGATCTTGTAACACTAGCAAGTCACATGACACTGGGGAGGGAAAATGGCTAATTGGGCCCAATTTGGACATCTTTCCTTAGGGGTGTACCCACTTTTGTTTCCAGTGGTTTAGACATTTATGGCTGTGTGTTGAGTTATTTTGAGGGGACAGCAAATTTACACTGTTATACAAGCTGTACACTCACTACTTTACATTGTAGCAAAGTGTCATTTCTTCAGTGTTGTCACATGAAAAGATATAATAAAATATTTACAAAAATGTGAGGGGTGTACTCACTTTTGTGAGATACTGTATATATATATATATATATATATATATATATATATATATATACAACAAATATAGTGTCCAAATGCAATGTGCAATAGTGATTAAGAAACCACAAAAGAGTCTATTAATCGGTGAATGCTGTGATCCAATAAAATTGTGATATAGGTGCTCTATCCCAACAACCGGCAATCCACCACTAAGTGCAGTGGCCGCTCACCTTAAGGCAAATAATATTGCATTTCAAGGAAATCAATCGTTGGCTGAAGAAGTTTATTCCATTGCAGACAAATCTCAGCTCATATAAGATAAAATATGGATCTCCATAGTGTAATATGTATGACGCAACTTTAATCAAATGCAGTAGTCACCTACTGTACAATTAACTAGACACAAACGAGTAAAACAGGATCAAGAGGTTCCTGGATGGTACAGCATGATAATGTCCAAACTTCCGGTCTCGGCCGTAGACCGGAAAAGTGACATCACCCGTCTCCTCCCAACGCATTGTGTCACAGCCACGTGACTTTCTCAAGGGCAGGAGGCCATAAGGAGTTCTGGTGAACACCTGTTGGTGCTAAGACCCACCGCACCTCAGATGAGCCCACCTCACCCACCAGGGTAACCTAATGCTTCACTTCTCCAGCTGGCCAGAGGGAGCCTCTCTACTGCTATAGCTACTGGCCTCCAAACCTGACCCTGATTGCGACACATCATTTCTTCATAGGAAGGAAGACATATAAATATACATAGTTATATCAAAAAAGATACCAGTCAATCCACTTCAACCTATGTTTGTGTATGTATGTGTGATTGGTATTCTCTAACAATTCTCATAGCCCTGTATATTCTGCAGTCTGAGGAAGACATCTAAAAGTTTTCTGAAGTTGTCGAACTCTCAGCTAGAACCACTTCCTGGGAGAGGGAGTTTCACATGTTTACTGCTCTAACAGTAAATAACCCTTTCTGCAATCTAAGGATAAATCACCTGTCTTAAAATCGTGGTCACGTATCATCTTCAGGGGTATTTGAGTAAGCAGTTTATTACAGTTATTGGAGTAACTTTGATATATTTAAAAATTGTAATCATATGCCCTCTTAAGAGCCTCTTCTTCAGTGTGAATAACTGGAATCTATTTCATTGTATCTCTATCTCTCTACCCCTCAGCTCACAACATCAGTCTCCCCATGCATCACTATTTTACTGACCGGCATATTAGTCTGGATGTCAAACTGCTTCCTCAAACTCAACCTGTCCAAAACCAAGCTCATAATATTTCATCCCTCGTGTGCCTGCTACTTCCATGATGAATGTTACCACCAGACTCATCCACCTTACCAAGCCTTCAGTGTCTGCCAACCCTCTCTGCCAATCCCTTGTTTTGATGCCACTCACCCAACAAATTAAATTCAAAATACTTACAATAACTTACAAAGCCATCCACAACTTGGCCCCCAGCTACATCACTAACCTAGTCTCAAAATACCAACCTACTCATTCTCTTTGTTCCTCCCAAGACCTCCTGCTCTCTAGAACCCCTGTTTTTTAACGCATACTGTTAGACAGGTTAATTTGGCTGGTTGCTGGCTGGTTGGTAAGTAGTGACTGGAAATCCCTTCGTTTTTGATCTCTAGAACCATGCACGCCTCCAGGACTCTCTGTCCACTTTTAAGTGATCCCTGAAAACCCCTCTCTTCAGAGAAGCCTATCCTGCCCCCACCTAACAATTGTGCTTTCATTTTCTCCATCAGCCCATCCCCCACAGTTATTACCTTTTGTATTACCTGATGCTCCCTCTTAGATTGTAAGCTTTAACAAACAGGACCGTCTTATTCTTCTTGTATTGATCTGTATTGTAACTGTACTGTCTGCCCTCACACTTTGTAAAGCGTTGTGTAAACCGTTGGCTCTATATTGATTGGTTTACGCAAATGTTATAGTGTCTACAAACTATGGTATATATTTATAGATGTAGCACTGCCCCCTTGAGGACTGCCAGATTTCACACTTACGGGTCCCCCTGAGTTACCTTTAGCAACCTTGACATGCACAGTCTCTTACATTTCCTCCTTGGCCTTGTCCAATAATCAGTCCAGGGGTATGTAGTTGTTTTTAGGTTTTATTATAAATTAGGGTTGGAAGAAGGGAATAGTGGGATACTCCAAATTAAATATGCACAATATTGAAGGACTTCTATGTCTTGGTACAGCCAGGCTGTTGATCCACCTTGCCACTGGGGTGAATTTAGCTTTAAGTCTCTTTCCTAACATGACTTGATGAACTAAGGTTATCTTCAGGACACTCTCCTCAGTATCCTCTTTCTTGACTGCCGACACCTGTCCACTGACTATCCTACTCTTCGGGTAGCCCCTCTCAGGTTAGTCCCCTTGACACGAGCCCCTATACTCACAATATTGTTTTTCTAGGGTCTCCAGTCTCTCCCCCTCAGTAAGCTCCCCTGGACCTCTGGGGATAGCTCCATTCCTCTTGCCCTCAGGACGACCTCCTGAGGCCATGTGCCACTGCTACAGAGGAGGAGGCAGCCGCCGCCCTCCCCCTGGGACTCTGCTCTCCAGCCAAAGACCCCGCAGCACATGTGCTCCTGGATTTTAAACAGTATCCCAGAATGCACCGAGGCGACCTGCCCCTGCCAATAACCAGGACTGTACTAAAGCCTATGCATCCATTTGATAGGTTTCCTCCCACTGTCCAACATGCCTCCCTATTGGACCAATGTGAAACACTCTCTAGACATAATGAATCACATACTGAGCACAATGAGCAGACCTCACTAACAGATTCTGCTCTTTAGTAGGCAGAAAGCGATATAGATTTGCCTGCAGCTCCTCTGATAGGCACACAGAGCCAAAAACTATACTCTCTCACTAGCACCTACATAGGAGGGTGCTGCATAGAATTTTTTTTTATTTTTTCTTTATACTCGTAATAGTGAGGATTAGTGACTTATAGTGGGACTGCGATATTGTGGCAGACAATTGGACCTTAACTGACAGTTTTGACACTTTGCGGTAACCAGTGACACTAATACAGTGATCAGTGCTAAAAATATGCATATATATGCAATATACTAATGACACTGGCTGGGAAGGAGTTAAACATCTAGGCGATCAAAGGGTTAACTGTGTGCCTAGCCAGTGTTTTGTGTGCTGTGTGAGGTGCTTTTACTAAGAGAAGTGATGTTTTTTTTTTTCAAAATCCATCCCCTCCCCCATGTAAGAATGGAGATCTGCCTTGTTTACATACTGTCTTACCGGCAATCAGCAGGTGCTGGCAGACAGACTGATGTTCACGGTCTGCAGTGGTCAGGACCTGCCAATGGTGTCCAAGGATGGGCAATCAGTGAACCTGAAAAAGGGTCAGGGGCAGCGAAGGCTCATTAATAGATGTGGGTAGTGAAGGCTGGATCATGTAGTCCAATAGAAGAGCTACTGTAGCTCAAATTGCTGAAAAAGTTATTGCTAGTTCTGATAGAAAGGTTCAAAAAGGAATGCCCGGCCTCTTGTGGTGAGAGTATTGTGAGTACATTAAAGAACTCAATACTGAATTCCGGCAATTTGGAAAACAAGGGAGATCCATTTTATTTTCATGCACATGGAGATAAGTACAAAGTTCAGACAGAGCAGTCTGTCTATGCCTAAAATCTAGCAAAACAATAGGACTTGAACTTTTTATAGTAATGAATATGTATGAAGCATAGGCGTGTTCTGGGCTGTAACCGAGGTGTAACAGTATATTCTCATCCAATCAACGTCCATTTCTTCTTATGGTAAATTAACAGTTAATTAGGCGTTTACACCACGCGACTGGCCCAAATGTAAGGCTGATAGCAATTGCACTGGTAATAACCGGTTTGGTCATGTCCCGCTGTATTCGACATCTGGAAGTCTTCTCCTGCTATCACTCAAGGTCTTCCTTCTGCAGAAACAAGAAACACAAACTCCCCTTTCATGCAGGCGAGGGGGAGTGTAAGCCTCAAACAAGAATATTCACTTGAAATAGGTTAATCATAAAGCATCACTCTAACTACTGCGATTTATATAAAGTATTACTTCTATCTACATTTATAGGTTCACATATACATTACTTCAGCTATATTTAATGAAAGATTCCTGACTCAGCCCATTCTTCCAACAAGTATGCAGCCAGTTCCTGGCGGATGAAGGAATTGATACCGTTGAATAGCCCCTATGCTAGCCTGACCTAAATCCAATAGAACACCTCTGGGACATTATGTTTTGGGGTGTCTTTGAATTCAACATCCTGTAGATTTATAATTTTAATTTCTATCAAATGATGTTACATAGTAGGTGAGGTTGAATAAAGACAATAGTCCATCCAGTTCAACCTGTGTAGGTGTGTGTGACTGTAATCATCTCACATACCCCTGAATGTTCTGATCCTTGAGCTGTACGTCTAAGAGTCTTTTGAAAGCCACCATACTACCCGCAGAAACCACCTCTTGTGGTAGAGAATTCCACAATCTTGTAGCCCTAACAGTAAAGAACCCCCCCCCCCCCCGTTGCCTGAGGTTAAAATGCTTCTCCTCTAATCGCATTGTATGCCCTTGAGTCCTCATGCAATCCCTTCAACTGAACAGCTTTTTTTCTATGCTGAGATCCCCATTGAGATATTTAAAAATTGCTATCATGTCCCCCCTCAGGCGTCTCTTCTCCAGGGAGAATAAATCAAGCGTTTGCAGACGCTCTTCATAATAAAGGTCCTCCAATCCCCTAATTAGTTTAGTTGCCCTTCTCTGGACTCTCTCCAGCTCCAACACATCCCTCCTGAGGACTGGCCTTTCATTCCTAACACATTACCCAGTACATATCAGTATAGATATCCAGCATGATATTTTTTCCTATTGAGATCTAAGTACTCCTTTAATTTTTTTTTTAAGCAGTTTACATTATATTTTCCTTTTACGTTTGTAGCATAGTTGTGAAAGTGTTGCTGTAAAAAAATATTACCCGATCTTTCACTATGGCAATGGAATTTGCAGAGAATGCCAGGTACCAGGTAGTTTTATTTTTATTTCCTTTTATTGGAGTGTTGTAATTAACACTTTTATTTCACTGTTGTGCTGACATTTAAATGTCACTTTACTTACTGTTTGTCTGAGGTTAATTTATACACAACAGCCTTTCACATTAAAATTCTTTCTATAAAACTATCCTACATTGAAGGTTCTTAAATCACCTTGCTAATGCAGTCTCACAGCTCTACCCACTTAACAAATATTTGCAATGCTTGAGTCATATTTCAGAAGTGATATTTTAGTACTTAACCTCCAAGCTGCTCATAATTTTACTGAAATTCAATGTTTTCTTTCAGAATCTTTGATTGTTTTTATCTATCACTAAATTATTTTATTTTGGCAACTGACATCCTTCATTCACATGCAGTCCCTGTGTCATGGCTTACTTAATTCCATCTATCCTTTCTACCAAACATTTTATATTTGTAAAAAGAGCTGAACATATAAAAGCTTAAAGAAGAATTCCATGTATGGATATCTTTACATAGTTACATTGGCTTCTAGGTACTCTTTATTGTGAACACAGGAGGTTGGCCACTTGGCATGGGCACCGTTCAGAGATCGCTTTGTATTTTCTCAATCAATGCAAAGTATTCTCAAATTGGATGAGGTTGGAGAGCATAACATCAATGTTCCACCTCCCCACCTTATCCAATCAAAGAATGCTTTGCATTTGTTGTGCTAACCCCCAGAGAGACTGCTAAGAATATGACCAGGTTTTCCTTCCTAGTACAGAGGCTGCCTTCTCTTCTCTGCCCTTCTTCTTCTTCACTTCTGTGCACACTGACAATACAGGATCAGTCTAGAGTATGCCTTTTTGAATTTGTTAACAATATTTTATTAAGTTTCAACAAAATACGGGTAGCACAGCATCACATGCACTAACATTAAGAAATAGACATAAAAAGCAGGTATACCATATGCTTGATGAAGTCAATAATGGGTGGACACAAAAACATTTATCACATCCCCAGCCACCTTCTGGATGCTACCTTCCAGGGATTGCCTGTGGCATGATGAATATTCATACTGGACATTTGATTCTCCCTGCCCTATATTCTAAAAACTTATCCAAGAAGCAGGTAGGAGACATCAAACACCCAGTTTGGAAACCCAGACCAGTAAAAAACAACAAATCACTGCTCCATTGCCTGCAGAAGCCAAAAACCAAATTTATCCTAGCAGCCTAACTAGAGGAGGGTGCTACATCCATAGAGAAAATGGAAAGCAAGTGGTGCCCATGCTGAGCTTCTGAACTTCTTTGCTCACAATACAGCAGGGCAGACGCACAGCACGGGACCCAGAAGCTAGTGGAGATTACTGGAGTATCGGTGCTTACAACAGGGTTTTCCAGCTTCTAGAGGGATCCCACTGGTATGGTATAAGCATAGTTACAGCGGTCCAAGCTGAATCCATGAAAGTATTTAAAAATATCACTTTCTGTTATGTAGACACAACAAGCCATGAAAGGAAATCTCATCAAAATCAGGTAAATGCCATCCTCATCCTCATCTGAACAAATGCCCCCAGAGATTTCCCTTTTATTCCTGTTCTGTGACATTAAAACATTTTGATTTAACTCACTTTTAGCACCAGAGTGACAATTGTCAATACAACAAAAAGAGAGATTGAATCTCCTTAGTGGCACCACAGACACCAATAAAAACCTAGGTAGTGGCAGAGGGATGCTGGATGCGTATTTTGATATGGTAAGGTCACCTCATGCCCCATGCCACTGCTTAAGCATAACTATTTCATGCTAGGTACTCTAATAAGGGTTTTAAATCATGGTTCTCAGAACCTATACTGCTATTACATTATGTATTAAAGGATTCTAAGATTAAAGTGATTGTAAAGTCTCATTTTTTTTCTATAAAAATAACAAACATGTTATACTTACCTCCATTGTGCAGTTATTTTGCACAGAGAAGCCCAGATCCTCCTCCTCTCGGGTCCCTGGCTGAAGCTGAAATACATGGAGTGATATATAGTCTATATAGATACAAATCACCCAAGCCACTATGCCAGTATCGCATATTTATAAAAATGAGTAGGGTACTTCCAATGCTATCCAGGAGCTTATCATAATCACAAAAGTAGAGTAATTAAAGACATAAGGTTCCATTTATTGTGGAAGTAGAGCATTAAAAAAAATGTGAAATATCTTTTCCATAAGCATAATAGTCTAGTCTATTGTTAATTTGAATGATAGGATCATCTGGGGTTTTCCAGTGAAGTGCAATTACCCAGTGAGTGGCTACACATTTTGTGTGGTCTCATGAATCGGGGCAAAAAGAAAAAAGTTAGGTATGGCTAACACAATAGGTTTACCCAGGGCTTTTTTATCAGAAAATAGGTACAGGAACTCAGCCACGACCCTCAAAAACCCCTCCTCCCCAAACACACCCCCCTCCCCCCGATATAGCATCAAATAGTGGGTATGGTCAAATTTTACTAACAGTGAGAGGGTCTTAAAGGGGGACTAAATACCAGGAGTGCATTATGTGCAGAGTTCGGGGGGGGGGGGGTTACACACAGAGTTCAGAGTTCAGGGGTGCACTATGAACATAGTGCAGAGTTCAGGGGTGCAGAGTTCCGGGATGCAGAGTTCAGGGGTGTGCTGTATTATACAGAGTGCAGAGTTCAGGGGTGCGCTACACACAGAGTGCAGAATTCAGCCTTTTATTCCACAGCTGCTTACCTCTGCATCCCCCATCCACATCTTATTTTCACCCCACGTCCTTAAAAGCTCCACCATCTTCCATGTGTCTTACTTTTGTTGCTGTATTAAACTGAAGCACCCAGACGACTTTAGCACCTCCCCCCACACTGTAGTTGGCTCCGCCTCTCTCACTTGCAGGGAGATCATCCAGTGAGGGTGTCGGCATCTGCACTGCATTCCGGGCACCTGCATCTCACATGTCCCCATGCTGCACTCAGTAGGGTCCACTGAGGAGATCAGATCTGTGGGAGTTATTGGGAGACAAGCTGTCACTTGTAAACACAGAAGATGGACTTCTGTGTTTACAAGTGATAGTGGTGAGCAGGGAGCCGAGGTCCTGAGCCAGAGGTGGTGGAACCGAGTTCCACCAAGTTCCAGCTGAAAAAAAAAGCCCAGGGTTTACCAACTAGTTTGGAGGAGAATTCATTCACTCTACGCCAAATTGGTAATAGTTTTTCACAAGACCAAAACATGGACTTTTTAGAATTTATTGCTGAATAAAGTGAAACAGGAGAGGGTTTCAGGGATCAGGATACTCCAACTAATAGACAAAATAACAGGGGGACAGCTTCTCACTAATCTTCTAAGCAGCCTTTCCTGTGGGTAACAGGGGGGTGGCCAGTATATCTAGGACTCCATAAGAGCAGTCCCAGTACATATAGGGTCCTCTGACACTTAGTTCCCTTCTAGCACTTGCACACCCAATTGACCACAGCAAGATCTTTACTCACAATGTCCTTGGAGCTGTAATGATTTAGCAATCTTCTCCAGGCCCTCAGCCCAGCACCTGCTGAGGCCCAGAGTGCCATTTCTTGTCTCAGTAGTGATCTCCAAGGGGCAGCAACCCCAGCAGAACTGGAAACCACTCTGTAGAGGAAAGAACACTCTGGAGAAGGCATCACAAACATTTATCACCTCCCCAGTCACCTTCTGGATGCCACCTTCCAGAGATTGCCTGGAGCATGACAATATTCATACTGGAAATGTGATTCTCCCTGCCCTATATTCTAGAAGCTTCTCTCAGAAGCAGGTAGGAGACATCAAACACCCAGTTTGGAAACCCAGACCAGTAAAAAACAACAAATCACTGCTCCATTGCCTGCAGAAACCAAAATCGAAATTTATCCTAGCAGCCTAACTAGAGGAGGGTGCTGCATTCATAGAGAAAATGGAAAGCAAGTGGTGCCCATGCTGAGCAGCTGAACTTCTGTGTTCACAATACAGCAGGGCAGCAGCACAGCATGGGACCCAGAAGCTAGTGGAGATCACTGGAGTAGCGGTGTCTACATTGATTTCCAGCTTCTAGAGGGATCCCACTGGTATGGTATAAGCACAGTTACAGCGGTCTAAGCTGAATCCATGAAAGTATTTAAAAATATCACTTTCTGTCCTGTAGACACAACAAGCCATGAAAGGAAATCTCTTCAAAATCAGGTAAATCCCTACCTAGTTGTCACCTGAACAAGTGCCCCCAGAGATTTCCCCTTTATTCCTGTTCAAAATGTTTATTAAAACATTTTGATCTTCCCTCAATTTTAGCACCAGTGACAATTGTCAACATAACAAAAAGAGAGATTGAATCTCCCTAGTGGCATCACAGACACCAACAGAAGGGGGGCTGGGTGGGCGGGGGGGGGGGCTGCATTAGGATAAAAAAGCTTTTGACTTTACAACCGCTTTAAACCCTTACGGTCCCTACGTGGACTAGCACAAACAACATTCAAGGATCAGTGGTGATATGCTCAACTTGCTCAATTTGTTCGGAGTTTCCCACAACTGGTTTGCTCTATTAAAGATTTGAACAGCATTGAAGCTATTTTACAACGAAAAGACCCACCACAGCATTGTGTCTCTCAGTTCTTTAAAGCTTTATTGACCTTACAAAGCTTAGAATATCCAGATTATATAGATTTCTGGGAATCAGACTTGCAAACTTGTCTTATGAATAAGCAGGACAGGGTTTTACAACTTTCTTAAATGTCTGCTACTTCATCCAGAATTGCGGAGGTAAACGTTAAACTTCCTATCTGATGGTATAATACAGCAATTAAATTGCACGCCATGTACACATCAAACTCACCCTTGTGCTGGAGAGAGTGTGGCTGTCAAGCAACATATCGCCATATATGGTGGTTCTGCCCTGTGATCCGGCCATACTGGAAGGAGGTGGCAGGCATAATTCGTCTGATACAGGGTGAAGGGATTAAACCTGAATCATTGAAGTTTTTTTTTTCATTGCACAATGGAAGCTATAGGTCAATATAGGAAGTTGATGGCCCCACATCTAATTAATGCAGCTAAATCTTTGATCCCAACCTTTTGGGGACAATGAACTTTACCTACTCTTTCCCAATTGTCACGAAGAGTTACCAATCTTTGTCTAATGGAAGAACTGACTTACATTGATAAAGGTTTAATTGATAAATATTCTAAGATATGGGCAAGTTGGCTTGAATTCAAGACCACCACATTGTATCATGATATGTTTGGGTTTTTTATGGGAATACTTTGGTTGCCAACTGAACATGGTTTAAAATGTAAAATACATATTTATTAATATATTTGTTTACTGTTTGTTATTATTATTTGCTATTTATTTGTGAGTCACATGGTCTTCCCTTCCGCTTTTTCTTCATCCCCCTTTTTTTGTTTATTTTTTTTATTTTTATTTTTATTTTTTAGCTACCTCTTCCCTCCTAAGGATGGAGGAGCAGAAGATAACACATGTAGGTTAGATATATATTTTAAATATGCAGGTATATAAACTAGATGTTAACTGGTGAGCTGTTTGGCCAAGAGAATGTGATTTATTAGTTACTTTGGCAGTATTAATGCATTTTTCGAATTCTAAACATTGTATTGTCTTCTTATCTGAATTTGCAATCAAATATTATTGAATAAAAATAAAAACAAACAAAAAAAAAAAAAAACCTTATTGTTGTATGAGACATGTTGGTAAAAATAAATGCCAAGCCCCTTTTTGTATTATATAATAATAGTAAAATGAATAATAATACAGTTATATAAATATGCCATCTTAATTGTTGTTTAATTATTAATAATGAATAATTCAAAATAAATGATGCTTACTTTTTGGGTAAATTATTTAAAATTGAATTGCAAGGGGTGGAGAATCTCAACTTCCCATAGCACTTTAATCATTTAAATAGTGTTGAAATTGGGTACTACATAGTGAGGCCAGAGGGTAGAGCAATTCAGTTCAGTTCTTTGAAAACTGGTGCAAATTATTGCTTATCTAACTAGACAGTTTGGTAAATAATTGCTGAATTGAAGTGAAATGTATATATCTCTATTTTGTAGAAGTGTTTTTCATTCCTGTTAGGTTATTTGCTCTGCAAATTCACACATATGACACATAGTCATAAAAGAGGAGGGCATACACTCTTAATGCATTTTAAGTTTGTACTTTTTACATAAGTGGTACTCACCCTCTTCCCTGATTGCTTATGATTTGTTATTGTGCCATATTTCTTGGCTCACAATTATTATTTTGTCATTATTTTTACCCATCTTGGGTTTAGCTCACCTGATGAAATCTTCTGTTTTAATAAGACCACTGGGCATTATTTTTCTTCATTGTTCTCCCTTAGAAGCCAATGAGATTGTGTATGCTATTTTGTAAGTACCGGTTATGGAACAAAAGCATACACCTTATTGTTGGTTGTAAGCAGCATCTTCATTGCAAAATATAGGTCAATTTAAATAAGTTCCATCTTTAAAGCGAAATAATGAAAATGTGGAAATTTTAAGGTACCTCTGTAATGTCAGTAATCAACAAAAAATATAAATAAAGGTGCTGAGAGGACACATTGGGGTTGATTTACTAAATTTAGAAAAATGCAAAATCTGGTGTAGCTGTGCATGGTAGCCAATCAGCTTCTAACTTCAGCTTGTTCAGTTAGACTTTGACAAAAAAACCTGGAAGCTGATTGGTTTCTATGCAGAGCTGCACCAGATTTTGCACTGCAACAGGTTTAGTTATTCAAACTCAGTGGGTGGCAACTCAAGACGGCATTGTTTCTGAACAATGGAAACTACTTTTGGTGGACAGAGCAATGTTTTAAGTACACCTACTTATTTATTATTTATGCAATTTTAAACAAATAGGATATAGCACATCCTTCAATTATCTCCCCATGTGGTCTCCCCCGATGCACATGTTATTTCTTCACTGGGAGGCTTGTTCACCTTGTTGTGGGAATACACAGTGCTCCTCTATCTGGTTTGACAGGTGTAGCATATTACAACATAAATCATCCCAACGAACACTATATTACCAAAACTATTGGGACGCCTGCCTTTACAAGCACATAACCTTAATTGGATTCCAGTCTTAGTCCATAGGGTTTAATACTGAGTTGGCCCACCCTTTGCCGCTATAACAGTTTCAACTCTCCTGGGAAGACTGTCCACAAGGTTTAGGAGTGTGTCTATGGGAATATTTGACCAATCTTACAGAAGCGCATTTGTGAGGTCAGGCACTGATGTTGAGAGAAGGCTCACAGTCTCACATTTCCCAATTCATCCCAAAGGTTTTCTATCCGGTTAAGGCCAGGATTCTGTGCAGGCCAGTCAAGTTCCTCCACCCCAAACTGGCTCACTCGTGTCTTTATGGACCTTACTTTGTGCACTGGAGTTGGAACATCATGTTGGAACATGAAGGGGCCATCCTCAAACTGTTCTTGCACATTTGGGAGCATGAAATTGTCCAAAATGTCTTGGTATGCTGACACCTTAAGAGTTTCCTTCACTAGAACTAAGGGGCCATCCCAACTCCTGAAAAACAACCCCACACCATAATCCCACTTCCACCAAATGATTTGGACCAGTGCACAAAACAAAGTCCATAAAGACATGGATGAGTGAATTTAGGGTGGAAGAACTTGACTGGTCTACACAGGATCCTGACCTCAACCTGACAGAACACCTTAGGGATGAATTAGAGCACAGAATGCTAGCCAGGCCTTCTTGTCCAACATCAGTGCCTGACCTCACAAATGCGCTTCTGGAAGAATGGTCAAACATTCCCATAGACACACTCCTAAACCTTGTGGACAGCCTTCCCAGAAGAGTTGAAGCTGTTATAGCTGCAAAGGGTGGGCAAACTCAATATTTAACCCTATGGACTAAGGCTGGGATGCCATTAAAGTTCATGTGCGTGTAAAGGCAGGCGTCCCAATACTTTTGAAAATATAGTTTATCCTCCTGATGTAGCATAATGTGAAGAATAGGATCATTCCTGTATACAATTAAAATTATGTCTGTATTGAAATACCTCAATTAACCATTTAAACTTGTGTATTGTTATTTTCTGTAGGAGGTAGACTGATGGCGTCCCAACTGGGATTGTTCAAGTCATTTTTATAACATTGTATCGTGCAATGGATATTATATGCATATTTTAATACCCATTTTTGTAAAATAGGGTTTTTGTTGTATTTTTAATTGATTATTGAGGTTATTGTGGCACATTAAAAGTCCCAAGTTTGTTTTTAATTTTTTGGTATATGGTATTGGGGATGTGGCACCAGGTGCATGCCAATCAATCCTAGTGTCATATACAGTTTATTCCAAACTCCATCTTTAATACATCTATTGCATGTAACTAAATAGGAGGAATACAAATTTCCCAGTATATACTAGGAAATTTGAGGAATGGTTGCATGGCTTTCTCTACTCAAGTGGGAGAGTTCAAATTACAAATGCTACCAACTAAGAATTGACTTCTCAAGCACTCTCCTCCATATTTGGTGGCAGTGCTCTATTTTATCATCCTACTGGACTAGGGTTAAGAACATTATAACCCAAATTACGGATACAAAACTGAATTTAGATGCTGCAGGCTGTTTAATGCACATTAACAATTTTCCATTTAAAAAAATATCAACATTCACTCACGAAACATTTACTTAATGCAGCCAAATCTACTATCCCGGTTTTGTGGAGGTCCATCAAACCACCCTCTATACATGACTGGCTGCACAAAGTATCCTTGATCTGTGAAATGGAAGGAACCCTGGCCCAGGCAAATGATGGGATTGAACGTTTCCACAAGACTTGGGCCCCTTGGTTCTCATTTTTCGCTTCTCGAATGCCTACTCTTCTCTTATGACACTTGCTTCATAAAGCTGTATCCTCCTATTAAGGTGTCTTAATTCAGACCTAGTAGATACATATCCGCCAGCACACCAAGGATCTTGCAAAAGCAGTCCAAAAAACTTTATTCCAGATAAGATCACATCAGAAAAATATAGTGCAACGTTTCGGAGCCGCAAAGGACCCCTTCGTCAGGCATCACATGCCTGACGAAGGGGTCCTTTGCGGCTCCGAAACTTTGCACTATATTTTTCTGATGTGATCTTATCTGGAATAAAGTTTTTTGGACTGCTTTTGCAAGATCCTTGGTGTGCTGGTGAATATGTATCTACCTGTAACTGATCCAGTTGCCAACTGGTGATCGCTTCAGCACCCAGTACACACGAGCCTACAAACCAGGAAGGTGTGCGATAGGAATATGAACTATAATATATTAATTCAGACCTACACTCAAGAATACATTTTTTAAACTGATTTCTCCTCAGCCCCTTTCTGCTCCCCCCTCTCCCCCTCTCCCCCCCCCTTTTTTTTTCCTCTCTCCTGCCCATTCCCCCTTTATCCCTCCCTTTCCCACTCTCTACACTTACTCCCGCTTGCCTCACAACTCTTTGCATCCTCAAACAGTTACACTGTACTATTTACTAATGATACTCTAGTTTACTATTGAATGTTATAGCCAATATATATATCTATATATATATATATATATATATATATATATATATATATATATATATACTATTGTATGGCCAACATAGCAGTTTACAGTCTTATCTTTGACCCCTGCATGCTAAGGTGTTCTACTATTTAATGACTTTGCAACAGAGAAACGCTTTTTGATAAGTACTCTAGCTGTACACTATAACTAGTCTCTGTACTCTCCATCACTGATTTACATATTGTTAACAGTTTTTATCCTGACAACTTAATTTATTGTAATATCTCTATTCTTCTACAAAACCTTGTAACCTGTTCTATATGTTATCTAGTTGCTTAATAAATACCTCTTTGAATGATAAAAAAAAAAAAAAGAATGGACTTCTCTTTAGCTCTGGACCGAGTACATGACCAACTCTTGCTAAAGTCCACCACTTTTGCACACTGACCACTAAGGTTTTAGAGGCTCCTTGAAAGCATGGTGGTTGCTGAGAGTCATGTGACTTTGGGCCAGTTGCACGAGTGCATTACAAGATGCGTACTGTTGATGTTAGGTTGGATGTGACAGGTCCTGTTTAAATGGATCTCAGAAATGTACTTATATTTTGCATAATTACTTATTATTCAGTGAAAAATGTTCAAGCGATTATAGGTAAAGGGTAAATGTGACTTGAAAAAAACTTTTAAAAGTGGGAAGCAGTTGGAAAGCTATTTAAAGTTCTACAAACAAGAGAGTTTTTCTTCTGTAGGTTACACTGAAGTAACATTTCCATTTTAACATAGCGGGAGAAACATTTTGATTTATGTCATGGAAACATTTCCTATCACAAATGGCTATTTTTCTTATTTTTTTGCTCATAAAGAAAGCTCTTTCTATGTACTAAGTACTGTACAAAGTTAATGCATTTGTTTTTGCTAGCAAGTCAGTTTTAGACTTCCCGTAATAACTCTGCTTAACATTACAAGTGATACATAAGAGCCCTAAATACAAGCAGGTCCATCTCCTTCAGTAAATGGAGTCAGAAAGGCAAACAGAGAGAGTCCAACGCTGTATAGTTGACTGGATCCAAGGTTAACACTGGGCTGTTTATCTTGTAATTGACTCAAAAAAAGAACTCTGGGAGAAAAGAAAATGAGAACACCGTGAACTTACATTTCCTGACCTTGGTTAGTGGGCACCACGTATCTTGTGAAAGTTTGTTGTAAGGGTTGAATCTATTTACATCATTCTTACATTCTTCTTGTACTTTTATGTTTAGTTTGGAATGTACTTTTGATGCAGGAACAACCCACATTAACAATTTCACTTTCAATCATTTTTATCAGAAACATTTTTGTATAGTTACAGAGAGTGACGTATTGATCACATTCCTTGTT
Organism: Pelophylax lessonae; assembly: GCF_965119305.1. NCBI lineage: Eukaryota > Metazoa > Chordata > Amphibia > Anura > Ranidae > Pelophylax > Pelophylax lessonae. The sequence continues at coordinate 50,871,114 of NC_138771.1, forward strand.
AAAAGCATAAGTTCACCTTTTACAAAAGCAAAATAGAAAAATGCCTATTTTTTGCAGGTAAAAAAAATGTGCATTTATTATTTTTTTTACTCTGCAGCCTGTAAGGTATTTCACCCGTAATTAACAGATTGCGGGTGCAATGTCTAGATCGTGCAGTCTCTCCGTACACTGCAGAGGCGTAACTAGAACCTTCAGGACCCCGGTGCAAGAAACCATGAAGGGCCCCCTGGACCTCTGGCCCAGGCCCTTCCCTTCAAGCCTGGGGCTCTTCCCACTGATCCTAGGGCCCTTTACTCTGGTTGCGGGGCCCTTTATTACGGTCCCGCAGTGGGACCCCTTTCACCAGTTCTGCAGTGGGCCCCCTTCCTTCCATCTTGGGGCCTCCCCACGGTGGTGGAATGCCAGGGCCCGGTTGCAAGTGTGACCTTTGCGATCCTGGAAGTCCACCCACTGGTGTCAGTAGTTTTTATTTTTTGGTATTTTAATTGTATTATTTTTTATCATTTTATTTAATTTTTTTACACTGTCACTGACTATGACTCTGTCCATTCAGAAAAGGAAGGAGCTGGTAAATTACATATTTACCGACCCCTTCCGTGTTCTCTATTGTGACACATCCCCTGCAGCAGCCGGCAGGAGTGGGAAGGGAGCACAGTGGGGGGAGGGGGGACCAGGGGAGAACTCAGGGGCCCAGAGACAGCAGAACACAAGTGAACTGGATAGGAGGAATGGCAGGGGCAGCATACAGAGGAACCAATCTCCTTCATTTTCCTCCTACAGCTAAAGGAAGATAAAGGAGCATAGTGATTTCTCTACATGCTGCCCCTGCCACCTCTCCTATCCAGGCGTACAGGGGAGCCATACAGGGCCCAGTTGCAATTGCAACCCCTGCAACCTCTGTAGTTACACCCCTGGTACACTGTTTGCCTGTACCTCCGATACGGGCAGACAGTTACTGAATTGCAGGAAGAATTAATGAACTATGGGAGCGCTCATCTGTGGCCTCGCAGTTCATTGAAAACTACAAGCCGCTTGCTGTGGGGGCAGATAGGGATGGGCTGAACAACCCCCCCCCCCCCCCCCTGTTTGGTTCGCAGCAGAACTCCCAAGCAGGGGAAATGTTCTAACCCGAACGGGTCTATGGGAGCTTAACAGAAAAAAAAAAACAAAAGTGCCTGATTTAAAGGCTTATATGCAAGTAATTGGCCAAAAAAATGGGTATGGGTGTCTTTGTACTGCCCTGGGAGACATATATCAATAAAAATTTAAAAAAACATTGTTTTTTCAGGAGCAGTTATTTTATATATGCTTAAAGTGCAACAATAAAAATGAAAAATTACTTTAAATATAGTGTCTTGGGGGCCCCTTAATGTGCTTGTAAAGTGGCACATCTGTAGCATGCATAAAACATGCTACAGCAAAAATGAAATTTCTAAAGAAAAAAAAAACAAGTCAAATCCTTTTTAAAATGTTGCCATCACCCGGCTATTGAAATAATAATAAAGAAAAAAATGACGCCACGTGATGGGGGCGGTGCCACCATATGACATAACCAGGTGGCCCCACCCCTTGCCTATATAAGAAATGTCAAAGTGGGTATATGGTGGGAGGCCTCACAAGAGGCGGGAGCATTTTTAATTTTTTTCTATTTTTCGGGTGCAACGGACAGCATGATTGAGGATACTATTTTTTATTTTTTTATAAAGGATTTGTCAAAAACTGTCTAGTGTGGTTATTACATTTGTACACTTTTTGTGATTGGGTAGGGGTATGATGTACCCTATACCCATTCAAATGGGGGGGCAGGATCTGGGGTCCCCCTTGTTAAAAGGGGGCTTCCAGATTCCAATAAACCCCCTGTCCACAGACCCCTGTCAATCACAGCCCAGGGTTGTCAAGAAGAGGCCCTTGTCCCCATCAACATGGTGACAAGGTGCTTTGGGGTGGGGGGAGCAGAGCCCCACCCTGCAAATTCGGGTATTTGGTGAATCACCGAACAGGCAAATGTTCGGCCCAAACTCATGCTCAGCCAAACCATTTCCCATGTGGGGGTAGCCCTGCACAGCCACTCTTTTTTTTAAATTATGACAGTGGGTGTGGTGAGAAGGTCCCCCACCCACTGCCATCATGGGGGAGGGGGAATCAGGGGGGTGTGGACAGGTGCTCTTTAGTAACATGTTACATGTTACACCCTGAATATGTTACTAAAAAGGAACTTATCCTTTAACCAGCTTAGCGGTAACCCCGAGCGTGACTCAGGGTGGATTTTCCCTGCTATTATCGGTATCCCAGAGTCACGCTCGGGGTGGATGTGCAGAGCGAGCAGCGGTATCACTTACCTTCTCCTGGCGATCCAGCGATGATCTCCCATTGCTGTGAACGCCAGCCGATCGTCTGTCGGTATGAGGACTTCCTGGTTCCGTTCCCTGAAGCAGCAATGCTGCATGGGAGCGGAACTAGGGAGGGAAATTCAAATGTTGCACCAACACAAATATATAAAAAGGAGGTGATACATTGTATTCTGAGAGGATTACAAGTTATCACTTTGGTAAAAGACACAGTGCCCTTTCAGTGCCCCTTGCCATTGTCATTTGTGAGAAATAAAATCATTTGAAAATGGCATCAAAAAAGCGCTGTCCTACATATACGCTTTTGGATGAGATGAGCGACTGCGACAGCGACAGCAGCAGCGACATGGAGCTGCTCGCAGAACAGTGTGACAGTGAGTCGTGGGGAGATTTGTCATCTGACACCGACACTGATCCAGAAAGTGACGCAGATGATCCCGCACCTGACCTAAGTGATGTGCGCACTTGGTGCCCTCTAAACAGCGATGCGGACCAGGCAGCGCCCCCGAGATTCCGATTCACTGGATCTCCTGGGATGAAGGTTGATGTGGAGAGTGACAACCCTCTGGCGTACCTGAAGTTATTTCTAACTGAGGAGGTAATTCTAAAAATAGTCACAACCGCTACCATGAGCAGCAGTCCGCTACGCTGCGTGCCAGATTTTCCCGATCCAGAAAATGGGAACCGGTCAGTAAAGAGGACATCTGGAAGTTTCTGGGACTCATCATCCTTCAGGGGGTGGTGGGGAAACCGCTCCAGAAATGGTATTGGACCACCAATAAGATGCTGGCCACTCCATTTTTTGGCACAGTGATGTCCGAATACCGTTTTTCACTGATCATGAAAAATGTGCATTTCGCCAACAACGAGGAGTTTGATGAGGCCATGCATCCTGCGCCCAAACTCAAAAAAATCTGGGAGGTGTGCCAAATGATTGTCACCAACTTCCAGCGGACCTATGTGCCAGACAGGGATGTCAGTGTGGGCGAAAGTCTGATGGCCTACAAGGGACGCCTGAGCTGGATACAATTTATTGCATCCAAAAGAGCGCGGTTCGGGATCAAATTTATTATGCTCTGTGAGTCGTCCACAGGATATATCTGGAATGCTATCATTTACACCGGGAAAGGTACAAAGTTCAATCCCAGGTACAGCGGCTATGGGATGGCCACATCCTCTGTCCTTTCACTGCTGGTCCCACTGCTGAACCAGGGATATTGCGTGACAATGGGTAACTTTTACACCTCTCCGGAACTTTATGAAGTTTTGCTCCTAAACAAAACAGATGGGTATGGTACTGTTAGGCCAAACCGGCGTGACATGCCATCAATGTTTAGCAGGAAAAAGCTAAAAAAAGGAGAGATGGTTGCCTTTCAAAAGGGTAAAATGATGGCAATGCAGTGGCGAGACAAAAAGGACGTGTGTCTCACGAGCACCGTGCACAGCACCTCCACTGCCATGGTCCGCACAAAACACGGAACAGATATGCTGAAGCCGCAAGTAGTGATCGACTACAATCACACGATGGGAGGTGTCGACCGAGCCGATCAGGCAATGACATTTTACCCGGCGATGCGGAAGCAACAAAAAAAGTACTACAAAAAGATTTTCAGGCATCTCCTTGAACAGTGCCATTGGAACGCCTATATCCTTTACAAAGAAAACACTACCATACCTCTTGTTCATTCGGACTTTATCTGGAAGGTGGCTGAGCAGATTTTCTTCAACCACCCGACACCATCATCACTATCTGCTAACAGACCCGGACGACACGCTGTTGACGTTGGCAATCCAGAACGCCTGACAGGCCGTCATTTTGTGGACTTTGTACCGCCCACCCCAAGAAAGTTAGCGCCTACCAGGATGTGCGTCGTCTGCTGTTCTAAGAAGGATGGCAATGGAAGAAAAGTCCCAAAGGAAACAAGGTACTATTGTCCAGATTGCAACGTCGGACTTTGTCTAGTTCCATGCTTCAAACTGTTTCACACTCAGGATGTGTATTGAATTTCTTTGTTTGACAAATTTCATTATTTTTCATTGCATTATTGAAAAAAATTATATTATTGATTAGATTATAATTCATGTGTTTGTGTTTCAAATTCATCACATCTGGGATGTCTACTAGGGTCTTGTTTTGGTAAGTTTTAAGTCAGTAATTACTAAGAATTGTAGGCCTATAATACATAACGCCAAATTTCCATGCAAAAAATTGTACCGCTTTTGGTACAGAATTCCTGACATAATCATACCGCCACTCTGATAGAGTGGAGAGAGATTAGAACACTTACTCACCCTATCTATTTGTCATGTTTACTATTATCATCAAGAGTAAAAGTAAAAGAAATGTTGAGTTGTTCCAAGAACAGGAATAGGAGGGGGAATCTTCCAATGGGGACACCCCTGGATCCCCCCACTTTGGAGGGATTTCCTCTCAGTCCCTTTTTTGGCTATTGGACAGGGGGTGAAGGGAAACCTCCACAATGGGACACAGATTTAAAAAAAAAAAACTGACAAGGGTTATACCCTTTTTTACATTATCCTTTATGCAAAAAAAAAAAAAGTTTTGTCTATAGTGTCACTTAAACAGACCAAGCTGTCCAACAAAAGTGTCAGTTAGAGGGTTCAGACAAACCATTTACCACTGAAAGGGGTGCTTACAATGATTGGCTTTTATTAATTTATGTAAAACCTTTATCCCAAAAGGAAACATTGTTATAACTGCTTGAAAAGTTAGCTGAAGTTTGGCTTTAAAGCCTTTATTACCCCAACAATTCATATTCCTGAGATGTGCCTGCTGTACCATGTACTTGTATGAGAAAGTATTCTGTTCTCTTTGTATTCTTTCCTTTGTATGAAATCCCTGGTGTTCCTGCCAGTCCTTCTGCTTTCCTTTTAAAAACTGACCACACTAAGCAGGAGAACACACCATGATCAGTTCTCTAGCTGTGCTGGGAACTCAGCCTGCTTTCCTCCAATGAGAAAATTTGGCCTGGCATGCCCCTGCTGCACAGCCATTTGCTGGGAAGCACAGTGTGCTGCTGCTTCTCCTCCCCCACCAGCTTTTATACAGCTGAGAACAGAGGAAATGTGATCACTTTTAAAAAAAGGGAAAAAGGTATTTATAATGTATTTTTTTTTATATCTATACAAACATGTTTTGCCTTTCATTTTAACCAAATGGGTTGTTTTACAAGTTGATAATTTACAATCACTTTAATTTGTTAGTCAAGTACATTTCAATCTGCTGGTGCATCTAACATTCCCCTCTACCCAGACTGGCAATGCTGTTGTCCAAACAACATACTCACTTTTATTGCCAGCGGTTTAGACATTAATGGCTGTGTGTTGAGTTATTTTGAGGGGACAGCAAATTTACACTGTTATACAAGCTGTACACTCACTACTTTACATTGCAGCAAGGTGTCATTTCTTCAGTGTTGTGGAGTTAACCCCTCCCTCTCCAATACAGTTAACCCCTTCCCTGCCAGTGTCATTTTTGCAGTAACAGTGCATATGTATAGCACTGATTACTGCAGTAATGTCACTGGTACCCTCCAAAAGTGTCAAAAATGTCAGTCAAGGGTCCAATCTGTCCGCCGCAATGTCGCAGTCCTGCAAAAAAATCGCAGATCGCCGCCATTACGCGTTAAAAAAAAAAAACACCAAAAATGACAAAAATCTTTCCCTTTGTTAGTAAACGCGATAACTTTTGCGCAAACCAATCAAAATACGCTTTTTGCGATTTTTTTACCAAACATATGTAGCATAAAACAAATTGGCCGAAAATGTTAAAAAATTTAGATTTTTACTTTTTTTTGGGGGGGGGGAATTTCATATAAAAATTTTTTAAAAATATTGTTATTTTTGCAAAATTGACGCTCTTTTTTTGTTTATAGCGCATGATCAAAAAATCGCACAGGTGATCAAATACCACCAAAAGAAAGCTCTGTTTGTGGGAAAAAAAGGACGTCAAATTTGTTTAGGTACAGCGTCGCACGACCACGCAATTGTCCGTTAAAGTCACGCAGTAAAAAATCGAAAAAAAAACCCTGGTCTTTTAGCAGCCAAATCCTCCGGGGGCTTAAGTGGTTAATGGTTCATTTATTTTAGTAGAAAGTCATATCCATTGACAGTGACAGGGCCCCACGGCGGAAAGCAAGGCATGGCGATGGTACGGCAAGGGTCAGAATCTGACACAAAGCCTGAGACTTCCAGATGGGTAAGCACTGGACTGGACCGGTCAGGCAATGTCCCCATTCAAAAGTCCGCAGATGCAGTGTCCAGCCTGGTTCCTATAGTGCTGAGGTAGGACATGGCTACATGGCTAATTATTTTACCTATTGTTGGTCCATATTCAATTTCATGTCCACCACATAATCCTTGCCCCAAAGTCCCATGTTTTTGGTAGGGTGGTGCCCAGAAATTTTTTCTCTAGCCTTTGGCTTGACTAAATGCCGGACTACTCCCTCACCCAATTTTGTTTTCTAATGTGTTTTAGGGATGTGGCAGTGGCAATGATTGATGGCTTTTTGTTAACCAGTGCTCCCTATCTCTTTCTCCACAAATTATAATACTGTTTATTTGCAAAATTTGCTTAATTAACTTCAGAAGGTAAGATGGTAAGCTAGGAAGTTCAAGGGAGCTGAAGCCTCAACCCGTTTCATGGGAAACCCCAGAGGAATTTATAGGGCGACCAATAATTCTACAATTAACGATTTGCCGACCAGGCTTTTTATGGCTCTTTTTGTTTAAATCACTATTTTTTTGCTAGAAAATTACTTAGAACCCCCACACATTATACATTTTTTTTAGCAGAGACCCTAGGGAATAAAATGGCGATTATTGCAATTTTTATGTCACAAGGTATTTGGAAAAAAATCTATTTTAATGAATGAAAAAAAAAAACACAATATACACCCCAATTTTTTTTGTAAAATGGGAAATATGATATTAACTAACATGTCACACTTTAAAATTGCTCACGCTCATGGAATGGCGACAATTTACGTAAAAATCTCCATAGGCAATATTTTAAAAACCTTTTCAGGTTACCAGTTTAGAGTTACAGAGGCTAAAATTATTGCTCTCATGCTAGTGCTAGAATTATTTATCTTGCTCTAACATTCAAGCCGAAACCTCACATGCATGGTGCGAACACCGTTTACATATGCTCGAGCGACTTACGTATGCATTCGCTTCTGCATGTAAGCACGGAGGGATGGGGGCGCTTTAATTTTTTTTTTTCTACTTAGTTTACTTTTTATTTTTTTCTTTCACACTGTTTTCTTTATTCTATTTTTTTTTTTTTTTTAGCACTTTTATTACTATTGCAAGAAATGTAAACATGTAAAAGCATCTATCTATCTATCTATCTATCTATCTATCTATCTATCTATCTATCTATCTATCTATCTATCTATCTATCTATCTATCTATCTATCTATCTATCTATCTATCTATCTATCTATCTATCTATCTATCTGTCTATCTGTCTATCTGTCTATCTGTCTATCTGTCTATCTGTCTATCTGTCTGTCTGTCTGTCTGTCTGTCTGTCTGTCTGTCTGTCTGTCTGTCTGTCTGTCTATCTATCTATCTATCTATCTATATATATTTCTAGCCTGGACTGGAAGTGACGTCATGATGTCACTCTTGTCAAAGAGTATCTACCATTTGATCGCCTATGGGAGCAGCCAGCCGCACCATTCGATTGTTTCTTGGGTGAACAAGGGAAAACGGTAAGCCAGAGAAACACTGGCGAATGTTGGGACAGGGGGTACGTTCCCTCTCGCCACTTCAAAAAGCATTCCAGCGGCTCACGAACCGCTGGGAATGCTTTCATGAGAAAGCCACCCGCCAGCTGCAAAATACATTTTGGGGTTATGGCTGATATCTTCAGCCATAATCCTGAAAAACCACTTGCAAACTGCAACGTATATATACGTATTGTGGTCGGCAAGTGCTTTTAAACAGTATAAACATTATGCATAGATAAGGATATAGCGCTACCCCAGCAAGGGTTACTGGAAGTTGCTTGTCCCCATTGGTTGCCCTGACCTTGCAAGCCCTCTGAAACCTCTGGGCTTCTTCGCAGGAACTTCGAGTTACTGCATTATCATGGACTCTCTGACTTCTGAATTCCAATAAATAAATCACTGGCTGGCAGGGGGATTTGAACTCACAGCTCTTATTATTACAAGCCTGGTATTCTACCACCTACACCACCAAGCCTGCTTAACCTAAACATACTCACCCTAACTTTTATCTCATCCCCTGTGTGTAGGGTGAGATAGGCGTTAGATAGTTAGGCAGGGTCTAAGATTAATTGGATCCTGTATAAGAAAAGTGGCCCTACTGTGTATGTATGTGAGTTAGGGACCTTAGATTGTAAGCTCCTTGAGGGCAGGGACTGATGTGAATGTACAATGTATATGTAAAGCACTGCGTAAATTGACAGCACTATATAAGTACCTGAAATAAATATATTGAAAGAAGTAGTATTATTGACTCAATATCCAGTCCTACCATTGGTTCATTCAGTAAAATATCTTGATAGATAAAAACTGGCGCACAGCGGGGGAAGGGGTGTCCAAAACCTCACAAACTCCACTTGTGGACACAGGAACATGCACTCATACAGTAAAATCATCATCACAATAGTAGCTATACTAAAAGTCCATAATAAAGTCCATATAAATTTAATCTCAAACCACCACACAACGTAGGCTGCTCTGATGGCAAGTAGAAGGGGCTTGTGGTGAGCTGAAAGGAGAACACAGGCGCCACACTAAGTGCAGTTTATCGAGATTTATTTAGAGTTGACCAATAAAAAGGTACTCAGAAGAATGTATGAATCGGCCTGAAAAAGGAGCGCAGCGCCATTACGTATCCCGGAAGTGACATCAGGATGGTCAGTGGTGTGTCCCCGCAATCGGGAAGTTCTGTTCTTCCATCGGTTACAACCCAACGCCCTGAGGCTGCTCGAGCCATCCTAAATCAGGACACCGGGAGCTATTGCCTGCACACTATGATGTCTGTTATGCTTCTTTTACATACATTCTTGTGAGTACCTTTTTATTGGTCAACTCTAAATAAATCTCGATATACTGCACTTAGTGTGGCGCCTGTGTTCTCCTTTCAGTAAAATATCTTGTATGTGGAGTCTCTGACCCTTCACCACTACTTGCTAAACTTACAATACGCCTTATGGGAAGACGTTTGGCAGTGAGGATACAATAGTTTTGTCTTTCTCAGATTGGCTCCAATGATCGTATTCCTGATCATATGGACATGTTTTTGGAGGCACCTGGGGATAGCCAAATAGATGGCCTCTTTTGGGATACATTTAAGGCATATTTAGGGGGGCTTTGAAGTCAACAATTTCATCTTCAAAATGTGTCACAAGACACGAGAAGGAAGAATTAGCTGAAAAATGTATCCAGACAGAGAGGCAATATATATTAAATCCTACCAACAGACTTGTATAAAGTACTCGAAAGTTCTACTTGAGTAAAAGTACAAGTGCTCGATCAAAAAGTGACTTGAGTAGAAGTGGAAGTGCTCGCAGAAAAAGTTACTTAAGTAGAAGTACTAAAGTATTCAACATTTTTTTTACTTAAGTATTGCAAGTAGTTTTTTAAAAAAAATTGCTACTTAAGTACTAAAAGTAAAAAGTACCAGTAGTTTTGAAAAAAAAATTCTACTCAAGTACTGAAAGTAGAAGTACAAGTACTGTGTTATGTAGTTATTAAAGAAAGAAGTCAAACGTTTGAACATCATATTGTTTTTTATTATTTCAAATGATTAACCTGTGTTTGTTAGTAGTTTCTTGATGCACTTTAAGCGCTGTAGCACCATTTATTTGTTTGTTTCATATTTTCTTTTTTTTGGAAAGATTTGGTATAGCAGCTTTTATTATACACAGCCTTTATTTCCGTATGCGCTGATTTACAAATGACATTATACACATTTTTTTGAGCTTTATGAAACCTGCCATCTACTGTTCTGGCAGTGGTAATTTTTTTAAAAGTAACGAGTAACTATGCAGCACAAAAAAAAAATACTTGAGTAGAAGTATCGAAATCATCGAAAAAATGTAGTGAAGTAAAAGTAGAAGTAGGAGAAAAAAATTCTACTCTAGGAAAGTACAGATACCGCATTTCGGTACTTAAGTACAGTACTTAAGTAGTTCTACTTCGTTACTATACATCTCTGCCTACCAATAATAAACAGATGGCATGGGAAAGTTTGCTACGTCAATATAAAGATCAGTCAATAGCAAATGCTAAGCATAAAAACTTTTTCCGGAATCAACAACATTTTAAACAGGGTAACCAATCTAGCTCACTGCTGGCCTTTTTGACTAATCAACAAACATCTACTTCAACAATTTTAAAAATGAGGAATGAAAAGGAGGAAATGGTGAGTGGGATAGAGGAGATACTTATCTGTTTTTATAAATATTATGTAACAATGTATACCTCTTCACTGAATTGTGCGGAGGTAGAAATAGATGAGTATCTATGTGATTTAGAATTTCCGACAATTGCGGCGGAGCAAGCAAGGATGATGGATGGAGAAATTACTGAGGACGAGGTTAGAAATGCAATATCATCTTTGGCGGTCGGCAAGTCCCCTGGTCCGGATGCTGTACCACTAGAGGTTTATAAAAAATATATTGATATAATAGCTCCGGTACTAACAAGAGTATACTCTCAGGCTCTTGTATGAGGGGAATTGCCGAAATCTATGTATGAAGCAACAATAGTTCTTATTTTAAAACTAGCGAAAGAAGAAGCGAATGTTCTTCCTATAGGCCAATTTCACTTCTAATTAATGATTATAAAATCCTCATGAAGATCTTAGCTGGAAGACTAAATGCAATAATACTATCTATTATGCATAGTTACCAGACAGGTTTTATGCCAGGGAAATAAACTTCAACAAATATTAGAAGAACACAATTAATGGCCCAATTAAAGGGGGTTGTTTCTGAGTCATTGGATACTGCCAGAGTGTTTGATTCTGTAGAGTGGTTGTTTTTTGTTTTTGCAGACGTCTCTGAAGAAGTTTTGATTTTTTAGAAGATGGATTAGGATATTGTATATGTCTCTATGTTCAAATCTATTGGTAAGTGTCCTCCTCTATCAGACTATATAGAGCAGGGTTTCCCAATTAATTTTTCCTGTGGAACCCTTTGACATGGTTTAGCAAAAATTTGGAACCCCAACAAAAAGTGTGTGCCGTAGAGTAGTGTGGCGCAGAGCAAACCTTTCAATGAGCAGAGTGTAATGTTTTCTTTTGCTGGCAAATTCTTTTTATATCTGGTTTTATATCTGGTTTATATCTGGTAAGCACTGCCCCATTCACCCCCCCCCCCACAGCACTGCCCCCTTAACATCCTTCCCACAACACTGTCACCTTCACCCCCCCCCCCCCCCACAGCACAGCCCCTTCACATCCCCACACAGCACTGTCCACATCACACCCCCCCCCCACAGCACTGCTTCCTTCACACCTCCCCCCACAGCACTGCCCATTCACATCCCCCCACAGCACTGTCCCCTTCACATCCCCCCCACAGGACTGCCCCCTTCACATCCCCCCACAACACTGTCCCCATCATAGCCCCCTCCCCACAGCACTGCCCTTTTCACATCCCCCCCCCACAGCACTGCCCCTTTCACATACCCTCCACAACATTGTCCCCCTTCACATCTCCCCCCAAGCACTGCCCCCTTCAAATCCCCCCCCCCCACATCACTGCCCCCTTTCCATGACCCTGCTCTCCATTCTTTCCAAGTTCACAGCCATGCCCTTTCCTCCCTGCACTCTCCTACCATACACAGAGTGAGGAGAAGGAAGTGGGACAATCCTGAACTGAAGGCAGAGACACAGCAACACTGGATGGGACGTGGGAGCTGCCGGGTTAACCTTTCATATTAGCAAGCTGGTGATTGGTTGCTAGGACCGTCTCCTTGCAGCCAATCACCTCCTATTTAATGTGAAAATTTAATTTAGGCAGTGCTGGTCCTGCCCCTAGTCCAGGATTGTCCCGCCCATCTTATGAGATCACAGTAGCGCGATCTCTGCTGTTTCTGACCTTCCGGAAACAGCAGGTAGTGGCGGCCATCTTTGATGTGGCAAAATGCCACGTAACCCCAATTTTGTTCTCGTGGAACCCTAGGGTTCCGTGGAACACAACGGGGAAATGCTGATATAGAGGAACAAGGCAGGGGTATTCCCTGTCTCCACATTTATTCACCATAGTAATAGATGTCTTATATGCCATAGTAATAGAAGCCTTAATATTTAGACAATCTAAGCTTCATAAGGGTATTACATTGGGGGAAGGAAAAAATGCTTAGCACTATATGCAGATTATGTTATACTATATATGGAGGATATGCAGAATAAGTTGGTGGAGGCAATGAAAATAATAGACTTCTTTGGGAATTATTTGGGCCTTAGGATCAATTGACAGAAAAATATTTTAATGTCCCTACAACAAGATGTAGAAGTAGACTGGTTCTACTCTCTGCTTAAGGTGGTAGATTAATTTAAATATTTAGGGATATACATCACTCTACAATCAAAGGAATTCCTGGCAGCTAATAATAACCCTTTAATGGAAGATATTAAGAATAAATTGTCAGTATGGAAGAGATTACCTATATCAGTAGCAGGGAGAATATATTTAATTACGATTGTTTTACTACAGAAGTGTTTATATGTGCTCTCGCATTCTCCAGTTATTATTCCCAAGCAATTATTTCAAAAGTTACATTTTCAATTTGTAAGACTCATCTGGGCTAAGGGTAGATGTAAATTAAAACTAACAACATTCCATGGGCCAAAAACAGATGCTGGATTGCCACTCCCAGGTATTTATTTATATTATCTGGTGGGACAGTTGAGGCATTTGAGCACATAAGTGACACAAGAAGAAAGTGATGAAGTGGAAAGATACGTATTAGAAATACTACAGGTGGAGGATTTATTGATATGGCTAGAAGTTAAAACTACCTGCCTGCCCAGAATGAAGATACCTATGATGATCCTGGCTAGGGCAATGTGGAGAGAGGCTAAAAAGCTAGCAGGTTTTAGGGATACCCCCTTAGAGGTCCCTATGTGGAATAATCCTTCTTTAGAACGGACGGAGATGGAGTAGACAAAGAGGAGGGGTTACATTGAAACAGTTATATGATCATAGAACACTGCATTAATTTGAATTCTTAAGCCAGCAATACAATCTACCCCATACGTTTTATTTAAATACTTTCTTAGTGCCGGTTCACACTACCGCGGCACGACTTCGGGGGCGACCTGTGAAGTCGCGTGCATCGCGACTTTGGCGCGACTTGCATGGACTTCATATAATGAATGTCAATGCAAGTCGCATTGACATTCATGGACTTCATATAATGTATGTCAATGCAAGTCGCTCCGATGTCACCCTGAAGTAGTACAGGAACTATTTTCTAAGTCGGAGCGACTTGAGTCGCTCCTATTAGAACCGTTCCCATAGCACTGCATGGACCGTGACTTATCAGGCTGACCAGTCGCCTGACAAGTTGCGGTAGTGTGAATGGACACTAAGTAAGACATACGGTCCAGGCCCAATTTGCTTGGCAAGATCCTAAAGTATTAAAATTCCCATTAACAGGAATATTGCGATCACAGGGGCCGAAAGGTTTAATATCTGTAGTGTATTCTCAATTGTTGAGGGCTCAGTTGTGTGGTACCCAGCTTAAAATAAGAGGCAAGTGGTGGGATGTCCTCCCTGATGTGACAGAGGAGAAATGGAATAGGACCTGTTCCTCACATTTGGGAGTCTCTCCTGCTATTAATAACACATTAATTCAGTTATATATTATAGATCAAACATGTCCGACTCCTCAAATATTGTATAGAATGGGATAAATGACCTAATCAAACTGCATTAGATATTATCAGTCAGAGGCAGACTTTGTACATTTGATGTGGGAATGTTCTGAAATTGAAGGATATTGGAAACAGGTAATAGATAAACTGTCTATTATTACTCATAGACAAGTTTCATATACACTAGATGTATGTTTATTAGGAATACTGGATGAGGAAGAATTAATGGAATATAGCAAGATTTGTTACCCAAAACATTATTCTTAGCACATAAACAAATAGCCTTGAGATGGATGCCACCATTAGCTCGATCAATAGATCTATGGATTAGAGCTGTTAATCAGATACTACCATATGAAAAGATCATGTATGAACATAGAGGGGTACCTCTATGTTGTATTATAAAATATGGGATATGTGGTGCAACTCCCTTATAGCATTGGTTATAAAGGAAATATAATGCAGATTATTAGAACTAAATGGAATACTAATGAGGATTTATTCTGTTTTGGAGCATGACATCAATCGGTGGGTAAACTGAAGAGTAACAATGTTGAAATTGTATTAAAGTGATATTAAAGTCTTGTTTTTTTTTTTTTTTTTTTTTTAATAACAAACATGTTATACTTACTTGCTCTGTTCAGTGGTTTTGCACAGAGCAGCCCAGATCCTCCTCTTCTTGGGTCCCATGTCGACACTCCTGACCCCTCCCTCCTGTCGATTGCCCCAAGAGCAAGCAACTTGCTATTGGGGACCCAAGCTGAGCCGCTCCTCTGTGTGTCCATTTGGACACGGAGTCGTGGCCCGGCCCCACCCCCCTCTCTCTCCTCATTGGCTCACTGACTTTGACTGACAGTAGCAGGAGCAAGTTGTGCCCTTGCTGTGTCTCAGCCAATCAGGAGGGAGAGTCCCAGACAGCCGAAGCTCTCGTGCAACATCGCTAGATCAAGATGGGACTCAGGTAATATTAGGGAGGCTGAGGGGGGCTGCTGCACACAAAAGGTTTTTTATCTTAATGCATAGAATGCATTAAGATATAAAAAAAAAAAACCTTCTGCCTTTAGAACCCCTTTAAGATTGCAATGAATGGTGTATGAAGGAGGAATTAGTATGGAAATATCTATATTGGAAATAGTATGCATATACTTTGTTTCAAACTTAAGTAATAAAAAGTTTTTTTTAAAAATTACACAGCTATATACACAATACCTGGATGTATAACAATTCCCATCATCCAATGCTATGATGCGCTAGATAAATGATAATCTTCAGAATCTAAATAAAGAGAATATAGCTAATAAACAAAACAAGTTCTCCAAACATAGATCTGCCTTTGTGGAAGGGTATGCATACCAATGGCACGATAACTGTTGGACCCATTTCACAAAAAACATCACTGAACTCCCAGTTACCTGATGACACAGAATTTAACACTGAATCTGATTCTTCTTTATCTTCTCTTCCTTTATCACAGGACCAACTGAGGAATTTGACATAGAATGGATGCTGCACACATAAGAGGGGATTAAATGAGGCTGAGATTTATAGCAATTCACAAACCAATAAATGTCCACCACCACCATTTGTTAACATGCAATGTAATGACACATGGGCTCATACACATACAGGTGAAGGCATTTCACATAATCACACTGTTTCTGCACAGTTTCAACACATGTAACCCACTATTGGCTCCTCCAGAAGCATATTACCCAATATAGATCCTGTTTCACACCCTATGTCTTTATCCATGCATACACCGTCTCGCATTAGGGACAATTCTTTGCCCCATGGAGTCACAACTAAGCACCCTCACAATGTTCAAATGATTGCTATTTTAGGACCAGTTCACACCACCAAACAAAGGAATAGGGAGTATGGATCAATATGTCACCAAACTCAAGCACAACAAACTTAGATATTATTATTCTAACACCCTATTCACTATCTGAGGATAGAACATTTTTATTACATTTAGGCTTTAGTTTCTGCTCCTCTGCACCGCTAGATAAGGCAGAACTTATTTAAGTCCTGTATTTTTGTTGCTAGAAAATTGACGCATACATTTATGTATGACAAAGTGAAATTACAAAAACAAACCAAGAAAATTTTGAATGAACAGTTCAAAGGGTTCATGATGGTTGATTTCCAAGTACTTTGTGACCTGATTCAACTTCTCAATGAGAATGACAGAGCCTCATCACAAAGCCCTGGCAATATCCAAGAAAGGGATAACTTTGTATCCAATGAGATGAGTTAGGGCTGGGCGATTTTGCCTAAAAAAAAAATCTTTGATTTTTAAAGAAAAATTCGAGTTTCGATTCGATTTTCAATTTTTTTTCCAATGCACTTAAAAAATGACTTCAGACATCAGATATAGTGTCAAAAGTGCAACTTTATTGCTATTTTAACTCCTCAAGAGTTAAAATGTGTATAATCCCAAAACAATAGACTACTAGACATTAGACAGTAAAAGAAGACGCGGGGGCGTCGCGCTGAGCGGGGAGGGAGGAGAGCTCACTGTGTTGAGGGAGGACTGAGGAAGGAGAAGCGCTGTATATGTGTGTCTGACTCTGACGGACCACCGCTGCGCCTGGATGTTGTGACGTCAGCTGCGGGCGGTGCGTCTGTACAGGGGCTGCGCTGTGATAGGTACAGTCCAGAGAACGAGTCCACAGTAACCGGCCACCTTTTTTAGTTTGACTTTGAAACTATTTTTTTTTTCAAAAATTTTATTTTTTCCTACAATAGTTTTTTCTGCCTTGTGCAGCCAGCCCCGGGCCCCGCGTCACATCCAGGCCGGGGAGACTTTACCTATCACCTATCACAGCGCGCCGCAGCCCCGGCCTGTACAGACGCACCGCCCGCCCCGCAGCTGACGTCACATCCGGGCGCGGCAGTGGGGAGTTCGGCTGCAAGGGAGAAAAAAGTATTGTACAAAAAAACTCGAGTTTACAAAAAAAAACGTTTCTAACTAAAAAATCGATAAATCGATTAAATCGATTTATCGCCCAGCCCTAAGATGAGTCTATTTCCAAGAACTTGTGTAGGGTGTAGGAAGTAAGAGAGCGTCACAACTGTTTGACTAGTCTAGTAAAAGTGTTTATTGAACATGTTTTTGGGGACCCAATAATCCCACATTATCAGGATCCAAAGGCATAAAAAAACATACAAATGATATACACATGATATTTATCATATACATTTATATATATATATATATATATATATATATATATATATATATATATATATATATATATATATATATATATATATACATTTATATATATATATATATATATATATATATATATATATATTTTTTTTTTTTTTTTTTTTACATATTTACCATTTTTGTGTCATATTAAACATTTTTAGATTTTTTTAATAATATTTAGCATAGATAGATTTATATCCATATATACTAAATATAATTTATAGCCATAGAATTAACACATAGATAGATGTATGATTTTGCAGACATATTTTCTTGCTAATAATTGATATAATAAATTATTTTGCATGTTTTTTATGCCTTCAGCCCTGATGAAGGGGAATTGTTAAGCCCCCAATAATGCATTGGATATTGTGCATCAAATAAACACTTTCACTGGGCTATTCAAACAGTTGATGCACTGTTATTCACATTAAGCTGTTTTTTTACAATACTAAAACATTTAATGTCAACAGCTTAATGTAAAAAGAGCTTAACGTACCATAATGTGCCTAAACCTCAATCAATTGTCTTGAAACTTTGCACAGCCCAAGTTCTACACTTCTCAAAGCTATCCTGGAGGTTTCATCGATTTTGGTCTCCCACATGGAAAACTAGGGACATTAAGCTCTTTTTTTGGGAAGCTTAATGCGGCTTAACCTACAAAAAAGAGCTTAGATGTTAACCAATTTTCCCCAAACTTAATGTGGCCTAACATACACAATAGAAGAGTCTGTCTATTCCAACATATTCTGAAAGTTTCAGATTATTTGGTAAATCACAGCAAAAGTTATTCACATTAAGCTATATTTTACAGCGATAAAAACATGTGGCTTAATGTAAAAAGAGCTTAACGTACCATAATGTGCCTAAACCTCATCCAATTGTCTTGAAACTTTGCACAGTCCAAGTTCTGCACTTCTCAAACCCATCCTAGAGGTTATGTGGACTTTGGTCTCCCACATGGAAAACTAGGGACATTAAGCTCTTTTTTTGGGGAGCTTAATGTGGCTTAATGTACAAAACATTTAATGTCAACAGCTTAATGTAAAAAGAGCTTAACGTACCATAATGTACCTAAACCTCAACCAATTGTCTTGAAACTTTGCACAGCCCAAGTACTGCACTTTCCAAAGCTATCCTGGAGGTTTCATCGATTTTGGTCTCCCACATGGAAAACTAGGGACATTAAGCTTTTTTTTTTTTGGGGAGCTTAATGTGGCTTAACTTACAAAAAAGAGCTTAGATGTTAACCAATTTCCCCCAAACTTCACACAATAGAAGGTTCTATGTATTCCAACATATTCTATAAAATTTCAGATCATTTGGTAAATCACACCATAAGTTATTCACATTAAGCTATATTTTACAACAATAAAAACACGTGGCTTAATGTAAAAAGAGCTTAACGTACCATAATGTGCCTAAACCTCAACCAATTGCCCTGCAATTTTGCACAGCCCAAGTTCTACACTTCCCAAACCTTTTAGTTAGTTTAGTGGATTTTGGTCTCTCACAAGGAATACTAGGGACATTAAGACTAGGGAGATTAGAATTTATGCCAACATATTCTGAAAATTTCAGATCATTTGGTAAATCACACCAAAGGTTATTTGGCTTAATGTACGAAAAATGACTTTAAGGATCCTTTCACAGTGGCTGACTCAGTTTTTTTGCTCAGCAGGGATCGATCCGCCTATCCCCGTTGAGCAGGCGAATTACAGCTCTGTCTCCGCTCACTGTGTGGAGATGGAGCTGTCAAAGCTCCGCTCTCCTCTATGGGAGATCGGATGAAAACGAATCGCCCGTCCATTTTCATCCAATCCGATCCTCCAGACAGATGGAAAATAGGATTTCCATCTGTCTGGATTTGGCGGATCATATCAGATGTCACCGCTGACATCTGCTGCTCCATCCGATCAGGTCCGCCTGAAAAACGGATCGCAAGTGTGAAAGGGCCCTAATGCTATCCAATTTATTCCAAATGTCACACATTTCAAACAGAGGCATAACAAGAACCTTCAGGTTCCCGGTGCAAGAAACCATGAAGGGCCCCCTTGATCCCTGGGGTGACCCAGCCCCATGAGTCACCCTTGTACACCTGGATAGAAGGGGTGGCAGGGGCGGCATATAGAGGAACTTATACCCTACATTTTCTTCCTGCAGCGGAGGGGGGATGGTTCCCTCTATATGCCATCCCGCTGCCTCTCTTATCTAGGTGTACAGGGGTGAGGCATAGGCCCCCTGGAGCATGGGATTGACATGAGTTGCAGAGGTGGTGGTAGTGATAGGAGTATGGAATGTGATGAGTGGCAGCATTGCTGGGGGGGATGGAATAGGTGGCAGCCGTAAAGGGATGGCATGAGTGGCAGCGATGGGGGGGATGGGTTCAGTGGCCGCAGTAGTGGTGGAGTAGATGGAATGGGATGAGTGGCAGTGGTGGGGGGTGGGATGGGATGAGCGGCAGTGGTGGGGGGATAGGATGGGGTGAGTGGCAGAGGTGATGGTGGGATGGAATCAGTGGCAGAAAAACAATTCTAAATATATAGACTGGGGTTCTTCATGAATGGAAGGTACTCTGTAATTGGCTTCTGTAGGTTAGGACATGTTATTTGTAGTGCTGCTGTTAATGTTTTTGGATCCCTCTTTCTATCTATCTTGTATCATAGATTCCCTGTCCATGGTGCTGATAGAATTGGTGTTTCATGACCAATGTACTCTTCCACTTTATTTGATGACTAACATCTCTATTATTATATTATTATATAGGATTTATATAGCACCGACAGTTTACGTAGCGCTTTACAACTTGAAGATAGACAGTACAAATACCATAGACTTTAATACAGTAGGAATCAGAGGGCCCTGCTCGTTCGAGCTTACAATCTAAGAGGGAGGGTTAAGAGCAGGGGCGGCCCGTCCATTTGGGGCGCAGGGGCACCGCCCCCCTATCCATGCCTGCGGCTCCCTAAACTACATGCAGGGTGCCGGACGCATGAATTCCAATAGGGGATTTTTTTTTGAAGCACGTGATTAGAGCCAGAGGCTCTAAAAAGCTTCAAAAAAGGTTGGGCTCGGGGCGCATTGTGTGACAATAGCAAATTAATATTTGCTATTGTCACACTGACTCTCCTCCCAGGCAATCAGGGAGAGGGTTGTGAGACCCCTTTCCTGATTGGCCAAAAGGAGAAGCGATCTTACTGGCCAGTGGCCAGGAAGAGGCAGAAGAGTCACGGCTGCAGGTGAAGGACAGCAGCACCCCCCAGCTAGGACAGGAGGAAGGAGGAGGTAAGAAGGCAGACTTTGGGGGAAGGGGGAGGTACATGTCGCCTGCCAACTGACCGACCGGGGGGTGCGCATTGGTTCCCCCCCCCCCCGAATTACCAAGCACCAGCCGCCACTGGTCAAGAGATACAAGGATGATGGAGAAAATATAAGTATAGTTGTTAGGTGGTTGCCAAATAGGTTTCTCTGAAGAGATGTGTTTTCAGGGATTGTCTGAAAGTGAACAAAGTTGGAGATAGTTGGACAGATTGGGGTAGAGCATTCCAGAGGATGGGAGAGGCTCGGGAGAAATCTTGGAGGCGAGCATGGGAAGAGGTTACAAGGGAGCTAGAGAGCAGGAGGTCCTGGGAGGAACAATGATTCTCCAATGAAGACCTTCTGTGTCCCAAGTTCACTCATGCAATATACCCAAAAGTAGTCAGTAGTTCAAATGAATGACTCATCAAATGACTAAAATCTACAACTTATGATACATTAGTATAATACCCTCCTAGATAGGTGCTGGGTTATTTAAATTCATCTCGCTCACTGTAATCAGCTGAGCTGCATGTGATTGTTTTGGTCTGTTCTGTGTTTCTCTGGCTGCAGGGTTGAGTGCTTCCCCCAGTCTGTCTGGAAAGGTTCTGAAAGACAGTGAGCTGGGAGAGTCAAATCAGCAGCTTAATATTTTTTTTAATATGCTTTATTGCATTTTCTCAGGCTGCTTAAGGCTCTCAATCAAACTTGTGAAGGCACCCAAGGGTAACCTTGACATAGTTATATATGTAGTGCTACCCCCCAAAGGCAGCTGTAACTTAACCGGTTCTTTCGGCAAAATGGCCGCTTTAACTTAATTGGTCATTGCAGAGGTAGCCAGGTCCACAGCAATATTTCACTCATTCTGGCTCAATATTCAGTCTAGTGGTTGCCTTTTTTGGGATTTTTATTGCTGAAGAATTTGGGATCAGAGAGGGGTGATATGGGATATACCAGATTCCCTGAACATTTACAAGAGAACATTTCACTTTGCTAAGTTTTTCTGGGCTAACTACTGTATGCAGGAACAAGCACTGATTCCAGAAACCAAACCCCTTGTGTTTGGAAGCTACCTTGGGAAGTAATACTACTGGCTTCTCCACTCCACAGACACAGCACACAGTCACAAAAGCTCAGGGCTCCGGTCAGTACTCACAATGTCACAGGATCACTGGATGCCTCCCAGTATCCATCCTACACTCTTCAGTGAGAGGTTACTACTTACAATGCCACAGGACAGCCAAACTCCTGTTAAATTCCACAGGACATGGTAGATGAGAGTTCCCTTGACTGGCTTGAAAAAAAAAATGGATCCATAGCAATTGACCTCACAGCTGGGACCTTGATGAGCAAATCTGGAATCAGGGTGGCTGCTGCAGATGTGGGTAGCTACCTCCACCCAGATGAGTGGATTCCCTCCAACAGGCATAAGAGCCCCTCTGCTTTAAATTGCCGACTATTTATTTGCCCCCCAGTCCCCTTCTGGGCACAACTCTTCAGGGATTGGTTGAAGCACAATAAATATTTAGGCTGCCCATTTGCCTTGCTCACCCCACTATGTTCCAGAAACCTTTGCTAAGTTTTTCTGAGCTAACTACTGTATATGCAGGAACAAGCACCGATTCCAGAAACCAAACCCCTTGTGTTTGGAAGCTACCTTGGGAAGTAATACTACTGGCTTCTCCACTCCAGAGACACAGCACACAGTCACAAAAACTCAGGGCTCAGGTCAGTACTCACAATGTCACAGGATCACTGGATGCCTCCCAGTATCCATCCTACACTCTTCAGTGAGAGGTTACTACTTACAATGCCACAGGAATTGGCCTCACAGCTATGACCTTGATGAGTAAATCTGGAATCAGGATGGCTGCTGCAGATGTGGGTAGCTACCTCCACCCAGATGAATGGATTCCCCCCAACAGGCAGAAAAACCCCTCTGCTTTAAATCTCAGACT
Organism: Pelophylax lessonae; assembly: GCF_965119305.1. Classification (NCBI taxonomy): domain Eukaryota; kingdom Metazoa; phylum Chordata; class Amphibia; order Anura; family Ranidae; genus Pelophylax; species Pelophylax lessonae. Next base: position 50,893,820 of record NC_138771.1, read on the forward strand.
ATTTATTTGCCCCCCAGTCCCCTTCTGAGCACAACTCCTCAGAGATTGGTTGTAGCACAATAAATATTTAGGCTGCCCATTTGCCTTGCTTACCCCTCAATGTTCCAGAAACCTCTGGAAGACAAGGGAGAGAATTATGGCCAACAAGGCTGTGGTTTCCTATTTGAACATTACAACTCAGGGCTCTGGGCTTGTGACAGAGTTATGCTTCTGCATTCTGTACCTAGTGCTTTGCCAAGGGCCTTGCCTTTGACTGTTCCTTTTGGCTGACCCTTGACTGGAAAACAGATGCACTAATGATTGTCGTCTGCCCTGAACCTTGCTTAGATAGCAGACTCTGCCATTGTCTGCTGTCAACCGTGACCCCTGCAAGCTTGACATGTGGCCAGTCACTGGTCCTGGTCACTCTTGCATATTACACCTACTTTGAAAAATGCCACATCCTGAAGCCATCTGACAGTATGTGAACTCTCCCTCTGGGGTTTCTGGGGATATCACTCCTTTTCTGCCAATACAACACCACACCTTAAGTCATGGGGACCTCCAAATACAGGTAGGCATACTAGCCATAATGGAAAAGCAGCTGCTATTGGTAAATGGGTACACCTTACATTTCTAAGCCTATTTGAACTTCAACCGCATAAACTGGAATTTGAGTCTAAACAGTATAAAATCATGTAATAGGAGACTAAAACCCTATTTTGAGAGGCCAGTTGACTATTGATGAGTGAATGTGGCAAAATTAGATTTGACCCCAAGTTTCAGATTTAGAATAGATTTATATGCATATTTGATTATCACTTTTAGCCCTTATGACCGCTGCTACACAATGTTTCGCCACCCAAATGTCATGAGTGCACCTCACAACTGTATGGGAGCTCTGCTATTGGAAATAAAGGGTACATCAAGGAAAGGGCCTTTCATAATGCTATGAGGGTGACATGGGAAATACACAAATTACATAAGGTTTGGGGGATATATATTTTGGCAGTGCATATTTGCCTGTGGAATTGAATTTTCCATTAAGTAGTTCTCGTCTTAAACTGCTTTAACTGGCAGAAGCAGAACCTCTAAAATACTTGTATTTTTTATGTAAAAAAAAACAACTCTTTTTGGGTATTGTCATTTGACTAGAGAAAAACATGCTTGCATGCAGTGCCAACGTATGGGTGGGTAAAACTTGGCCAGTGGCATAACAGTTTAATAACAGTGCCACTATAATGATCAGCCATCTACTGGCTATTACTCAGTACTGCAGATCACTTGGTAGTATGCACCTGTACCCTAATCAAGAAAAGTTAAACTGAATGTTGGGCGTTCAGCCTGAGCCTGATCAACACCTTCGGTTACTCTGTATCTACGTACCTGCCTACACTACATTGTTCCTGCTGCCTGGATCTTTGACCACAGCCTATATTATGGTTCATGCTTCTGAATGCGGGTTGCCTTGACAATTTGCTTATCTGACTATGCTGCTATCTTTCTGATTTGGTACTGCTCCTGATTGTCCATCATTTCCCTGTTTACTTGTCTGAAACATTACCTCTATTGTCTTTAACCTGGCCATCAGTCTGCTGGATCTACAACTGTCTGCTGTTTTATCTGACCATTTGTCTGAGAACCTACACCACCATGGATCTGTCCTGCTTAATGATGGCTGTTGGTCCTGCATCACTTTGTGACACCGAACATGGGTAAATGAAGAGACACGAGCTACTGGGGGGGGTGACTTTTTAATAAATTTGTACTACAGGCCTAAGATATGGGTAGGTAATAATTGGAAGAATCAACTGGGATAAATTCAGCTATCGTCAATAAATTAGAGCTATCACCCATAGGCTTGATGACCACAGATTGTATTGAAATTAATGAACTAATTTAATGGTATTAAACTACTTAACTACTGGTATTAAGTAACTGAAATTACTGTTTCAATCAGAAGCTGTTGTAAATTTAAAAAACAGAAAATTCAAAACAAAATGTCATTTCATCCTTATGTGATTGGCTCACTGATTTTCTCAGACATCTGCACTAAGATGACAAATCCAATTTTTGGCATCTCCTGCAATAGGAATTTAATTTATGGTAAGATGTTCCCTCAGAGTTAGACTGCTTTCACACTGCTCTGTTGCAAAAAGGTGATAAAAATGCGTATGTGTTTATGCCATGTTTATGGTGGCTTTGCACGTGTGAAAAAAGGACACTTGACTCATAAAAATGCACCAAAAAAGTAACTGTGAGTGCTTTTTTGATGCGTTTTGCCATGTTTTTGGTGCTTTTTCCATTCATTTCAATTTGTTTTTTTTTACTGCACCAAAAATACAGCATGCAGGACCTTTAAAAAAAGCAACTGACTGGTGTGAAGAGTTCCATAGAATTTAATG